>NC_135321.1:2154527-2454527 GCF_048772815.1 Callospermophilus lateralis | reverse complement strand
GGGACGAGGAACAGTCTCTTCTATCCATAGGCCAAAAATGAGCTGCAGCCTCAATCTCACTCCCTACCGGGAAGTAACTCAAGTGCCATGTGTTAAAATGTACCTGAAAAACGACTTTTCTTAGGAGAAAATCTTCTGGAGTTTTATAAGAGGTCCCAGACATGATGTCCACACCACAAAAGACAAACCTCCATCAACTGGACTTGAAAACAATTTATCTGCAAAAGATGAAAAGACAAACTGTAGACAAGGAGAACACACTGGACAATAGGTCCAGCCCACAAGGGAGGCATTTTGAGTCAAGAATTCTTCGGCCTTCAAGGCAGGCCTGGGACCCGTCTCCTGTCCATCTTGAGCCAAAGACCTGGCGTAGTGAAGATACATTTGATGCACCTGCCCTGCAGGACCTCCGATCCTGTCCCAGCCCACCTCTAACATGACCAGAACACTTCCAGGGCCCTGCAGCTGGGCATCATGTAACCCAACCCGCTTTACAATAAAGCCTTAAACCTCTCAGGTGCTGGGTGGAGCACAGTGCAGTGCTGGGCTCAGTACTGGCCGATGTCCTCAGGATGGCCCGGGAGTCTGGGAGCGGCAGCTCAAGGCACACAGCTGGCTCAGGACAAGACCAAGATCCAAGACTTCAAGTCCAGTTTCCACTGGATGAACAGCACCTTCTCACCACAGTAAAGTCAGTGATCAACTTTACATCAACCATGGTACATCAGGTCCATCTATATAAAGAACTCTCCAAACTCCACCCAGGACGAAGGAACAGTTCCAGTGGACGACAGGCAGAACACATTGACACATGTCACCAAATAAGGATCTGGATGTCAATTAAGTACCTAAAAGAGGTTCCCATCACCAGCCCGACACAGGCCACCAGGACTATGAAGAGACATCACTTCTGCCACAGGCAAAGCAATAATCGGTGAAAACACCGAACACTGGAGACCACGGGGAGAATCGGCTTGCTCACCTACTGTAAAGTGGAACGCACGTTGGCAGTTTCTTAAAAAACTACACCTACACTTACCACCTGCTCCAGCTTTGCACTCCTGAGCGATTATTCCAAGACACAAAAGCTTATGTCCACACAGAAACCCATACGTGGTCATTCACAGCGACTTTATTTTCACTAACCAAGAACTGGAGTCCACGGAAACATCCCTCAGAGGACAAACGAATTTGGGGCAGCCCTCCCAGGGAATAGCCCTCCTCCAGGAAGAAGCACAAACCACTGATACACACAACCTGGTGGCTCTCAAGAGCAACTTGCTGAGAAAAGAATCCTATTGCCGAAGCCCACGTGCCGAACCACGCCACTTTGTAACACGCCAAAATGATGAGATTCCAGAGCCGGGAAGCTGACTCATGGTGGCCAGATTGGGGATGGGCGGGGAGGGATAGAAAGGACCCTACAAAGGTAGTCCTGAGAAGTCCTGGAGGCGAGGGATGGTGGGGCATGTCAGCCGTGGTGGTGCCTACAGGAATCTGCAGGATAATCCACACCACACGGCCATACCCCACGGCATGCCCACGCCCGTGTCCTGCCTTTGACGACATGAGGCGACCACTCAGGGGAACCGCATCGAGGGCCTCCTCCCGGGGGGCTTTTCAGGGCCTCTCTGCAACCTGTGAGCCAACAATGATTTCAAAAGTGTCTTTAGAGTCACTCTAGCTTTTAATGGCATCCATGGGGTCAAAAACCAAAGAGCACGTGAAAGTACAGAGTGAAGCTGAAGCTTCCGTTCCTGCAGGCCCTGCCCAGACCCGTTCCCCGACCTGGACCCAACAAACACATCCTTCGCTTCCTTCCAGAGACTGTTTTCTGCCTCTAGAAATGCACTTTTGTTTGCGTAAGTTTTCTTCACACAAATGCAAGCACACTGTGCAGATTGTTTTACACCTGCCTTTGGATTCTGGGTGATCCTTCCTGGGAATCTTTTAATTAAAGGCTGCTTCTTGTTCAATCATGTGGGCAAATCAGACCTTCTTTCACTGGCCTCCTCCACATGGATGCCAGGGCCGCCCCTAGACTTGTTCTGAATTTCGGCTGGTTCTAGTTTACCACCATAAGCAGTGCTGCAGTGAACGGAGAGTCTTGTACGTACACTGAGCTCCTCACAGTGATAAGCATTTTGTGAGCCAGCTTTCCATTGCTGTGACAAAATGGCTGAGATAATCAGTTTAGAAACAGGAAAGGTTGATTTCGTGCACAGCTTCAGAGGTTTCATTCCACGGTCAGTGTCTGTTGATTTGGAGCCTGTAGTGAGGCAGAACATCATGGTGGGGACTGCAGATGAGCAAAGCTGCTGACCTCATGAAGGCTGGAAGCAGAGAGAGGAATGGACTGGGCTCCCAATGTCCCCTTGAAGGACACTCCAGGGGACCTGACTCCTCCCACTGGAAACCTCCTAGAGGTTCCACCACCTCCCAGTGGCACTGCAGGCTGGGGACCAGCCTTCAGCACAGGCCTCTGGGGACACGGAAGGTCTAAGTCACAATGCACCCCTGCAGGAGGCTCAGCAACGCCGGGTTTTATCAGGCCTTTCAGCAGGTTGGCTTTGGGCTCCTTGAACACTCCCTTGTTGGCCTCAGCTGCCCTTGGCCATGACCCTGCGGCACAGGTCCCTGCTGATCTCTGTGCTCTCTGGAAGCTTCTTCAGCCACCATCAGAAGGCTTCCCTCCACATATGCTCGCCTCCCACCCAGGCTCCTGAGAGCCTCACGTCGTCTCCAAGAATCTCGCACCATTTGGAGTGGACAGTTCCTGGTTCACCTCCAGTCCTGGCCACCATTCTGATTCTAGGCTCCCTTCTCTCACTACTCACTTGCCGGGTGGACCCGTGTCTCAGGACCACTGAAACCTCTTAGGTCCAGCAGAGCAAAGCCCAGTTTCCTCCTGCAGCTCAGCCGCATCTCCTGATCTCCCCCTGGCTCAGAGTCTCTGCGGGCTCCTCAAGGACAGCGGCTGCTCGGCCTCCATCACCCGGGCTTCCTGCCTTCTCAGCTGTGCCCCCCGACGAAGCCCGCAGGAGTCTGTCTGTTCCTAGAGCTTGCTGCCCGCTTGTCCATCCTTCCCACACACTGAAAATGCCGCCTCTGTGAGACGCAGGCTCCTAGGCTGCAGCCATCGCGCCCTGCTGCCAGGCCTCTGTGGTTCCTCTCGGTGGCCCCTCCCGATCCTGGTTTCTGTGGCTGCCAGAGCAAGGTGCCACGGACTGGGTGGCGTGAAACAGGGGAGAGGTGCTCAGTCTCACAGCTCCGACGTGCAGAGGCTCAAGATCATGTCCAGGGCCACACCTCCCGCTCCCCTGGGCTGGCTCCTCCTCTGCTGGGGCTGTTCAGAACCACCACCGTCTTGGCCACTCTGCGAAGGGAGTCCTGGACACTCCTGCCTCCACTCCTGCAGGCCTGTCGCGGGACTTAGCATCGCTTCAGGGTTCTTTGCTTCTCTAGGTCTGGAGAAGCGCTGACCTAGAGAACAGCCTGGGGCTTCAGAAAGCTCGTGACCCCTGTGCCCAGCGTGGCAGCCCACAGCCACACGTGGCTGCTGAGCCCCTCCACGTGTGGCCAGAGCAACCAAGGAGGAGAATTATTGCTGTTATTTAACTTGTTTATTTAAATTTTATTTAGCCCACACTAGAGGCTCTTTCGTACTGACCGTAGCTCTCCAGGATCTCAGCTTTGGACCAAGTTCTTACTGAGGTCCCTGTACCAAAACAGACATGGGACCAGGTACCCAGCTCTTGTTCAACAAACGTTTAAAATGAGAGGCCATCAGACCTCATCTCCAGTTGCATGTGTTTAATTTTAAGGAAGTTGAGCAGCTCTTCATACTCACCCACCTCCATGTGTCCATGGACGTTTATCCATGGCCTGTCCACACTTCTTTGAGCTCTTCATTATGGCAAATATTTTCATGCACCAAGATGTTCAACTTTTGACTATCATATAGGTTATATATACATGTTATGTGCCATATTCTCTTTTGAATGATGTAGTTTGACTTTTTTTGGCCTTTGCCATATAGAAGTTTTAAATTTACACTTAATCAGCTTTATCAATATATTCTTATAGGGTTTGGGGGTACAAACTCTGTATAAAAAGTCTACATATCACATTTCAGTTAATTTAATAGTAAATGGAGATCTTCATAATCCTCCTTATGCCAGTATCTTTCAGAAGAAAAGAAAACCCAACCTCTGATTAGTCTTTCTAGATATCCCATGCTGCTCTTTGCAGAAGAGTAATAAATTTCCATGAATCAAATAGTCGTTTACAACTGCTAGCAGAAATAAATAGCAGAAAATAAATGCACACAGAATTTGGTTGGAAGGAACTTTCTTATTCGTTGAGTTAAAATTTCTTTGGGTCGGTTTGATCTGTAATTAGAAGGGCGACTGTCCTTCAGGAAGCTCCACGTGCTAGTCCAGTTGCTCACATGGGTGGCCAGAGGCAGGGTGTAGAGGGTCAGGCTGTCCGTGTTGGGGTGGCCCTGTTGCAGCCACGGCCTGACACACACGCTCTTAAGAATTCAACCAGGGGCTCCTGTGGAACCTGCCTGCAGTGCAGGTCTCACCGACTCTTTATTCCTGTGTCCCCAGGTAAAGGACATTAGTGCAGGGGCCATCGTCCTCAGCCCAGGAGCCACATCTGCACACCTGTCCTTAAGGCCCCTTAGCAACCCGCACACTGCACCAGAGGGAAGTGGACAGAGAGCACTTGGCATGGGACAGCGTTGGGGTCCCTGTGGCCAAGCCAAGGGCACTCCTGCAGGCAGGGCAGACTGGGTGGTGCGGGGCTGCCTTCCTCAGTAGACACCAGGTACCTCTCACTCTTTACCACCGGGCTCCTAATTATTGTATTTCTCATTGAGCTTAATAAGTTTTCCCACTGTTGTGACACCTGACAGGCTCTGCGTATGCTGGTGGATGATCCAAAATTTGAACAATTCATTGTTGACTGTAACAAATACCTGTCAATTTTAGACTGACAATTTCTACTTATGTTAAATTGCAGGAAAAAAAAAAAGATAAAACACCCCCTCTTATGGCATTATGAAAAGAAAGGAAATATTTGATATGTGCTTTTATAGGTTTGAACAAAACCTAAAGCTTTAGCTTTCACATTTAAAAAAGAAAGAAACGAGGAAGAAAGAGCAGAACAGGGCAGCCTTGCCTTGCACTGGGTGGTAGCTACATCACAGGGCTGTCTTCCCAAGTGCACCCATGTCTACACACGTCTACAGGTGCGTTTTAGACCTTGCTACCAATAAAGGGAGTTAGGAAAATGTTTCTGTCTCCAAAAGTCTACCTCTCAAAATGAGCCCCATTGTTAGGGGTTTGGACATTTTAATCTTTTCCTTGAACATTTTGGGTGTGCGGCAGAGCCACTCCTCCATGGGAAAGCCCCATGCACGTTCTTTTGATGGCTTTGGGATTCCTGAGTTTGTTTCATTGCGTTGTTGCTTATTATGTCCAACACGAGCTAATGCTGCACTAAAACTATTGAAAGGCCACATCACCTTCCTCCACCTCAGAGCAAGGGAAGAGAAAAGAGACCAACAAGGAGGAATTCGTTGGGCCCAAAACTCCTAGGAACACATTTAAAACAAAGTGAGGAAGAAGATGAGATATTACCAGAGGCTAGAAAGAATACATGTCCAAACATGGATGACAAATACCCTGGAAAAAATACACCCAAAAAGTAAGCAAGGAATTAGATACCCACAGTGCGGGACTGAGAGGTGGCCACTGTGCGGAACCCCACACCTGCCACTCCGTCCGGCCCGTGAGCTCACCTAGGCGCCATGCCTCTGGAGCCAGAGCCCAGTGCTGAGAAGCACTCTTACACACAGCACCAATCAGAGCGCGCCCTGGAGGGGAGACGGACAGCGGGCTCCACCAACCCTTCTCTTTTGCACCAGCAATCTAGGCCAAGTCACCTACCACATGTCACTAACGGCACATCTGACACCCCGCCTCAGAGAAGGCCACACATGGAGGAACGCTGTGGGCAGTGTCCTTGCAAGCCACTAGATCAACACTCCAGGCTGACCCAAATCTACGTAGGAAAAACAAGATCCAAAGAAGTCACCTCCCAACGTCACTGCAAGTCCGTCCTAGTGAAGTCACAGGAAGAAAGGCCCCTAAGCAGTGGTCTCCTTCCATGACAGCATATGGTAACTCTCCTGAGGTGGAAACAGGAATATCTGGAAGGTCCTAGGAGGGTCTTATGTCTTGAAAGGAGAGTGAAGCCTTCAAGCCCGCTGGCCCACCCCAGACCAGACATGCTGGGGAGTGGGCTGGGAGCAAGGGGTGAGGGAGCAGGAGTTCCAAAACAGATGTCAAAGCTCTCAGAGTTGTTATTTTCTTTTCATATCCCTGCCTCCTTCTTGGACTCTGGGTCCTGTTCAAATGTTAGTTTTACTGGAGTGTTTTATCGAGGCCAAATTAACACCCCGACGGGAATTAATGCTCACCTTTGTTCTGCAAGCCTGCTCCCAGCCCGCAGTTAGGTGTTGAACACATTTTAACACTCAAGGACATTTCACACCAGAAAAAGGCATCAATTTGCCCCGAGGCCTGAGCCTCAAGCCGGTAGCCCTGGCCCACGCTGGCTCCAGATGCCGCCCGTGGCCTCCCCTCTCCTGCTCCGGCTGTCCCCGTGTTGCACTCTCAGAGTGGGACACTTCTTCTGGAGGAGGGGCGTCTTTGGCATAATGCTCCAATCCCTCCGACCTGTTACCTCCCTTTATGTTTAGCCCCAAGACAGGAAGAGGAAAATAAATCTTGTTCCCTGAGGGTTGTCAGTCCCCGCGTTCCGGGGCCTTCAGTCTAGGTCTCCACGCTCCACCGTGCCAAGCACACTGCGGCTGAATACGGGTTCTATTTCATCTTGGCAGACGCTCGGGCTTTCCACACACAAATTAACATGGTTTCGTCTCGTTCTGACACCGTAATGTCTTTTCCATACACCTGCTCTGACGTGTTCATGAAATCATTGCACCCCAATCCACTGATGGGGGAATCAGGCTGGTTATGCAAACACGCCGGAAAGTGTAGGCTACTTTTCATACCCGGGTCTCTCCTGCCAGGGCTGGCTTGGAAAGATAAATTCACCCTGCAACTCAAAATAGGCTCATTCGATTTTATAATCCCGCTATTTATGGTATGCATTGTGCAAAATAGTAGCCATCTTGGCTAAAAGGATAACTCCTAAAGTAAATCAGATTTAGGATTTTATAGGAAATATCCCCATCTTCTCATGTTTCAGCATTTTAAAATTATAAAAAGTACTCTGGTCACTGTTACGTTTCAGATAGTAGTTATGGTTGTTGTGATTAATGTAAATGATAATATTCTGTGTTTTCTAAATGCTTTCACGTACCTCTTGCCACTTAAGGTCCAATAAATCCCAGTATGAATACTTTATTATAGACTGAAATTTACAGGCAGAATCTGAACCTCAAAGATGTTGCCCAGGAAGTCTGAAGCACCAGGTCTCATTAGTGGGAGAGAAGGAAGGAAGGAAGCCAGGAATTCAGCCCTGCACTAGCAGACCACTGCCCCACAGAGCACACGGGGCAGACATGTCCTTAGTGATGTGCCTGCCCCTGTTCCTCACTGCCCCTGAGACAACTTCCTAAATCTTGCAGGTTTTATCTTATTTTTTAATCATCAGTCTCATTTTGTGATCCAAAGAGTACCTGTAGGCCTTGTCCAGGTATCTGAAGGCTTAGAAGGGCCCACACTTGGTCATTTGTCTCATAAGTGGCCACAGGACAGCACAGCATAAAAAGGGCTTTCTGCCTCAAGTCTCAAACTACAGCGCCCTCTAGGTGTGTTGTGCCCAAAACTTCTAGGATTTGCTGATAAAGAAAGAAAAAGTGAAAAAACAGAAATTGTTTTCATCTGTGTAAAATAGCAGAAATGTTTGGTTTGCAGTGCGAGAATGTGCACTGACCCATCTGAAAGTGACGCTGCTCTGTCTAAAATGCCCAAGAGCAGACCACTTCCACTGCCCTCGTCCACACCAGGAGCTCTCGCCCTACGAGACCCGAGCCAAACGCTGCTTTCTCTATTAACTCTTCTAAAGGTCATTAACAAAACTAATGATTAACAACCTTTTATGACTTCATGTTCTCTGAACCCATCAAACTACCATAATCCACACCACAATTCAGTGATTTCTATGTTAGTGTCAATTTTTCCCCTGACCCACTCCCAAAATTTACCCTGTAAAACCCTCAAAGGCAGGAATAGTGTAATTTCCATTTCTCCAGTGATTGGCACACAGAAAACCTGTTAGATGGACACATTTGGTGGACATGTGCCAAAACGAAATCTCCCCCTTTCACTTCCTAATGATGGCCTTAGATATTTTCTACACAGGTAAGAAGCTCAACAAAGCTGACTTCTGACTCAAGAACCAGTGGGACCCCTGACCATTCACCATCACCCTTTCCTACCAATGTGACACGTCCTTCCCCTCACGGGCACACTGGCACCCAAGGGGACCAGAAAGGAGCCTCTGCTTCCTTTTGCAGATCCCCACATGGCCCACTGACCTTGTGGAGCCGTCACCTCCTCTCACCTCTGGTGACTCTGAGAAGCACACACTGGACAGCAGGGATGATACTTTGGTGGCAGTAAATGGCTGATTCTTCCTAAAATTGGCCAGAAATAGGATTCTTTTCTTCAGGTGTCAGACCTTTTTTTAAATTGGGGATGTTAAAAATGAAGTGTTTGAGCCACTGAGTCTCTTTATTCTTCTTCTGAGCTCCAGTGAGGCAGTTTTCAGGGGCCAGGGCTGGTGGGTGAGGCGCAGGACGGACCCTCTGCACAGCTCTCAGACACACAGCAGGACACTGGCTTTGCAGCTCACCAACCTGCCCTGGCAACATCGCATGGTGCTGTCTCAGGAAAAGCCCCAGGGCTGCCAAGTGCTCCCTGGTCCTCAGCCGCTGGGGACTCACTGTGCAGAGGTGACCTCCAAAGCACAGCTCAGCAGATCCTAAGGACCCCACGCTGGAAGCATTTGGGTCCCAGTCACTGGTTTTTCCCCCAAAGTGGATCTGATAAAGCAACCATGTCCCCAAAGCCCCTGACCATGTACTCGGAGGGGTCCAAAGCAGTGAAAGGGGCAGAGCCAATTTCTAAGAAAAGAGAGGACTGCCGAGCACAGTGGGCATGCCTCTATCCCAGCTGTGGAGGCGGATGCAGGAGGATCAAGGTCAAGGTCAGCCTGCTCAACTTAGTGAGACCCTGGGTCAAAATAAAAAGGACCGGGGATGTGGCTATGGTAGAGTGCCCCTGAGTTCAAAGTTCAATCCCCAATCTCTCTCTCTCTCTCTCTCTCTCTCTCACACACACACACACACACACACACACACACACACACAGAGGAAACACCCTCTCCCCAAGTAAAAGCATGGTAACATAGTTACCAAGAAACACGGAGAGCTGGTAAAACCTCCTCCCACCTCCGCTCACCAAGCGTGGCCCAGGTGGGTCTCCGTCTCTGCTTGGGCTTCCATTTTTGCATGTCTGAGACCTGGATTAGGCTTTCTAACTCCAGTGGGCGGGCCAGGGGTGACACTGGGCTTCTTGCTGACGTAGCACCTCTGCACGAGTGCTCCTGAGACATGGCACGGACACCGAGTGGCTGGTGGGCCCCAGTGGGGCCTGAAGCCTGGACGCCAGGGTGCAGCGGAGCCCGGCACACCTGAGGGACACTCTGGAGCCAGCTCTGCCCCAGGGCTTCGCCGCTGGCCTCTCACCCTGCCCACCTCACAGGGCTGGCTTCCATTAGCCAGTACTTAGGGGAGATCTAATAAAGGGGCTGAAGTGGGAGCAGTATTAATGGCTGTCCTGCGCCCCTGCTGAGCAGGAAGTGCTCACCAGTCCCATCTGGCGCATTTCCTCCTGACTTCCTGTCAGGCGTCCCGGAGAGAGCGCACGTGTCCTTCCCTCTGGTTTCCATCTGTGCAAAACCTCATTAGTCTGTTTACTGGGAATTGCAAGCATGGGATAGGCGTGGTGGCATGGGACAGGCGCGGTGGCACCTGCATGCTGGCTTGGGTCAGCCTGCTTGTGCTGAATTCCCCCAGCGGACGGAGGAGAGGCCTACTTCCTGGGTTCTCTCCCCAACCCCTGTTTGCTCACAGGTTCCCCACATTGAGACGTGACCTGGCCAGAGCTGATGTCCCCTCCTGCTCTGGCAGGTGTCTGAGCTGAAAGCTGTGCCTTCTGAGGACGGCTAGTGAGAAAGCGACAGGACAATGCGCCACCATCACGCTTCCTTCATCCCGAGGACCCGCAGCACAAGGTCACTGCACCAACTGGAGCAGCTCCTTTGAAAACTGGCTCTTGTCCCTTCCTCAGGTTCAGGTGTCTCTGGGGAGGAGGAGAAGGGGGCAGATTTGGGACCCATCTCACAGCCTGAACGCAGACAGTTGGCAAGCAGATATCTTGGAACTAGGCAGTAAACAGGGCCTAAATCCCCTGCCTCGGGGAGATAAGTGCTCAGGTTCTGTAAGCTAAATGCACTCTGACGAAATTTGATTGAAAACTTTGTGGTGTGAAGACTGAAAAATCACGAGAAGGCGCAGGCAGCCTTTAATCTCCTGTTGGATGACAATTCAAGATAGACCGATAGAGATACCCGACAGGCCTGTCAATAGTGCAGATGGCAGATAGGTGCAGGGAACCGACACCAGGCAAACGAGAGGGGCAGCGCCCTCACCCACTGTCGTCCTGCCCGTCCTCTTGCCAAGCAGCGGGGGCCTTGCTCTGCTGCGCTGCTCCCTTCTCTGGGTCAAGGCGCCCAGGGCCTGCGATCCGGCACAGTCAGGAGCACACCTGTCCCAACAATGTCCATCAGGGCGATGCCTGTCCTTCTTCCAAGGAAGGGTGGTGGAGAGTGGAGAAATCACTCTACTTCCCCACAAACCACGTTTCCACATTTTCAGGCAGAGAATTTTCTAGTTAGTCTGTATTTAAACATAGTTTTTTGTTTTTTTGTTTTTTTGTTTTGTGTGTGTGTGTGTGTGTGTGTGTTTAATACATTGGCAGGAACACACAAACCGACATAAAAGAGCCAGAGGAATCACTGGTTCTGGCCAAATTCGTAGAAAGCAGCACGTGCAAGGTGCATCCAGCAACGTAAGGGGGGCACCTCGCGTCTTTTCCCTCCATGTGCGTGTCTGTGCATGTGCACGTGTGCGTGAGCCGTGTGTATCATCAGCTCCTAGTAGAACATTTGCTGCCGTACTTATCTGAGGGATTTGAGAAGGTATCATTGAACGTGGTTGTCGTAATGGATTTTATTTATTAAATAATTCACTAGGCTTTTCTTCTGGAGAGATTTCCAGCTGTAGCAGAAAGCAAGCCAAGGGAGAGGAATGTCTACAGCAAGGAGGGTCTACGAAATGTCCCCGCTCCGGAATCTTTATTAGATGAAACTGTGTCACACTGACAATCCTGCTGCAAACTATTCATTTAATTTCCATCTTTGTGGATATTTTGTTTTCCCCTAAATGTCAGCATTTGCTGAGGAAGAAAATATTTTTGGTTGTTTCTTTAGAAGCTTCTTACAGTCTGCCTCCACCTGCTGGAAGACTGAGACGAATGCTAACTGCAGGCAGACAGTGCACATCCAGGAGTCACCGCCACATCACAGAAGAAGGAGAAATCACGGGCACACGGGATCGAGGTTGACGCATAAACATCGTGTGTGAATTGAATATTGCACATCAGCCTACTGCAAAACTGTGTAATCAAGGTATTTTAAATATAGTTTGGAATGAAAACAACTTCATTTTAGGGAAAACAGAGTTTATGTTGATGCAAGTAATCCAGAGTATTTATCAAAATATAGTCAATTAAAGGTGAAATGTAAATTGTGGCATTAAACTTCTGAATGTTAACAAATATTTCCATTTCCCCAGCTGCAGTATATCATTTTTATCAGCAGCTGGGAAGGAGTCTGTGGTTGGTGGGGACACAAAGCTTGCTTTGCCCAGCAGTACCTCCTGGTGGTGTCCATGTTCTGTGGCACACATATAAATTCTAAGAATTCATGCAATTTACCTGATAGATCAGGAGCCATTACAGTCTGCTGTATAAATTCATATTTTGGCACTCTTTAAAAAGTGGATTATTATTGACCCAATAGACCATAACAGTTCCAAAGAAGCCATTACTGTCTGTTGTGCAAATCCTTCATGGTACGTGTTTTATTGACGCTTTGGAGCCATCAGGGTCTGTCTTGTCAATCTAGCTGCCATGTACATCCCCCAAATGCATGTGCTACAAATGCTGGGGAAATTGGAGCTGTAGGCAAATTACCCTGTTCTTGTCCAATAAGCCACAGTGTAAAATGGGGTATTTCCACTGCAGCTTCTTGCTCCGCCTCGAGAATTCCATTTCTCCGCATTTATAAAAAGGATGAAATTTTAAAACAAGGATAAGGAAATGGTCATTTGATTTCAAGGTGAAAAACATAAGGGTGCAGAGACGGCTGAGGATGGCCTTTGCTGCCGTGAAGAGACGTCTCAGAGAGCAGGGACCCACCAGCTGCCAGGAGGCTGCCCGCCCAGCGTGGTTTCTCTATGTTGGAAACCAGATAAGATTTTTATTTAACTAGCTACACACTTACTTTGTGTTCTTCTCCTCCCTGCCTTCTCCTTACATTAAAAAGAAAAAAGGACATTAGGATATTTTTCAGAAAAAAAGGAAAAAAAAAAAAGAAAAGCTGAGTTATTTGTACCTTCAGCAAAATAAAGTAAGACCCTGGGAGTCTCCAGCTGTAACGTGACCCTCTGCTCTGCTGGGTGGCAAGAGGCTCAGGGGAGCAGCCTCACAGCCCAGACCAGGGTGCAAGAGGTGATGGTCAGGCTATTCGGGATTCGTCTTCCTGAATATTGCCCCAACTCTGCAAATCTGGATTCCCCACCTCAGAGCCAGTGCACGATCTGGCAATCCAGCTATGCATGGAAAATGCAGGCTGGTGTCACCGGAGGAGACTGACGCTTGGTGTCCCTGGGCACATGGCCTGACTTTCAGGCTAGAGAAAATGGTTGCTAAGTTTTTGAAGCTGGGAGGAAATGCTTAGAGAGCAGAATGTATCTGCTTAAAGAGACTGAGAGTCCTTCAAGTTACAGAATAAAAAAATAGGAAGGGTGAAATTCAGTGCTACACAAAACTTCCCTTTTTCCCCTAATGTAGCAAAGACATATTTATACTGTTCTTTTGATCCACAATTGTTTTAACTGGTAGCTTAAAGTCCTGAAGTTCAGGCCCTTGTGACACACGGGGGCAGATGGGGAGCAAACGCCGTGAGTTGATTTTTTACTTCTATAGCAAGTCAGAAAATTGGAGAGTTAAGAACTGCAAATTCATGAGGAATCCCAAGTGCGAGTCTTTGGGGAAAACATCATTTATTTCCATTTGCAGGTACCTGCTCACCCTGCAAAGCACCACCTCCTGGTGTTGCGGGGCAAAGAGAAGACGCCTCGGCACAGAACCCTGGCAAATGAGCCTCCGAGCGTCCTCCCGTCCTCTGGGGAGGTCACCGGGACTCATCCCAGGGAGCTCATGTTCTACCCTGAGGTCTCCCATGGCTCCCACGAGAAGAGCCTTGTCACAAAGGCAGCCACTGCAGAGCAACTGAAAGTGGGTGACCCTGCGTCTCCTGGAGCCCCACCCTCACTGGCACCCCTGGGGCCATCCACGGCCTGCAGCTCTGCCAGGAGAGGTTACTAGGTGGCAGCTGCTGGCAGAAACAGCCGAGGCGGATCTGCTGGGAACCCTCCAGCCTCCCGCTGGCGAGCGAGGGCTGCCTGCCTTGCTGCAGAGCGATCCATGTTCAGGGGGATGCACGCGGGGTTCAGCCCACCTCCGGGGCCCTGTGCCTCCTGCCCTGGTTTGAATAGGAAGCTCCATTTCCAAACGAAGCATTTTCTGTATTTTGATAAGATATATATTTGCACGCATGCACACTCACACTCACACACCCTGCCATGCAGACCTCACATGCTGACGATCCTGCTTCTTGCCAAGGGAATCCTGGACAGACATGCTCTGGAAGCAGACATGCCCTCTTTTGAAAGTCTGGCAGGCGAGCAGGCTGAGGTCACCAAGGGGCCAGCACTGTACAGTCCCGATGCCTCTGCCCGAGGAGCTGCTGCCCGAGGAGCCGCTGCCTGAGGAGGCCCTGCCGCGGCAGAGACTGCTGCTCTCGCTGCACACCAGACACACACCCCCCACCCTGAGGGGGATCCTCCCCATCTACTTCCCATCCAGAAAACAGAACCCCGGCTCTTCCATCACATCAAAATAGAAGACCCCTGGTCACTCAGTATTGGAAATGAAATGGCACTTGGTGGTTTTTTAGGCCCCTTCCTTTCCTCTTTCTCATCTGAAGCCTGGAATAGCCCATGCACAGGGACATAGGCACTCGTCACCCCCAGCACTGTGTGTTTGGCACAGTTAGGATTTCAGGTGTACCCCCGGCCACCCAGTAGGAGTCCCAGCCCAGGGGAGAAGAAGGGGTCCTGGCAGCAGTGCCCATCTCTGGAGGCGTCCTGCCCGGGCTGCTGTGCAGCACACGCCCACCTTCTGCACGTGATGGATGTGCTCGCGCCCTCAATCCATCACGTTGCTAACACTGTGCTAATTACAGGGGCAACAGTGCATATAATAAAAAGTTTATGCCATCCCTGCTCGGCACCCCCGTTGCTGATCTCTATCGTCATGTCTGACCAAAGACATCCATCCCAAACATGCCCTTCATTTTAATGTCACGCATAAGAACAAATCCAGAAATCAAATAGGCGGCTTCCCTTCTGACAGCTCCAGTCGGATTCAACTTTTTGTTCCATTTTCATCAGGGACCGTGCTTCAGCACAAAGGGCAGATTGGGGATTTGGGCAGAGAACAGAATTGTGCAGTACCCCCAGTTTTCCCCAGGAAAGGAAAACAGCAGGTAAAGAAGGTTCCCGTGGAGGAGCCTCGTGCCCACGGGGGTCCTCATGGGGCTGGTGAGCAGCCCGGAGCTCCCTGGCATACGGCCTGTACTCCTGCCAGGAAGCACCCACATGGGCCCTGTCCAGCCGCAGCGGGCAGGGAAGAGGGAAACTGGTCAGGGACAGAGCGGCGTCTGGAGCCTGCTGGAAGCTGTGTGTGCACACACCGGGCAGCTGGCCTGGCCTCCCTCCGGGCCTGTGCTGGGGTTCATGTGCGGAGGCTGCTTTGGCCAGCTGAGGGCCAGGGTGGGGTAAGGAGGAGGGGAAACACTGAGTCCTTGGCATGGAATCTTGGTTTCCTCTTGTCAGCACTTTGGAGGTGGTTGGAAGCTGTTCCAGGCCTGCAAGGGGTGAGCCTTTGCAGAGAGCAGAGTCGGACACAACAATGACAACAAAGAAGGGCCTCCCACTGACGTCCCTTAGGGCCGCGTGGGAGGCTCTCGCCCATCCGCCATCCTATGGCTGGCTCTCCAAAGGCATGGTAGCATTTGGCCTCTGATCCCTGGATCCAGAGGAGGCAGGGGCTCTGAGAGGATGGGATCCCACTTAGCTCAGAGACGTCAGAGACACCCGTGCACAGCACAGCAGTTCTGCCTCCGGCATACTGAGCGGCCAGTCAGGGCAGGCTGAGGTGTGGCAGGGAGAGAGGAAGGAGCCGCTGCTCAGGGATCACAGAGCAGCAGGAAATGGGGCACCCTCACTGCACCCCGCCAGGCACAGAGGCCTTCTAGCAAAGCTGAGCCCAGGCAGCCCAGCAGTGTGGGGTCCCCAGTGGCTGGGGCGAGCTTCCTGCTGGCATCCCCTTATCTGGAGAGTGGGAGAGGGGACGCAGCATGTCTTACTGCTTGCAGACAGGGAGCAATAAGGGACTCAATGCATGGCCCCTAATTATCTGTACAGCCTTAATGGCCTGGAGTTCATTACAGTCAGTATGAAAAATAAAGGACTGAGTCACAGCACCCATATTTTAAGTGTATTTATTGCCTTCTGGGAGTAAAAGGGGGAAAGACTCTTCAACAACTTGTCCTGACCAAGACAAAGGATTTGGTCCACTCGGAGGTTGACTGAATTCTCAGGACCCAGAGAACACAGAAATGTTCCACCGGCCGGTGAGGGTGTCGGGATGGGTGGGCACCTGAGGGCCAGCAGGAAGCTGGGGCCCTGTCTGGGGAGCTCCCCCAAGGCAGCCAGGAAGCCACACGTGGCCCAGGGTTGGTAACCTGGAGGACAGACAGCCCGGGAGGCTGGCAGCAAGCTGAGTGCCCGTCTCTGGCTTCCCTGCGCCCTGCCGCCAGCTGTGCCGGGGTCTCCCGCTGCCCCTGCTGCTCCAGTCCTCGCCACAGCACTCCACGCATCCAGGGGAGAGTCCGCAGACGGACAATGAAAGAGCCGAGGGAAGGGGAGAGGAGCACGGCTGGACCGCTGCCCACCTCGGCCAGGCCCACGGGGAGACCCTGACTCTTCTCCCAGAAGGTTCCAAGCTGTTTAATCACCCACTTGTCCCCCTCCTCACAGGAGGATTCCCAAGGCACAGGTCTGCCTGCCCCGCGTGGGCACCAGCGCCCAGCACACAGTGCCCAGCCCGCAGCTCCACGCAGGGCCGCGGCTCCTTCCTGTGCGACCCCTTCACCTGAGCCTCTAACCTACTTTAACACACCGCCCCCCACACACATTACCAGAAGGATCCTTTTTCTCCATCTGTCTTTCCCCCTCTGCAGAGGAACTTTGAATGCGGTGGCCTCATCCTGGCCGACCCGCCTGCTGGGCGTCATTGTCTGGAGAGGGTGGGAGAATCGGGGCTTTAGTCCTATTGTGATTTTGAACCTGAAGCTCTCTCCTCTGCCTTCTCTCCTTTCATGTTTCCCTGGATCTAACAGCTGTGCCTCGGCACAACTGGTGTTTGAAAGACGGGGCAGAAACGAGTGTACCCCTGCCCCAATTAGCTTCACGGCGCGGATAACTTCCTTGCCATCCGTGCCTGATTGACAGGGACAGCCCTGATTTATGGTTGTTTGCCCAGTGTCCGATGCCCCCTGCCAGCTCCCATGGGAGAGCGCCCTTTGGGGCACTGGGGAAGGGACGCCCCCAGAGGCTCTGCCTGTCCAGCCAGCCAGGCAGGGGCCCAGGGCTCCTCCCAGGCGGGCAGGCGGCCCCACCACAGACCAAGCCCAGCCCCCACCCCCTGCACCGACCCCCCACACTTTAAGGTCAAAGGCAGTTCCAAGCCTCACTTCAGCTCAGACATAAAAGCCCTGAGCCTGTGGAGGGAGGCCAGTGTCGATGGTGCCAGATTATGCGTGTCTCGTTTTTGTGACGTGATCTACTGCTGCTCATTAGGGACAGAGCTGAGCCCATCCACTCATTTTTCTTAGGCCATGAGCCGGTCTGCAGGGAGCCCAGTGCAGAGAGGCCCATCCGTCCTGTGCTCACTCAGCAACTTTGCTCCTTGGAGGTTTTTTTCTTTTTTCTTTTTTTTTTTTTAATGAAAAATTCCATGCAAAATAGAGGAACCAGGACTTTGACACAGATGTGACTGGATCGGATCTTGCACAAATCAAGACTCAAAACATGGCGGTAGCAATAACAACTTTGAAGCATTTCAGTTTCTGCCTGGCAGCAGCTGCGTCTCCTATATCATGGTATAGCTACTGGGTCTGAATGCCCCTCTTGACATGCAGCAAGGGTGCACGCCCTGGTCTCTGGAGATGCACATGACATTCCTCCAGAGCCTGCATGGACCACCGTGCGCCAGGGCCTCTCGGCACGGGCTGTTGGCTGCAGCTCCACCAGTCCCAGCACAACGCCTTTCTGGTTCTGAGCAACCAGGTCAGGCTAAGGAGAGTCAAGCAACTCAATGACCACTCCTCCTGATAATGGGGCAGCCAAGGAAGGCAGAGCCAGGCCGGGATCACACACGAGTCACCCGAGCTGCTGCACCCCATGTGGCAACGTCAGGTGGCAGGGGAGCAAGAACGCCGAGCAGAGGACGTGCGGGCAGAGCTGGTGGGGCGCACCAACTGTGGTCCTCGGACCTCCTTCGCCCCAGCCCAGGCCCAGGAGGTGGGCCTCCCCAACCCCAGCCATTCTGCCTGTCCAGCCAGCCAGGCAGGAGCCCAGGGCTCCTCCCAGGAGGGCAGGGAGCCCCACCCTCTGCACGGAGCCCCAGCACTGAGCAGACAGGTGTCCTGTCCCAGGGCTTAGAAAGCAAAGTCCAAAGGCTGCATCATGCAATAGGGGTTCACAGTAAACACTGAATTGGGTCAAACCAGGCTCATCTTCCAGAAACTTCTCCTCATAGACTTCGGCCAAGGTACTCCAAAAGAATCCAAGTGAAAACCACCATCAGCCCTTCACACACTACGTGTATAAGAAATAGCCGTTTCACCCAAATCCATTCTTGGGCCAAGAATGGGGGCAAAAAACCCCTCTTGAAAACTGCTGTCAGTAGGACCTCGGAGCCGCAGCAGTGCAGGGTGCAGAGGAGGTCCTTGTGGGCACGCAGCTGTCCCTGCATTCCGGACACCAGCAGCCACCGTGCCTGGGAACCGTCTTACCCAGTTACCGAGCTGTTCGGGGTTCCTCATCTGAAGGGTCTGCGCTCCGGGTGGTCGGGACTCTCCGGCTGTGCATGGGCTGGTTACAGAAACCTTTAAGGATTAAATTCCCTTCCATTTTGTGCTTTTGCTTGTTGGATGGTTTCTTTTGCAGACAGAATTTGGAGTTGGGAACCTTGTTTGCTGGTTTGTTAAGAGAGTCACTGGGCAGAAAAGAGCCTTTTACAGAGACTACTTTTTAAAGTGTTACTTGAAGAGAAATAACGAGAGTGGCATCGGATGGCAGGAGAGGCGGAGCCCATGGAGGCTGCCCTCTCAGCTTGCATCCCGATCCTCTCCAGTTTCCCGCAGGTGCAAAGGCAGGCCTGTGGAGATCCAGGCAGGCCAGTGCTGTGGCTGGACTCTGACACCTACTGCAGCCAGAGAGGAAGGTGGCAGTGCATCTGTCGTATGGGCACGTTATGCGTTCTCTTAACCAAAAGAAAAAACTATTTTCCAAACAGAGTGTCGGGAACATTGCCTGAAGAACACTTGTCCACGAGACTTTGTTCCTCCTCGGAAGCACTGCCGCTGGGCACTGAGAGGATGAGGAACTGGATTAGGGCAGCAGAGAGGAGGAAAGGCGTTTTCAAGGGGAAAAAGATATTTCTGTGCTACCTGGGGCTGCATCTGGAACAACATCCCATGAAATCCCACAGAACAAGCTGGGCAGGGCCGCTGGTGGAGAGTGCCCACTTGGCCCTCAGCACCCACCGGTCCTGGGCGGGATGGAGGGACCTGCAGTGGGGCTCACCCTTATGAGCATGAGGACCCCTCCTGGTGGCCTCACCCTCCTGCGCAGCCCGCCCACCACACCCAAGCCCAGCCTCAGCAAGGAACTGATCCTTCCTGCAGCTCGGAGAGGAAGGAGGCCGTGAAATGTCCAGGTCAATGTGGTTTCATGTGGGTCTGATGAAACAGGCAGGAAAGCGGGGGAGAAGGGGGGCAGGAGGGAGGGAGCGCCTCCTGGGATGTGCAGGGCCAGAGTCCGTATTGTTCTGTTTGCTCACTTTTGGTTTGGTTTCTATGTTGTGGTGGTAGTTTTATCTATAAAAAAAAAAAAAAAGAAAAATGAAACATGTACTCAGAGAAGATATTTTTGTTGTGCTCTTGGCCCTAAGGTGATTTTGGAGCATCCAGAATTCACCGAAGTCTGAATTCTTCCAATGTTGTCAGACAAGCTTGGGTCCTGTGAACACGGCTCCCTCGTGAAGGGTTTCCACAGGGCCCTTGCTCGTCACCCTCCTTCACTGGCACCCAGGGGTCTCCTGAAACTTCCTGCTTCCTGGATATGGCCCAGCACACAGGGCTAGGCCAGAATTGGGCATGGGTTCCTCACCAAGCAGTTCTCACCAAACCCCCCGACAGGGGGTTAACCACTGGGAGCCCTGCGAGTTCAGGGCATAGAAGTCCAGTAAGTATAGAAGCTGTGTTCCACAGAGCAGAACCAGAGGGCCTTCCAGACAGAGGGGCCACGAACCATCAGTGTCTGGCTAGCATTCTGCATGCAAAACCCTCTCACAGAAATGTGGTCCACACGATGGCAACCGAGAGTCCACAGACACAGAGGGGAAGCGCCACTCTGAAGTGGAATTGGGAGAAGGAGGCGTCCTGAAGGGAACATGCACCGCAGAGGGTTTCAGGTTGGGAGGGAGTTGGATGAGCAGAAGTTCCAGATCCAACAGGGACCCATGCCTCTGGGCTTTCAGTGAGCATCGTTGTCTACACAGCCAAGTCCAAAAGCATCAGGTAGGCCGGATCAAGGAAACCCAGGCCCTGAAGAAATAGATTCAGAAGCCACCTGACTCAGGGGGCAGCACCTGCCCCTAGGAGAAGGGAGAAGGTGGGTGAATCTGCCTGAGTCTCCATTACCTTCTCGACACCATGGGGACTTTAGTGTGTCCCCCATGTCCCTCAAAGATGTCCCCCACACAGGGCAACAAGTGTTTTTCATTTTAGTTAGAATTGACTGTGGATACGATAAAAAGCCAGACTCTACCACTTTGCTGAGTGAAGGTGGCTGGCGTTCTCCGTGGATGTGCTACAGAGGAGACAACAAATTGCCCGGGGTCTCCCAGCCAGCGGCCAAGGCCAGGACTTGTCTTTGTCTTTATACTTCTGCTATTGTCTGTTTAATTGACACATAATACCCGTATGTCCTGAAGGGTACAACACGATAGTTAAATGCAAGCACACAATGTGTGGTGACCAAATGCTGGGTAACCACCTTCCAGTCTCCTTTCCTGCCAGTCGTTTCCTTATGGTTAGAGCCGTCAAATTCCACTTTTCCCAGTTCTTCATCAAATATATATGCAGATATACATATTCATGTATTTTCATTATGTATTTAAATAATTTTAAAAGTGATCAAAATTCAGTATCTGCCCTCAGTACTTCCAATAATGTTTCCTCTCAACCCATTTTCCAAGGGCACCGCATGTTGCAGTGGATGCCCGCACACTCACCTACAGCTGGAACTCAGTTGCCTCCCTAGCACCATGAGGCCCAGGTATGGCAACTCTAAATACAGGAGAGACTTGAATACCTGTTGTTCCTAGGCCAGCTGGTGCACTGGCCCACACATGCGTGGACACAGTTGGCCACATGGTTCTTCCTGAAGCCCTCTCCTCTGTTATCCCTGAAGCCTGCCTCTCCTACCCACCCATTCTTTTATCGTGTGTGCTGGTCTTGGTCACAGTCTTCCACATGTCCACTCTGTAAGTGGACCTCCGTCCCAGCCTACTCACACACTGTCGGACGACTCTTCCCGCTCCTGGGTCCAACTCCGCCCCCTGCCGAAGTCGCTATTCCCTTCCCCTGGGCATCTGCACTGTCCCTGGATGAGGCCACACTTTCAAAAATGGACTTTGCTCCCTCCGAGCTCGATGTCCATCACCCACCACCCAGCTCCCCTGGTGTCCAGTGCAGGCTTCTCTCTGGCCGCCCCCAGTCCACGTGCTCCCTGCTCCTTGTATTGGAGCCGTGAGGAGCTTAACCAGAAAGGGCCATATTCACCCTGCATCATCACCTTCCATGAAGATGCTGCAGAAATTCATAAGGAAAAATGAGAGGCAGCCAGACTCCTGGGCTGAGCAGCCATGTGGTCGATGCACATCAGGCACCAAGCAGCGCTAGTGACACCTTGTGGCTGGAGCTGCTGACAGCCGTACCTCGCGCCTTCGCAGAGCTTGCACAAGCTTCCTCCAGCACCAAGCCCTGTCATTACTCATACATCAGCAAAGAGACATCTGGGACTTTGATAACTGCTTCCAGGATCTGCTAATGCACCCACTAGAACTTTCTCTCTCTCTCCTTGGCTGATCCTCACAGGCACAGCTCCTTCACACACCAAAAGCCCTTGGATTGGGACAATGATTGGTTTCCTGTTAAATCACAGTTGTACCCTTTGGTTAAATTCATACAAAAAGATTCTTTTCCAGTGTAGCTGTCGGCAATATTTGTGAACCTTGAGCCCATAATGAGAAACTACCGGAAACATTCAGGGAGCCAGCCCAGTGATTTAGAATGCGTCCTCTGAGCAACGTGGAAGCCTGATCTTTCCCAGGCACAGACTGATGCGGGGCCACAGGGAATTGGCACATGAAAGGGACCTCTAGGTCTTCCGCGTCTCCCTCTCGTCATTTTTTCCCTTGAACTTACATTTTATCCAAATTAGTTTGAAGGGTCTTTTTTTTCTGGGTCTGGATACTTTCCAAACCATCGATGCACAGTGCAGTGTAAAATCACTTAATCGAAGTGAACGGCGGGCTTCCTTAAGAGCCCGTCCGTCCAGCATAGCACCACTGGGTACTGAATGCCAACACACCTGCTGTGGGGGGGTGCGGGCCGCCATCTTCACCCAATCTGCTTGCCCGCCGCCACTCGCGGGGCTCCCTACTCACAGAGGGGTAGGTGAAGCCGGTCCTGTGGTGCCAAGTTGACCCCTCTAGGGTTTCCCTGGCTATACTCAATGTGCCTTTTAGATAATCTTTCAACGTCGTAATTGGAGATATCACCAGAATCATTTTTTCAACTGAGTACGCTAGAAAAGAAAGAATGTGTTTTCCTCCAAAGCACACAATTAGAGATACATTAAAAACTACAGACCAGCACCGTCCCCTAAGTCAAGTCCTCTCTCCCTCTCTGTCTGCATCCTGAGGGTGATGCTGCCCCACTCTTTGGTGAATCCGTTCTGCATGGAGAGGAGCAGGAGCTGGTACATCACAGGAGAAGCTCTACAGAGGTGTAGTCCACAGCTACAGAAGAAACCCTAACATTCTGCAGTACGCTGTTGCTTCGTGCACACAGTCTGCCCGCAGCCTCCTGTCCTGCCGCAGGCCGTCCACCACAGGCTGCCTTTCAGGACCTTAGAGACCAGCCTCGCAGCGCATTGACGGTGCCCTCAGACCAGCTCTTGCTTTGACCTTAGCTACTTTGTTACATTTGCAGCAGACCCAGAAGGTAGCTGCAGTCTGATTTCTTTCTGCTCCTAGATGTAAATCTACCAATAAGCTGAAATGACGCCCTGGGATGAGGCTGAGAAGTTGCCCATCGCGTTCTTTCCAGGGCAGCCCTCTAAATGCTGATATTATGCACCAGAGGCGCCCCACGCACCACGCTGCCAGTCCCTGGACCCCCAAGCCACTGTGGTACGTTTTGGAGACTGGACAGCCCATCTTTTAACTACAAGGGCTCAGTGACAATGTTAGCAGAGTAATTTGCTGATAGAAAATTAATCAAACATTACAAAGTTTTCTGAAAACAATTTAACTTCTCTCTTCTGCTGTCAGTTCCGATAGTGATGACAACTCCAAACAATGATGTTTGTTTCTCAGACGTCAACATCGTCTGTGCCTCCTCAGTGCCTTGGCACCACTCACGCAGGCCTGACATACTCAGGATGCTGCTCTGGGTGCTAAAAGTGAGGCAATGGTATCCTTGCTCTTAAAAAGCTTGAAATGACGGAGAGGACGATAAATACATGAACTTTTAACCAGGACTGGCAGCGAGAACGGGGGATCACCTTGAAACAGAGCAACAACAACATCAGCGTGTCCAAATGCAGAACGCGGCTCTGCAGGAGGGGAAGGAAGTCCCACCCCCACCCGCGGCTCTGCAAGATGGATGCTTCTCCCTGGGGGAGCGGAGAAGAGAGAGAAGTGGGGAGGGAGGGAATGAAGAGAAGCTCAGCACACCTGACCATGCTCCTGATTGCACGTTTAAAATAAGGGATAATCTCTGCTCTTCCTTCCAGGGAAGACAAGGGGGAGCCGGCTCCAGCCCTGGCTGCTGACCTCCCCCAGCTCCGGGCTGAAGCACAGCTAACTGAATGATAGATGGTGAAGTCACTTGGGCTGTAGCCAGTAGCTATCTCCTTCTGTTCTGAGACCTGCATCCAAATTTGAGCCTGTGAAATGGCTTGGGTGATCTTAATTTGACAGTTGTCAACATTTCAAAATCATTGCCAAGTTCAACCAAATGGAAGCCTTTGATCAGGCACAGCTCTCGGAGTATGTGTGCGTGTGTGCGTGTGTGCCCGTGTGTGTCTATGAGAGACTTGCCAATCTGAGCCGGATAATACACCTGTGCACCCTTGCTCAGTCAAATCTCATTAGCATCGCTCACATGACGAATTCTGCAGGAGGGTGAGAGAAATGGCACTTCAACTTCAATAAGTTTTCCCCAAGAAGGAGCAAAATATGTGGACAAAAACTAGGGGGAAGAGGATTAAATTGGACACTAAAATCCAAAGATAAAAAAAAAAAAAATGATTTCACAGAATAAAAACTTTTACACAAAAAAGAAACTGCATATAGCCATGGACAAAAGCATTCAGAGCGAGTACTTTATAATCCCTGCAATATTTTTTGGTACAAACATCTCCGTCTATGTTAAATTCGAGAATGATGGACCCAGCCCCACGGAGGATAAAAAGCAAAAGGAATGCTAATGTTCACGGAGACAGAAGGCTTCTGGGAGACAGAAACACCTCATTTGAAAGTGACAGCATTGCGCAGCGAGGCGGGTCCCGTGGGGAAGGTGTGAATGCAGGTTTCGTCTGCGTCTTCTTATTGGATATGTTGGGATGACAGTCATCCAAAACTCAAGTCCTCCATACGAGTCTGGATGTTTGTACAGGAGACCTTGATAGCCGCAGGTCAGGGGCCTCGGCTGGCATCTAACAGATGCCGTCAACAGGAGAAAGGACTCCCCACTGGCCAGACGGAACAGCCGGAGTTCCAGGGAGCAAGGGCCTCGACAGGCAGAGAGGCCACCTCCAGTGGAAAGGCCCTGAGCTGTCCTGCTTCAGATGTCCTGGGATCCCCCAGGTGGCCTTCATGCCCTGGAACCTCCCACTGGACCAGTAACTAGACCAGCAAAGCCTGTGATGGGCCCTGAACCCCACTCAGCCTCCACGAGGCCGGCTCCCAAGTTTGTCCCAGGGGCTTCTCACACCACTGAGGCCACACCAGGTCCACCCATCTGTGGACGTTGGAATTTCCCCTGCCCGCTCTGCCCTGTGGCCGCACAGAGGTGAAGCTGGAGTGACTGGAAACTCTATGGAACTGCCCATGGCAGCCAGCGTCTGCCCCCACGACACCACTCACAGCCCAGCCAGGTTCTGTGGAGACACGGAGGCTTCCTCCCAGCCCGGAGCCGCTGGCCTCGTGGGCCGCACAGGCTGACAGAGGACCTGTGGGGAAGCAGGCGTCGAGGTCCACCAGCGGCCAGGGGTCGCCCGATCAGGAGGGGAAATTCCGTCCACCGCAGCCCCTCCCTGGCCCAGGGAGCTGCGTGACAGCAGAAGGAAGCAGGGAGTGGTGGGCAGTCCTGCCGCAGCGCAGCGGGTGGACACTCAGCACCTGAGTGGCCGCTGTTCTCCACCGTCTTCTCCTGCCATAGCGGTAGGCTGGATGTGGTGGTGAGCAATGACGCTGGGGTCCCGTCCCCCTTACCCAAGCCTTCCTGGGCAGTAGCGGAGGGTCAGCAGCAGGACAACACAACCACCAGGTCCCTCCTCTATCCTGTAGAGCCTCACCCGTGCCAGGTCACCAGGGCAGCCACGGATCTGTTCTGTGTTTCTGAGCCACTCTAAGAAACCACACCAGGGAGTCAGGCAGGGGTAGCAGGCCTGGCTTCATGGCTCCCGTCATGTCCCTGCTCAGGAGGCCTCTGGGGGTCAGTGAGTTCAGTCTTGGTGCTCAGTGGGGCCCACGCCCAGCTCCACCCCGAGTGTCAATCACTCACCTCCTGACAGGCAACGCGTTCTTTCTGGTTCAGGATCACTATGGATAAAGCTGCTGTGACCCTCTACTCACAGTGTCCCTGTGACAATGTCCCTGTGGAGCTGAGTGTGACCGCTGGACTGTGTGGAGAGTGTGTGGCTGAACATCACACCTGCCCCGTAGCTGAGCATTCACACTCTGACCAACAATGCCCGAGCGATGGTCTCTCTGCATCTTCACCAGCAGTTGATTCTGGCACTTCTTAAAATTTTGGCCACTTTGATAAATATGCAGACGTCCCTCGGGGGTCTGCATTTGCCTGGTCACTAAGGGTATGCCCTCTGCCATCTAGGCCCTCTGGGTGACATGTCGGTGGCTGAC
Organism: Callospermophilus lateralis; assembly: GCF_048772815.1. Classification (NCBI taxonomy): domain Eukaryota; kingdom Metazoa; phylum Chordata; class Mammalia; order Rodentia; family Sciuridae; genus Callospermophilus; species Callospermophilus lateralis. The sequence continues at coordinate 2,428,290 of NC_135321.1, read as the reverse complement.
TTGTCACCTGTTCCCAGTGAACTGTCTCCTTGGTTTCTGGCCCTGGTTGGCTGATCCCCCCTCTGGCCCGGCTCTCTTCCCCTGGGGTCCACCCACGGAGTGTGTTCTTCTGACCCTCCTCCTGCTTCCTGGTCTCCTGCTGTCCGCTGGCCCTCCTGTCTCTCTGCTAGGCTGTTTGTTTCCTCAGATTTTCTACCTTCCCCTCATTTTGAGCACATCCATGTGGATCCAGGTTTGGTGGACACTTATTCCAATCACTGGAGACCTTCCAGCCGCTCTGCCTCGGGCCCTGGACTCCGCTGCCCGCCTCTGGCCTTCTTTCACTGCCTCTGGCCTCCATTGTCTGCCTCTGCCTCTGCTGCAGCCTCTGGCCTCTGTTGGCAGCCTCTGTCCATGCAGCTTGAGAGCTGCCTGATCTTGACAGGTCAGGTGGTTTTGGTTGCCACCTGGACACGGGGACATTGTGTTCCTGGCTCTGGATCGTCCCTAAGCCCGTGACGGCAGCTCCCTCTGACATGCTCCAGTGGGCCCCCTCTTCCTCCCCCTGCACCAGTGCCAGGTGGGCCTCAGAAGCACTCCATTATTAGTGGGTGGCTGTCCCCAGGGGTGCTCTGCCACCTCTCTGCCTGCGCAGACACTCCTCCAACAGGGAGGGTGCCGGTGAGCGCCCTGACAGCCTCCACTGTCACGTGAAGAGTGGCCTTGTCACCCCTGGGCAGCGGGAACTTCTTATCTCTTAGGAGGTCGACTCTGCACCAAGCCAGTGGAGCGGGGAGAGGCCTGGAAAGCACAGGGTCCTACGACGCCCAGGACGTGGCTCACTCAGCAGGTGCGGCTCCCCTGAGCAGTGCAGGCACCTGAGGGCAGGGCAGGCACGGGTGGCACCTTCCTCGTTTCCCCAGTGACCTCCCTGAGGGCGCTGTCCCCAGCACCGCCACCCTGGAGCCCAGGCTGCCGCATGCCAACGTGGTTCAGTACGTGGCAGGAGGACCGGCCTGGCCCCCCCCCCGGGCAGCTCCCCTGACACCACCCCCTCTGGACACAGAAGGGGAGCCCCCAGCCTTCCCTGGTTGGGGGACAGTTTGTGTCGTGATTGGCTGAGGACAGTGGCTGCCATGCTCGAGTTTCTGGCCTGGGCTCTGCTTCCCTCCCTCCTCTGCCAACAGGGAGCAGGTCTTCTGGCTCTTGAATCTGAACACATTGGTGTTCCTGGCTCCTGGGTGCCCTCCGCTCCACGCTGGAACTCACAAGCCAGACAGCGGCAGCTGCTGGGTCCTCCCCGGGGTCAAGGTCACTGAGCCACCGGCTCCTTTCTCAGGCTTCCTCCAGGGCTGTGATCAGTGGGAGGAAGGCCGGCCACTGCGCCACGGGAAGAGCTCCACAGGCGTGGCCGTGACGGCGAGCCTGTGGCTGGGAGTCTGATCCCGTCCTGGAGGGCCAGCGCGGCTGGCAGTCTGTCTGCTTCTGCTCCTGCCGGAACTGTTCCCACACTCAGCACCCGCCTGGCTGCTGGGCTGAGGAGCCGCTGGGCTGTGAGCTGCAGCAGCAGGTCAGCCAGACGGAAGCCAGCAGAGGAGACAGAGCTGGAGACACTGAGAAACCTGCGACAAGAGTCGCCCCCAAGTGATTGTGGGGCTGGATGAGCGGATTCAAGGTCTGCAGCAGGCTCCCAGGAAGGGTGCGTTCAGGGAGGATAGCAGAGAGCACCTACTGTGATTTGGGGTCTGCTTGAGTGGCACCAGAGCCCTCTGGACAGGGCTTCTCCTGATTAAACCAGGCCCGCCAGGGCACGCTCCCTCGCTTAAAGGAAGTTGATGACATCGGCAAAACCCCTGGACTCTAGAATCCTGAAAAGAGGGAAGGACCTTCAGACTCATCTTCATCTTTGGTCAAGTAAGTGGACAAAGGTGTGTCAGGCTGCCTCCCGCCCGTCCTGGGGCTGAGGACATTCAGGAAACCCCTTCACGGCGAACAGCAGACCCGAGGGGACAAGCAGTTCTGCACACTGACCTTCCCACCCTTCCTCGTTCCTCATCAGGGACGCGACCAGGACGCCACCAGCACCATTTTTAGAATTCTTCAGAAGCTGTGATTTTGTCTCTTCCCAGGGAAGACCTTGTGAACAGGTGCTCAGGCGAGAACTGTTTCCACGGTGCATCCACAGTGTGCATCCAGCAGTGGATGCCAGGCAGCTGAGGAGGAAGGCCTGGCCACCTAGACAGCAGGAGAAAAGCAGAGAAGAGGCCGCGAGGACACAGAAGGGCTGCCTGGAGCCAGCATGTCCTCGAGGGTTGCTGCTCCCTTGGGCCTTTCAGTGGAAATCCAGGCCCATGGAAGGAGGTCTGGGCTTGTTTGATGCACCTTTCCCTCTTTTCAAGATTCTAGGGTTCGAGGACACTAACCATCCAGGTGTACAAGCGGTGGCATCCTCCCAGATGATCCCTGGAGAGGCTATCTTACACGTCCCCCGTGACAGTCCCCGCCTCACTGACAGTCAATGTTCCCAGGGCACCCTTTCTGTTCCCCTATAACTAAGACTTTGTGTCTGGTTGATTTCCATCATCGTGAGAAAGCCTTGGGATGGCCCTAACAAGCGAGCCAGCTGACCGGGTCACCTCGGGCTGTCCTCACACTCCGCGGGCAGAGAGCACCTGCTCCTTGGGGGTCCCCTGAAACCATTTCCTCAGCTCTGGGGGTCTTAGAAGGTCGCTGCAGTGCCAATGTGCAGTGGAGGGCTTCGGGCAGACCAGGGTCAGCGTCCACAGCCCTCAGCTAGAGGCCGGGTGTGTGAAGAGCTGCACGTGGGCACGAAGCCTCTGCTCTGTCTGGGATCCAGGCGCTGAGGGGCTGATCCATCTTGAATCATGCGTTACGTCCGCATGTAGCGAACACACTGCTAATGGTCATTATGACCCTGTCAGTTAATTAGCTCTGCTCCCATCTTATGGGGGAGACAAGTGCCACCACTGTAGTTTCCCTGGCCAACCCTGGACCTGGGGGCCCCACTGCTGTACTGATGGGCAGACACGCCCCATCAGCCACCATCCAGGTAGAACGAGGCTGATAACAGCGGGCACTGCTGCCTGTGAATCAGGGATTCCACATTGTCACTGATATGAGAGTTCTCCTGCCACATAGTCACCTCGGCTTTTACAGAGAAAAAGCGTGTGTGGGCGTTTCTCTTATCTTCTAAAATTGCTCAAAGTCAATGCTTGTTCAAGGACAGAAAAACCAAGCAACTTGAAGCTAAATTGCTATGAAGTTTGATTTTACATTTGTTTGTTTGGTTCCCAAACTGGCTATGTTGATATTTTCTCCCTTTCTATAATTTTACTAAGGAAATAAATCATAAATGAAGATAAAATAGAGTAAAAAATACTGATAATAGTGAAAATAAACCAATATCAATGTCTATAACATACAAAGAGCTCCTTCAAACCAGTGAGAAGAGCCGCGCTGATGGGCAACGTGTATAAATAAGTTTTCCACCTAAAGGCTCAAACTGCACAACGTTTATGAAAATGTGCTCAGTAACACCGAGAATCAAACTTGTGAGTAAATGAGACCATAAATCCTGTTCCTGGTAACCTCCTACAATTAAGAAATGCAAACCAGGAAACATAAGATAGAAATTGATCCAAAGGAGACAGAAATGACAGGCTGTGGCCTGGAGGGGCTCTTCTGCTGCTGAGCAGCCCCCGCGGGCAGACGGCGGGCGGCACCGCAGGGCACAAGGCCCGGACTCAGGTGGGGAAGGCCCGGCCTCCAGAGGTCAGGGTAGGGTACTCAGATGCTTGAGGAAGCTCCAGTCCCAACTGAAGGGACAGAAGAGCTGAACAGGAACCGGAGAAAGGAGGTGTGCTCCCCAGAGGACTCAACAGGGCGACCGCCGAAGTGCCTGCCGGGAAAGAAGTCTTCATCAGGCAAACACCCTCTTCTCAGCGAGCATGCACAGAAGCACTTACTTCCTGCTTGATACACCTGCCTAAAAGACGTGCTCAACAGGTTTCTCAGGTTCGTGGTAAATAACGCCAGATAAATTGCTCAGAAGGAAAGAAGAGTCCCAGAAAGGGCGATCGTGTGGGTTACTAGAAGTTGAGATTTTATGTAGTGCATCCAAGGCATGTGACTATTCAGTAGCACTGCACTGTCGCACTGCACAATGACACACTCCATGGCCACACATGTGACAGTAGCCCAGGCCACATGGGGACACTAGCCCAGGGCCACATGGGGACAATAGCTGGACTGTGCGTTTCTTACTCATGTGCGTAGCCTAGCACCAGCCCGAAGCAGAGTGCTGTCAGAGATGCAGTAAATTTGAGAGTGGCCAGTAACAAATGACACAAAGTGCAGTGCCACAGACCCAGAGTCACACGGCCATCGGCAGGGGGCCTCACTGGATCCTGATCTTTGGTGGGTATTTATTTTTCAGTTGAAAGTTACGGTGTTCATCATGAACAGTGGGACATTTTGAAGCCCGTGTACACCGTGGGCTGGTTGAATCAGCCAGTGGACAAGGGTGCTGTGTCACGTAGCTGTCATGTCCGAGGCAGGGACATGCGACATCCCCTCTGCCCATTCACGACAGAGCACATCGTCACAGCCCCTCCCACGCCCTAGGGTCTCCTCCTCCTGCCCACCTCACGCTGGGGACCGGCATCTCCTCTCCTCTCCACCACCCGGCCTCTGGCACCACCACCCTGCGATGAGCGGCTGTGACATCCGTGGGTGAGGCCCCACTAGATTCCGCAGAGGCTTGAGGTCTGTGGGCTCGTTTTCTGTGCCTTGCTTGCATCGCTAACGTTCTGTCCTCCAGGCTTATCCACGCGGTTCCAAGTGACGGGTTTTGTCCTTCTGTGGGTGAACAGTACTCCACTGTGCACACGGCCCAGGCTCTCCTTACCCTCGCGTCCGCTGATGGACCTTGGGCTCACTCCGTGCTGACTCCTGGGCACAGGCTGCCCCGAGCCGCGTGTGCCCATCTCTTGACATTTCCTTTATCTGGACGTTTGCCCGCTGGTGGGGCTGCTGGCGCCCACCACACGCTGCTCTGTGTATTTCCAGTTTTCCACAATGGCCCTGCCACTCGCTGCCAGTGGGGGACAGGGCTCCCTTTTCCCTGCCTCCTCACCAACACGTCCGCCTTTGTCTTCAAAGAATATTTGAATAACCCAAAACAGGACAGGACCTTTGTCTAATATAAGATGATTGTAATTTTGTGGGTTTGTCTCCGTGTCCTCTATTCTGCACCGTTGGTCTGCCCGTCTGTTTTGGGTACCAATACCATGCTGTTTTTGATACTATTGCTCCGTAGAATAGTTTAAGACAGGAAAAGAGAAAAAAGAAAAAGAAAAAGAAAACCAAAGATAAAAAGACTGAGCCTCAGCTAGACTATGTTGATAATTATGTTGGATCCAAGTAATTATCACTCCAAGCAAAAGACAGAGTCTGTGAGACTGGTTAACAAATGACAAGACCCAACTATGTGCTGGCTACTAGAGATGCCTGTGAATACAAATAGAGTTCAAAATCATAAGCATACAGGTTGAAAGTAAAGAGATGGAATATATATATCTCAAAATGACCACAATGGCTACCTTAATATAAAAAACAAAAAAAAAATCAGACCTCGAGGCAAGACATATGGTCAGAGACAAGAAGGAACACCGTCCATCAAGGTACAGGACGCGTCCTCAGGAACACAGAGCCACGCTGACCCTGGACACACCTGACAAAGGAATGCTGAAATCCCCAAAGCAGAGACTCACCGAGGAGCAGACACCTGCCTGGGGACCGTGCGGACACCAGCCCACCCCGGGAACTCGGGGGGGGGGGGGGCAACCTGACAGCCTGACACCAGCCTCGGGGAGTCCTGTCCACTGCACCGGGAAGCCCCTCGCCTGGAGCACGCACTGGGCCGTGGGACAGGTCTGAATGCACCCGAGGGACCACAGGAACAGTGTGAGTTCTCAGACCAGAGTCACCAAGTTAAAGATCAGCCAGTGCCTCGACAGCCTGAGGCTTGGAAGGGCAGTGTGTCAACTTTTCTGGGTTCTGGTACTCAGTGTTCTGTCAAGTATGTTCTGGATGGTTCTGTGAAGGTAGTTTTGACATTTATATCTGAATTGGTGAAATCTGGACAAAGCTGACTGCTCCCCAGAGGGACCGGCTCCCCTAGAGTCGGGCTGCCCAGGGGCTGAGACCCTGTGCCGGGACCCCGCCACCCCTGCAGCCTGCTCTGGAGTCAGCTCAGCTCCCCCAGCTCCAGGGTGCTGCCACCCACATCGACTTGTTCCTTGCCACCCGTCACACTGCTGCGAGCCAATCCCTTATCAGAATCCTCTTTGCACACACGGGTGCCCCCACACCCTGTCGGTTCAGGTCCTCTAGAGAATTCTAACTGCTACAGTGAGAAATGCACTCCAGCACACTTCTCAACAACAGCAGGACTAAGTGTGAACATAAGGGAAAATAGAAAATATTTTGAACTAAATGATAACAAAAATACAACATATCAAAAGTCATTGCATAGTGGAAAATTTAGAGATTGAAAGGTTTTCGTTCAAAAAGAGAGGTTTAGAGGGGCTGAGGCTGTAGCTCAGTGGTAAAGTGCTTGCCTCGCATGAATGAGGCACTGGGTTCATCCTCAGCATCACATAAAAATAAAGTTACTGTGTGTTCATCTACAACCAAATAAACATTAAAAAAAAAAAAAAGGAAAGAAAGGTTTGAAGCAAGTGGCCGCACCTTCCACTTGAAGAAGCTGTGAAAGGAAGAGCAGATTCATAATTAAATAGGTAGGAGGGAAAGGGTAAAGAGTAAAAGGAGAATCCGTGACATACAAAATTGAGAAATTTAATAGAGCCAAGATTGGTTCTTTGGTTCTTTGAAAAGGTTAATAAAATTGATCAAGAAAATCAAGCAAAACACAAATGACTAACAACAGGAGTAAAAGCAATGATCTCACTCCAACTCCTACAAAATGGAAAGCATAATTAGGAAATATTAAAACTTTATTTCCAAAGCCCATGGAACGTTCCCCACAAAGGGTGAGATCTAATGAAACTCCAGACTTTGGGTGTTAGTGATGGTCACTGGAGTCCTCTCCCACAACAAGGAGGGGGGCTGGGCAAGGGGCAGGATGTCTAGTTCTTGTGCAACGTTGCTGTGACCTAAAACTACTCTAAAAAATAGTATTTTAAAAATAGAGTCTCAAAAATGTGTTATGCCATTAAATTTGATAAGTTAGATAAAATGAACAAAATTCTTGAAACACAACTCACCCAACATTCAGAAGGAGAAATAAAACAGCCCTGCATGTATTAAAGACATTTAATTCATTATCAAAAAGTTCTCCTACAGAAATTCTGAAGTCAGATTATTTTATTAGTGAACTCTATCAAACATTTGAGAAAGAAATCATTCCAATTCTACATAAGGACTTTCAGAAATGGAATGGGAAGGATCTTTTCCTGGTGCATTTCTGTGGCTAAGATCAGTATAACAAACTTGACACCGACGTTATAATAGGAAAAAAAATTACAGACCAATATCTTTCATTGAACATAGACATAAAAATTACTAACACAATATGAACAAGTTAAATCCAGAATTATGTAAAAAATAGAAATATGAAATGTTCATGAATTTGAATTGTGAAGGTATCAGTTTCTAAAATTCTAACATAGGTTCATCCATTCTCAGTCTCAATCCCAGCCTTAAAAAAAAAGAAAGTTGAAGTCTCAGAGTACCTAACCTCAAATATTATTATGAAGCTATAGTAATTAAGAGAGTATGGTATTGGCATAAATAAAGCAAAAGATTACTTAACCTAAAGATTCCAGATATAGACTCACACTTACATGATCAAGTGGTCTTGGAAAAAAGACATCAGAGCAACTCAATGTTGGGGAAAAGAAGTCTTTTTAAATAAACGGTTCTGAAAAGTGTGAATACAGTCATCCTTCTTATGTGCAGGGGCTGTTCCAAGACCTTCAGCAGGTGCTCAACCCTCTGGGAGTACGGAGTCCTCCATTTGCTAGGGCCAGTTCACACTGCCTAGGATAAAATAGGCACAAGAAATCAACAACTAGTAATGAAATAGGCCAAGTGCAGAATAACGTGCCTGTCATGATAGCTATTCAAAACTTATGGATTGTTTTTGGACTCTTGGGCTTGATATTTTCAGCCCACAGTTGGGTAACTAAATCTTCAGCAGGTGAAACTGTGGATAAGGAAGGACCCTCAAGCCCTACCTGACACTACGCACAAAAACTAATCTGAGAAGCAGCACATATCTAATCATAAAAGCTAATAATCAATGGTCTAGAGGAAAATACCCTCAGATCTGGAGAAAGGAGAAGAGTCCCTCTGCTGGACTGTAGAAACCTGAGTCCACAAGACAAAGGAGACCAAACAGCTTCAGCAAGACAGACGCATCCGCTCACCACCACTGAGAAATGAGCAGGCCAGTCAGACTGGAAGAACAGACCAATAACAGACCAATAACCCCTGCGATCTAGAACACACCAACAACCCAGACCATACCAATGACCCCTGTGATCTAGAACACACCAACAACGTAGAACATATCAATGACCCCTGTGATCTAGAACAGGTGATCTGCCTAGAAGTTATCCAGAAGTCACTTACAAAGTTCTTCAATTTTTCAGTAAGTTCTGAATATCTTAAAATTTAGATACCTAAAAATAACAAATCACAAACTTTAGAAACACAGGAAATACGATTCAAGTTTTACTTGCAGGAGTTTTCAGGTGGAATGCTGTGAAGTCACATGCCTGCCACCACTGTGTGGGGCTCTCATTAGTCGAGTCCTTTTCTGGCCCATTTATTAAGACGCTTCAAGATCAGACCTTGGAATTCTGATGGCCTACCTTAAAAGAGCAAAGGCATGGGTGTGAAATGAGTGTTCACAGCAACAAACGCTGTAAAAACAAACTTTCTTAAAAATGAACAACTGTCCACATGCCGTCATGCAGGCATGGCGGCCACCCCACACACACTTTGGTTGCACCCTTAAAACTCTCCTGCGCTCTGCGTTCACCACAGTAAGCAAACCTGGGCTCCAACATCAGCCAATCTCATTTCACTGGGATGGTCTTCAGGAGACCCAAATGGGCTATCTGGACCAGAGCACCAGGTGTGAGAAGGAGAGCGGGCCCCGGCACAGCGTCCAGTGAAGGCTGCGGTGCTGGTGGGAGGCATGTGGTGGTGTGGTGGGGTCCTTGTTCCAAACCAAGACCACAGACCTGCCCTGGAATTTGCCCCTGGCCCAGCCCAAAGTCACCCCTCCTGAGGGAAAGTCCAGTGGCAAACTTCCAGCCAAGAACAATTGATCCCCGTTGGAAACTGGACTTGAAATGACTTTCTAACAGCAGATTTCAAACATCAGGATAAATGGCTAAAGATAACTCTTCTTGCTTCTATGTAAATGTAAATATGGCCCCAGCTGAAGTGAATACAAAGAAAAATAAAAAGAACAGAACGTGTTTTATTCAAAAGAGAAAAAAACATATAGACAGCAGTTCAGAAACTTCTGGAGAAACATGGAATTCCGGTGGACTGGGGCCTGGACAATATAGCTTTGCTTCCACAAGGGACCCCGCCCCGCCCTCGCCAGCTTTTTTGCCAGAGATCATGTTATTGAGGTGTTCCCACATGTCCCAGAATCACCCACCTTGGGTGCACACCTGGACGACTTCAGTGACATTGAAAACGACGCAGCCAGGAGCGTCCCATGCTGGTCTTTTCTGTGGGCACGTCCCGTTTCTCCCTGGTGGGTGATGCTGGGTCATAGGGTAGCGTATGCTTTAAATTTTTTACAATTTCCAAACCGTTTTTCCAAGCAGCTGCCCTACTTCACATCCCTTAGCAGGACGTGTGAGAGCTCCCACCCCACACTCCCTCCCAGCACTTGTGATCCTCTGTCCTACTGATCACAGCCGGCTGAGACAGGAGCTTTGCATGCCCCTCTCTACAGGCCTCAGCATTGAGCGTCTTTCTGTGTGCTTTATAGTCCCTCATGCACCTTCCTTGGTGAAATGTCAGTTATTTTTGTTGATTTCTTTAATTGGGTTGTTTGTCTTTTTCTAATTGAGTTTTAAGATACTTTTGTAAATTCTGGGTTCAAGACCTTTATCAGATGATATTTAGCATTTTCTCTAAGTCTCTTGCTTGGCCTGGGTTTTCTTACTGGGGTCTTTGGAAGGAGAAGGTCTTAAACGGTGCTCAGGTCTGGTTCACCTACAGTTTTTGCTTTTGCTTTTTCATGGACCATGTTCTTGGTGCAATCTCTAAGGAAGCTTTGCCTTATTAAGGTCTTAACAACTTTTCTGTCTTGTTTTGAAAGTTCTTGCCTGGGTTGATTTCTGTGCTGGGTCAAGGGAGGATCTAAGCACTCTCCAGGGCACAGGGCTTCCCCCTGCCTCTTTCTCTCAAGTCAGTGGCTCTGTACCTCGTCAGAGACCAACTGACTGGAAGTATGAGATTTACCTCTGGACTCTGTTTTGTCCTGTCTACCTAGAGGTCTGCCTGTACGCCACATTACCACTGTCTTTAAAAACATGGCTTTATTGAATGTTTTGAAATTCAGAAGTGAAAATCCTCAAAAATTCTTATGTTTCAAAATTGTTTGGGCTAATTAATGAGCTTAGCATTACTATATTCAGCATTTGCCTGACATTTTCATAAAAAAAAAAAAAACACCACAAAAAAGAAAACTGGTGAAATTCTGAGTGGACGGGTCAGTTTGGGAGAAGGGCCCCATTAGCAATAGTGACTCTCCCGTCCGTGAGTCGGCCACGTCTCTGTGTATCTAGATCTCCTCTGACTTCCTTCGTGGCTCTGTAGTTTTCATGCAGGGTCCTGTGCTTCCTTTGGTAAATGCACTTCTGCCCATGTTATCCTCTGGATGCTGCTGAGAGTGGAACTGTGCCCTTTCTGCACTGGCAGCTGCTCCTGCCCTTGGCCTTGCCCTTGTGTGCTGTGGCCTTGCTGCCCTGTTTATCAGTGCTCAGTGTGAGCTACAATGGAAGATTTCTTGGGATTTTCCCATCCTCTGAGAATGAAGTGTTTCTGACTTCTTGGTTGTTGTGGCTTTTAGTTCTTTTTCTTACCTGATTGTGCTGGTTAGGACCTTCTGCTGGTGGGAAAAAAAAGGAGCGAGAGCCCATATCCCACCTTGGATCTGGACGTAGGAGCAGTTTCTCCTCACCACCCAGGGTGCTGTGGGCTGAGGTCTGGCTTCACCGCACACACAGAAGCCTTTGGCAGGTCAAGGGGGAGTCCCTTCTCCTCCAGGTGCATTGAAGGGCTTTGTTCTGAACATGGCTGTGATTTGTCAGAGAGTTTTTCTGCATCTATCTTGTGTCCATTGTCTATCATCTTCGAGGATGTTTTGCTGTTAAACCAACCTTGAATTCCTTGGCCTGGTCGCGGCATATAATCTTTATGAGACGCTGTTGGACTTGGTTGCTAATCTTCCAATGAGGCTTTTGCATTTAGATTCATGAAGGATGTTGGTCTGTATCCTTCCAGGCCATTCAGAGGTGAAAGACTGGTGCCTTCTCAGGTCTCTCCTGGGAAGACTCACAATCCTGCACGTGCGTGGACCTGTGTTAATTACCAGGAATAAGTCAGCACCTTTCAAAGCCTCCTGTGGACATTTCCTTCCCCAGACCTTCCTTTCAGGATTCTGGCCAGGTTCTCTTACACCAAATGGCATCTGCAAACTGAGAGGAAACAATTATAGCTGATGTTCGCAGCAAATGCCCTGGGAACAGAGATGTCCCTGCAGAGTGAGCTCTGAGTCCAGTCAAATGACAACAGCCAGCTGCTTTCCCAGGGAGCTGTGAGGCCAGCCATGGGTGCATGTGCCTTGAGGGCCCTCCAGACCTGTTCTGCCTCCTGCAGTGCTATGAGGCTGCAGTTTCCTTGGTGGCTGCTGGTTCTCAAGGGTGCAGCAGAGCTTGAGAGACGGCTGGGGTCGCCGTGTTGGAGCACCCCAGGCCCTGTCTTAATGGAGACACTGCAGTTCTCCTTTAGTAAATGTTTCGTAGATTGTTACAAACCTTTGGTTCATGCTTCAGTTCTGGAGATGGAGAGTCTGAAATGAGCTTTACAGGACTGAGGTCCAGCAGTCTGCAGGCTCCACAGGACAGCCCTTCCTGCCTCGCCCAGCTTCTTCATGGCCGCGGTGGACAGCCACGCCTCTCCAACCTCTGCTTCCCTGGCCCCCTCTTCCCTGACTCTGGCCCCCTGCCTCCCTGTGCCAGTCTGAAGGACGCTGCCTGACAGTGGCACCTGGCTGATCCAGGATGCTCTCCCATCTCAGGGTCCTCGACTCCACCATGCCTGCGCAGTCCCTTTGCCACAGAAGGCAACACATTCACAGGCTCTGGAACTAGGACAGGGCCGTTCCTGGGGAGCCGTTATTCTGCCCACCACAGCAGATTTAAGGAGGTCCTCCCTGCCGTTTCCAGAAGTCCTGCCCCTGTCCACCCCCGTTCTTAGCATTGCAATTCTACACACTGAGCTGATGCGGGGCTGTGCCGCCCACTTGGACCTGTCAGCTCTGCTAGGTCATAGCTCATGACAAATAGACGGAAATCTCCCCAGCTTACAGCAGAAGCACACTTACTGGTCATGGAACGAACGTGCCACTGTGGGTCTGCTGTAGTTCTGCTGATCTCTGATCAACTTTGCCTTTCAATCCCAGCTAAAAAGAATCCATCACCTGGAACGTGCCAGACTCCTCATTCTTCCTTGATTTAAGAGTGTAGTCTCAATCGGGGGTTACTTTGCCACCAAGAACCAAATACAATCAGAGGCACACCTGTGCAGGAGGCACCTTTAATATCTCTGGGCATAATCAGTTTGCTGCTAGTTCTGGAAGAGGGACTCCTATGCCTTTACAACCAAGGTAAATCTTCTTGCTAATCATCTCACTCAACAGTTTGTTCATAAACTTGAGAATTTCTAGCTCCATGAGAAGCAGTTCTACGTATAGAAGAAAGAGCTGAGAGAAAATATAAATCTGAGACAGCTCTTGTATCCAAGTAGTTATAAGAAAGTAAACTACATCATTGTTTGGATTAAGGAGGAGTGAAGAAACATAATAAAACAAATATCAGCACTGGAGAATAAATAGATTATGCATAGAGAGAATTTCTTATGCAAAATAATTGATCAAGTCAATATACTTGATCAATTCATAACTCTTCAAAAAGGAAGGTACATATGCACAATCACCAACTGTGTGTTCTAAAATTGTATTATACTGATTTTTAAGTAGATAGACCATAAAAATTAAGTTTTGCTCAAGCTATTGTTAAAACTGACTTGCATTATCCCAAAATAGACATTCCCCCAAAGTACACTGAGTGCAAAATCTCGGGCTGAGAGAAGCACTGTGCCCAGTGGAAACCACAGAAAGTTTATCCATGTGCAGAAGCAGAAGAGTGTTTCAGACACCTTGAAAGTGTTAAATATGCAAGTTAGGAATATTATATATTATGATGTTCTACCAGTAGACTCAAGTGAGTCTTATAAATAGGACAAACAAAACACAGATGTATTCACTGTGAAAGGTGGAGGCTAAATCAACATCTAAATAGTTTCCTACCATGATTCCATGATCTTTCCCCACCCGCCACATCTGGAATCGAGGTCTGACTTCACCACAAAGGCAGCTCATTGCTGACCCCGCTCAGGGTGCTTGGCTGGGCCCAGCCTGGCAGGAGACCTGGGGAGCGTTCACAGAAACTTACCGAGGCTCAAGACAGGGCCTAGTGGCTCACAGCTGGTCCTCTCCTGCTTGTGGATGGGACTGCACATGGGGACACCATGAGGACTTTGGGGCTCCTATCCAGATGCCGGGAGGAGTTTTCTCACTGAAATAGGGGACAGCAGAGAGGCTCCCGTTCCCCTCCCCCTCCCACTCCTTACCTGTGTTTCAATCACTTGGTTCAGAACGGGAAACAGCGGGCAGGGCTTGGGTTCCGGGGTGGGGGGTGTTCAGCTCATCATTTCATAGCAATGTCAATTCCCAGGCAGGTGAGACAATGGCAGAGCCTGCACCTTGGGGACATCTCCATGTTTGCCTTCTCTGCCACTCTTTCTGCCTGAGCTGGGAAGTTTCTCAGAGGTCTCAGAATCAAAAACTAGACTTCAAATAAGTGGAGAAAAACATGGTTTATTTAATATGGTTCACATTTGGGAGGATAACTGGCCAATTTGCTGAGAAAAACAGCAAGAGAGAAACCCCACCAAAATCTGCTTTCCAGGGTGGGAAACCCTCCCGGCCTGACCCCACAGCCCCAAGGTCTGCGTGTGCCTGGGGAAAGGGACGTGGCAACCACACAGGCCAGCCCTGGAAAGCAGCGGGCTCCTGGGTCTGGTGCCTCACACCCACTTACCCCTAGGGTGACCTGGCCCAGGACACCCGGGACTGGTGCCGAGCTTCAGGATGGAGGTGGGCAGCCCAGTACGTGCCTAGTGCGAGGAGGGGAGGAAGGGCGCAGATGTCATGTGCCTGGTGGAGGGGACGGGGGCTAAAGAACCAGCAGTCACAAGTCCACCACCAAACCTGGGTAGTGACAGAAAGTGTTTGGAATGTCCAGCCCAAGTGCCACTTGTGGCTTCTGGATGCTCCACCAAAATGCACCCACTGCCCTCCAGAACCTCTAGGGCTGCTGTTCACTGTCCAGCAGAGAAGTGGCCACCCTTTGCTGCAAATCACACTCCCTGCATTGGTCTGTTCAAGCCAAATGTTGAGTGGCTTTGGGTTTTAATGCCTCTTGAGGTGCTGCCCAAGTCCAGCACTCCAGCTCTCAGGAGAGAGGTCCTGGCCTCACTCTGCCCCGTGCCCGCTGCATCCCACACGGGCCACCTCATGCAGCCCCACCTCTTGGCACAGACCTCTGGCATCTGCAGGCCACACTTGTTTTGGTGTGACCAGACCCAGGAAAGTGGTTGGTGTCAAAGCAGCCTCCAAGCCCCCGGGGGCACACAGTGCCTGCTGACAGGTCCTGCGGATGACCGCGATGCGTCTGCTCCGACGTCACTGCAGCACAGCTTCAGCTGGGAAGCCAACTGCTGTCTCCTGGGCTCCCTCGAGGCTGGGGACCTGACTCCTCTCCCGAGGAGCCCACAACTACAGCGTCACTGACCAGGACAGGAGCACGTGTAGCCCTGGTGCACAGGGGAGCCTCTGCGGGCCCCACACCTCTGGAGCCAAGGCTGACGGTGGTTCTCCATCCATGCATACAGTGAGGACACTGTGGTGACTTTGGTGACTTTCTGCTGTGCAGATGGAGCTGAGGAGGGGAGCCCTGGAGACAAAACAGGGCAGCAGCCCCCTGGCTGGGTAGACTGCTTTACCATCGAGGAGCCAGTCTGCTGCACCTCGGCCTCCACAGCTCAGTGACCTCCAGTTCCCCCCATGGAAACCAGCCTCCCACAGCCCACTCGCCTCCATCCCACATGGAAACCAGCCTCCCACAGCCCACTCGCCTCCATCCCACATGGACACCAGCCTCCATGGCTCACTGGTCTCCATCCCAGCCACCGAGTCCTCACTGACCACATCTGACGTCAGAAGTGGGAGGGGTGCAACGCTCTGGGGAGGCCCTGGGGTGGCCCTGGGGCTAAGCCACCAACCACAGAGCACAGGAACCGGGAGGTGCATAGCCCTCGTAGAGACAGTGCCACATCAATCTCGCCTGCGGTGCTGTCACAGGGATGTGCCTCTGAGGAGAGCTGTGGGGGTGGCCGGGCCACAGAGACGCCAGGTCACCGGGATGCAGAGGCCCGGCTGTGCTCCAGCACCAAGGGCTGGAAGGAACAGAGGCTCAGGCTTCTCGCCCCCAGCTGTGCGTGGACAACCATGCTGCCTTGCAGACCACCACTTCAGGGGAGGCTCGAATCGCAGCATGTCTGGACGGCTGTGTGGTCGGCTGGGAGATCCTGGCAGTGGGGTTGGGTTGGTGTCATTTGGTAGCACGGTATAACCCCAGTTCCATGGACCCCAGAGCATCGCCAAGCCTCCCCGAAACAGCAATGCTGGTGCCAAACGGATGCTGGAGCCACGGTTGCCGGAGCTCCCACCCTGCAGACATGGCCGACCCCGTGAGGAACGGAACAGCCAAACCCCAAACTGCCATCCTTAAAGACACTCGTGTGCTCCCGAAGGATTCAAGTGACATGCTGAGGGGCCACAGCCCCACCTGGTTCTCCTCGGGGTCGGCTCTGGAGTTGGGATGGGTCACCCTTCATGGAAGATATTGATGAAGATGGCAGTGTTTGGTTTGGCTTTTGAAAACAAGCAAGGAATTCTCCGGTTAGCGGTTGGAAAACAACTAGAGCCAGCTGAGAGAATTGCATTTGGGGAGAATACAGTGGGATCCTGAATCTCACTGGGAAGGCCAGAGGAGATTCGTCTACACAGCAGGCTAATGCCTTATGATTAATGATGCTTTCACTGCAGGAAAGAGCCAGGACTTAACCTTAAAGCTAGACGGTACCACTGGGGTAGCAGGAGGGTTAGATCTGCATTGCAGACACCATGCTGGCGGGCGGCAGAGGGAGGTGAGCTGGGGGCTGGCCAGAGGCGGCTGCTGGAGGCTGTGCACATCGGAGACAGGTCAGGATGCACGGTGGCCATCAGGGCTGCCTGGTGCCCGGGTGCTTAGGAGAGTGCCTCTGAGACTTCTGAGGTAGCACCCTAAGGAAACCCGACCTTTGGGTTCCTTCTTCCCACCCCATCCTCCGGCTCCAAGGCCACCATTTACCAAAAGGCCTGTGTCGTTACCCAGAGCCCCAGCACCCATCATCGCCACCTTCAGTAGTCTCTCTTCCAGATAGGTCCCAGACCCTTGAGGGTGGTTTCAGGCAAGAAACACACAGCGTTTTGCTAACTACATAAAAGAAGGCCTTTTAATTCAAACAGTAAGTTTAACAAGCACAGCAGCCACTCAGCGAGAACAAGAGCAGGTGGATGTGTAGAGAGACTCTCACTAGGAAAAAGGCAAGCCCCGGACATTCAGACCCACAGCAGGAAGGGGTGTGTGCAAGGACTGGGGTGTAAATGCACAGCCCAAGCAGAATCGTTCATTGGAGATCAATCCCAGAGTGTCAAAGGGCTGTACTGGGTAGCAGTGAGATTTAAATTGCAGAGATTTAGGCCCAATGCCACAAGAGCCTTCCTCGGAAACTGTCAAGTGTGATCCTGGGCCCAGGAGTGGTGTGGCTTTGAACCCTGGGAGACAGAACAAGGCGCTGGCCACATGATCTGGGTAGCAGAACACCCAGGATCACTCCTTTCCTAACACACGTTGAGATTGCTGGGATTCAAAACTAGACCGTGTGGAAGGGCGTTTCCCTGCTGGGTGTGTGTGTGGGGGGGGGGGATCTGTGCTGGCTGAGGACACACCTTGCCCTCTTGGCCCTGTTTGATCTGATCACACAACAGACTCCCACACTGTGGAAGTGATAGGGGACAGACAGGTGCTTATGGCGGGAACCTGAGGTTAAGGGAATAGCTCTGTAAAATGGCCCACTGTGCTGACACCCGCATGCTTTCATGCCTAGAAACAATTTACCTGCAGCCACATTTCCTCAGCAAACTGTTACCTGCAGGAGAAATGCAGGCCCAAAATAATGTGCATAGAAAAAACCACACCACCCTGAAGCGGGAGACTTTGACCCTTTTCACAGACCAGGTCCCAAAACTCAGGGAGATAAGGAAGATTCCTTCTAACCATAAAATCTGCACAAATGTATGGTTAAAAAGTCCAGTTAGAACCAGTCAGCATGGGTCAAAGTGACCCATGGTTGTCAGGGCAGAGGGGAATTGAACGCCTGATGTCATCCGGCTGTCAGTCAAAAGTCAAGAGGTGGACGTGGGCGGGACTCTCTGGAAACTTCCCTGGGATCTCCAATAAAGCTGGAGTGCAGGAGAGGCACTCTGTCCCTCTCCTCTCTGAGAGGACCCTGTCTCTCCCTTGAGAGTGCCCCTTTCCCTCCGCCTGTCACTCGGCGTGGCACGTCTGAGCTCTTCCTGACTTGATCAGGGGTCCTTCCCGCTGCTTCAGATTCCCGGGGCCCCAGCCCTGCAGCAGGAACAGCCCTCTGAGACAGGCTCTGGAGGAGACGCCAGGAAATCACGGCCCGGTGAAGAGACGCCTCTGAGGGCTGCGGCCTGGGCCTCTGAGAGACACTCCACCCTCTGCCTTCTATTTGGATCTCACTGGGAAGCCCAGAAGAGAAGAAGAAGAAACTGCTCTGAGACGGACGCTTCCGCTTCCTCTTCCTGAAGGAAGCCTGCTCCCCTGCGCGGCTCTGACCAGGTGTGGATACACCCACGTGCACCCTTCATCACCGTCATCACTGGGATAGAAAAGAGCAGGGGCTCTTATTGGAGGTCATTTTTCATGCAAAGCACTCCACGTTCCCTGTCATTCAAAGGGCCTCAGTGTACACCTACACCCCCACATTAGTGGGGAGCCTCTGGTGAGCACCCTATTTACCCACAGGCTGCAGTGGGAGCGGCCCTCCCTGGAAACCCAGGAGGGGCTGTGAATTCATCTGCCTTTAGTCTAGACTGTTCGTGAACTCTGCATGCAAAGCAGGGTGCATTAAACCCCACCGCCCTGTCTGGCAGCAGTGTTTCCATTAGCAGGATGCCAGTTAACCCCCGGAGAAGGACCAGCCTTTCAAACCAGGAGCGCCAACGGAGGGAGGGCCTCCCAGTGAAATTAATAGCTGCCACTTACTTGAACTACCTTGACCGTCTGATCCCATTTATATTTTTCTGTAGAAGACAAATATCCATGTCCAAATTAGTCTTGACTTAATGGCCTCAGTAGGATTTGAAATGATGGAAATTTCCCGGAAGTTTTAAAAACATCGCTGAATTATTGTATCACCGCCTTATAGGAAGAGACCACCAATCATGATCTCCAACAATAAGGGAGCATCTCCTGTTGGCACTGCATGATCAGTTTCTGTTTTCTTCTCTTAGTTCGACGGATCATGTTACTCCTCTGATTGAGACTTCTGTGCCGAGTCTCACCCGGCCTAGCCGACTGGGCCCTGAGTACAGGCCCCACCTCAGTGTTAGCAGTGGTTCAACAATCTGTTGGCTCACCACGACAGAGAGGCTAAATAAAATTCAACCTAGCACACCGGCCCATGAGCTATGGCCCAGGCATGCCAGGGAGTGGACCCCTGCCTTCTTATGGGTTCCTGGGCCACTAAGATCCAGGAGCACGTGAGTTTACGGATCTCCCTTAGTCGATACTTGCATTGCACTGCGGTTTGGAAAGACGCACGTATCGTTGTTTTCTTCTTCCAAAACTCATTTCCTCCGTGAGGCTGGACGCATGGGCAGCTAGCAAACTTCGAATTTCAGAAAGCATTTCCCCTTAGCCTGATTCCCATCCCAAATTTTTGAACATCACTTAGAATATGTTTGGTTGAGAGAGGTGTCTCGTGAGAGTGAGCTTTTTTAAGGGTGCATTCTGTGTCATATTTTTAAGCTGTGTACTCTGCCTGAAGGTGGAGTGTGTGATTCCACTCTCTGCACGTGACAGTGACGGGGCAGATGCCCCCAGAGTGAGAGCAGAGCCGGGCTGGCAGAGGCAGTGGGTGTGGCCTGTGGAATGCAGCACTGCTGCCACTCACACCTCCTCCCGACACAGAACCAACACATACTCCACTGTTCCCCTCACTCTCCTCTTCAGTCCTTCCTCGTGACCTGCTTCTTCTCTGTCACCTGTCATTTCTTTGTCCTCATCTTCCAATATTGTTCCTCTTTTCTCAAAAACTCTTCCATGCTTCAGACCCATCATCCACCCAGACCCTTGTGAACAAATGATTCGCCAAAGCAACACCATATTGTTCTCCATCCCACGGAACAGAGAGCTGCAGGTACGAGTTGATGAGTCGCCCTGTCTTCCTAGCATCTAGAAGATGGGAATCTTTGAGCTTAGTTGGAGAAACCAGCATGGTTGAAATAAGACCAATGACCTTGGAAGGGGGTCTTCACCTTGGCAGAAGAAGCATTCAGACTGTCTTTTAACTTCTGCATATTAGCTGCAGTCGGAAAGCAGGTTTGCAGAGTAAAAGCAGCTACCATGTGTTAGCCCCCACTGTATGCTACCATTGAGCAGTGTAAGTGACGTCCACCACTGCCGGGATCCCAATGCTCAGGGACAGAAATTAGCCTGCCTAACGCAGGACCACGTAGTACTGCAGAGAGGAATCTGAACTTGGGTCTGCCCCAGCCAAAGCTCTAAGTCATGAGGAGGTTAAAGATGGTCTCTCCTCTCTCCTCTTCTGAGCTCATGTCTGCCTCCTGGCTCTGTGGACTACACAGGAGATTGGCTCGTTCTGAAGAGGAGCTAGTGCCACAGAGCCTCACCCTGCCCTGGCCTGCGGAAGGCAAAGGCCGAGAACAGACCGTGGAAAAGCCGATTCCCTGCTCATGTGAAACAGACTGGCTGTGTCTTCTTAGTTATCTGATCTGTGGTCTTCCTGGACCTCCTAAAAACTCAGGAAAAAACACACAAACAGCCTGAGGATTATCCACCATTCGGGATTCTCCACCCCACAGAGAACTTCTAGAACAGTGGGGCATCACATCATAGAAAATGTTCATGCAAAGAATCATAATAAGTATCTGGCCAAATTAGCAAACCAAGACCAAGACACAGGACCTTGTCCTAGCCAGCCACCTGTGGCCCTGTCAACATGCAGTCCCAGCACAGCTCCTCTCAGGAGGACATCCACAACAAAGCCGCTTTCCAAGACAGGCTGCGGGCACACTGAGAGGACGGGGCCCAGAAACCTCGCCCACCAGCATCACCCTACGAAAGCAGGCAAGGACCTGGGGGAGCCGTCCTCTCTGCTGAGGGACTAAGAGACGTAGACCGAAGTTCAGCTTCCATCACAAGCCCAAAGACATGCTGTCCTGAGAATACATGCATGAAATTGTGCTGTTTTGTTTTCTTAGACATAAAAGTGAATCTCTAACATTTGCTTAAAAGAAAAAAAAAAAATGCCTCCATCATGGTCAGTAAAGTTGCGTAGCGGGGGAGGGTGCAGAGGGCAGAGAAAAGAAGCCAATGTTGCAGGGCCCCGAGCGGAGAGAGCCCAGGGGCCAATGGAGCAGCACCGTCACCCAGAGCTCCTTGCGGCAGTGGATTCGAGGCTCAGCTTGCAGACGAGGCTGTGCTCCGCAGCCTGGGACAGCCTTCCCCCAGGCACCTCCCAGTCACCCCCACTCGAGGTGGGACCCTTGTCTCTTCCTTCAGGAGCCCAGTCAGGTCTCGTGGTGGAGAGTCTAACTGCTGGTAGCCTAGCCTGCAGATGGAAAGTGGCCCATGCTGCACAGCATGTGGGCTTGACGAAGGTGTCTGTGCCCTGACTCAGAAAGGGAGGAGGGGTTATTTATTTCCCACATCAGTTAGGACTCTGGTGGGAACGGCGCTCAAAAAGAAATTCAATTCTGTACCACAGCTTTGTCCTGGGCATCCCGTCTCATCACAGAGAGAAATAAGTCCCATGGAGTCTTACGAACGTGTATTCTTTTCTTCCATGGGAATATTTACTTGACTGATCCCTGACAGTTTTAGAAACAGATACAAATGCATTTTCTTCAGAAAACAAAGCCACATACTATCCTTAACTCGTTAGGATGATTTAAGCAGTGGCTCAGTGCTGCTTTTGGCTGAGCACATTGGGAGAAGTCCTATGCAGATAGATTTTGGACCAACACTTCGTCACCCACTTGAAATATTTGCCATCAAAGACCATGCCCCAAATCCTATGAAAAGACTGCCTTCATTAGAATTGCCCTGCCAACATATGCTGAGGCAATTTTTAAAATTAAATGTAAATAAACATTATTTTAGGTCTGTGGTAGCAGTGGGGTAAAGATCTGGTTAGAAGGCAGGCTCATCTCATTCCCTACACACTCAGATGTTTGCTGAGCGAATGCAAGCATGGTGACAACAATAGTTACACTACTGTACCCAAAGCACCCTTACCTCCTTCCCCTTCTCAAAAAGGGAAAATAAATAAAAAGAAAAAACCTCTCACATCCAGAGAGGAAATAACCAGTGTGGAATCACAGAACTATCACATAGTACATTCAGTGGATACTGTTTCGTCTTGTCTTTCGTTGGCTTTGTGTGCACAAAAGATATAAAATAGCCCTTTGAGAATTCCATGAAATAACTCTACTTTATGATCAAATAGCCCATAAAATGCACAAGGAGAGCCATGAATATAATTTTTATACCCAAATTGAATTCCAAGCCTGGGTGGTTATTGTGCCTTTCACTAGTTGACTGGACTAGTTATCTTGAGCAAACCACCTGGGAGAGGTCATGAGCCCCATTTTGGGCTGGCCACTCAACTTCCCCTTCTTCCCTGGCCACAGACAGCTCACCTGGTGCCAGACAGCCTTTCTCTGATTGACTGTTCTCAGTTCTGAAGCATTTGTACCAGAAAATGGGGAGCAATCCATACCCCCTCGCTCCACAGGCTGAGCCAACTGAACTGCCCATCATGTCCCCCTGGGCGGGTGCAAGGGGAACATGGTTTTTAACCTGCAGTCTGGACTGGTTTCATTAAGGCAAACCCTTCCCCAGAGTTATCAATGGCTTCTCATGAATTAGGCCCTGAATTCATGAACTAGGTCGTGAACTCAAATGTGGTAGATTAGAAACTCAGAGTCAGGAGAAGCCAGGAGCTGATCTGAACCCAGCACCCTCAGCCCACCACTGAAAACACCACCGTCCAGAGGGTTCCACGAGGTGGTGCACCTAAGGGTTGTGGGAGGATGCTGCCGGTGTCCCCAACACAACAGGTCTCAGTTAAGTTCCACACCCACACCACGCCTCAGTTTGTCACACCTCTTGGGTCACCCATGCCCTCCTTCACAGCTCTGCAGACACACACTGCCCCTCCCTGTCGAGTCAAGGCCTCTCCCTCTGCATCCCCAAAGTAAAACCACCCCTTCTTCATGGACAAGGCAGCACCCTCACTATGTGAAAGGCAGTGGCCCCTTTGTCATCCCTCTCCCTTGTCCAACAGTGATGCTGGTGCTAGTAGGTACCCAGTGAATCTGTGCAACAGTCCAAGTCCTTCAGGGCTCATGGCCAGTTTCCAGAGGGGACACTTTCTCCAGAAAGGCAGGCCACCTGGGTCCCTGTGCCTTAAGACGTTCCAATCCAATTATAAAAGAGAGGTCGCTGTCCCCATGCAGGCCTGTGCCACAACTAGAGTTTCTAGGGACAGAGCCTCTCTGCAGAAGAACTGTCAGCAATGGAGGAGAGCTCACTGGGCCTCCACAGCTAACCCTCAGACAGCTGCAAACAGCAGTGAAAACCTCAAGGACACACCAGGAACCAGCCTCCCGAGGGCACGGTGCATACAAGAAGTGAGGGAAGAAGGCCTGACACAGACCTTGCAATGAGGGGGCTCCTCCCGCACGGGGAGCTGAAGCGCATTCATTCTGGGGCATGAGCAGAAGGGATCAGAGCTGCACCCACCAGAGACCCACCCACACCTGCCAAAGAGGGCCTTTCTCCTGGGAAGCTAGGTGCTCCCTGGCTCAGCAGCCTGGACAGCTCCACCCCGGAACTAGGGGACAGCTTGGAAGCAATGCCACAGTGGAGTTCAGGGTTCTCTGCCAAGGGGAGCCAGGCTCAGGACAGCTGCGAGTCCTGAGAACCTCACGGAAGCAGTCTTCATCCATCCCTAGGTGAAAGCTTGTAAGAAGATGACCCTCTGCTTCTGTGTAAAAGAACAGTGACTTTACTCGCATTGTCACAGCTCCATTCTCTTAACAACAGTGAGTCAGCACACCAAGACATCTCCAACACTCACGGGAAAGCTTGTGCCATTTAAATCTTCCAGGGCAGGGCTGGGGCTGTGCTCAGCCGTAGAGCACTCACCTAGCACAGGGGAGGCCCTGAGTTTGATCCTCAGCACCACATAAAAATAAATAAATGAAATAAATGTATCATGTCCAACCACAACTAAAAAATAATCTTTACAAAAAAAAAAAAATCTTCCAGGACATGTTCAGAGAGACAGGCAGTTGTGCTAAGCGATATTAACATGTTTATTAAAAAAAAAATAGAAACTCCAAATTTGACGGGTTGCTCTGCCTTTAAAGTAAGATATTCAGAGTTCATAAGAAACCGCCAGGAGAAAACAGAGACCTCTGAAGAGCAATATCTCCATTTCTTCCAGGATACACAACTTTATTCAGGCCTTTCTCTAGTTGTCCAGTGTATTCAAAGTGGTCAAATGCAAAGATTGTATAATTGCCGGCACGTCCTGGCCAGTCCTGCACTGGCTACAGGTGGGAGCTGGAACCTCGGTACTCTACTCCAAACAGTCTTAAGTACCAGGAGTTCCCGAGGTACGTTTTGTCTTCACTGCGCAGATCACGTTCCTGCCACTCATTGCCAGGAAACTGGGAACAAAAGCCTGCTCCTTCAATCTCAATTTGTTACACTAAAAATGCAAAATTAAAGAAAAATGAGGAAAGTTTAATATTACCAGGGAATGTGATTGATAACATTGTGTCATGTTACGATTTTTAATATTATAAACTGAGTTTTATGTTACACTCTTCTAATAGTGACATATTTAACATTTTAAGACTGGATATAATAATTTTATGGGGTAAAATGGATATTATTAGATGATTATTCTGTAGTACTTTGTCAAACTCTTGTATATTAAATACAAAAGAACTACAATAAAAATAAGAGAAAATCCCGCCCTCCGCCCAGTGAGAGGGGGTGGTCCTGCCTTGGTCCTGTGCTCGGGATCTGAGTCCTGTCCCTGTGGCACCATATAAAAGACGATTCTTCTCCACAGATGGTTTAGCCTCGTCTGTAGCTAGCTAGCGTGCTGCATCTTAGCCTCTTCTCAGGCCTGCCCCCAACTCCTTTGTTCTTGGAATACACTTCTGTGGCAAAGTGGACCGGTGTCTGGAGGGACAGTCCCTAGGTGGCCAGGTAAAGAGGGGAAGTGGGTGACAGGAGCAGGTTGCAGGCCGCTGGGCCGCTAGGAGCATCTACTGCAGTGGTGCCCCCGAGCCTCTGAACGGCCAAGAAGACAGCTCCACCCCGCAGCGTGTCCACAGGGGAGGTTTCTTGGGGATAAATACTTCGCCTAGTTCTCGAGGCAGGTAGGCATGAGATAGAAGCAGGTGGCGTCCACAGAACACAGAAATAAGAAGAGGGCCAAGCCAGGCTCTGCACTCCATTACCAGGAAGGGAGCTGTTGGGATACTACATCCCGCCAGAGGGGGGAAATGAGGGAGCTGGAGGTCGAGGGGTCTCACATGCCGGTCTGAACAGGGCTCTCAGTGAGGTGTGAAGGCTGGCACGGAGGCTGAGCAGCCTGCCAGCTCCGACTGCCACTAATAACCAGATGTCACCGCCCGAGGCTCCGCGTGGAGCGCGGCGTTCCTCATACACTCCCGTTCACCTCGCGGTGCTGCTGAGGTGTGCACTGCTACATCCACCCACAGGTTCGCGAATAACCCTGCTGCTGACCCCTTCCCTCCACACACACTCTGGCTCACGGCTGCCCTGGGGCAGGAGCATTGTGCTGCCCAGGGCTTTCTTCCACTAGAGGAGCCTGGACAAACAGGAGGTGCTTGTCCTCGTTTTGTTCTGACTCCTTTTGAGCAGCAACCTGCTTCAGGAATGGAAGAGAAAGTGGAGAAGGCCAAGAATCGCCAGTCTTCCCGTAACGCTCATGTGATCTGACACAAACAGAGGTCTGACAGGACATGCCCAAAGGGGGAAGCCAAAGTGTCCTGCAAGCGTGCAGGGCCACTAGGTTTATGGGACCCGGACCTGGGAGGTCCTGGTAGCCCACCAGCTCCATCTAGGGGAGGACACACAGAGGAGCACAGAGCCGTCTCCAAGGTCGCATCATACACATTCACCTGCATCATATCCTGAATACAGTGAAAGTGAACACAAAAACTCGGCTTCACCCTCAAATGCATAGACTTAACTGCTGCACAGCTTGTGAGGTCTCTCCTCCATGGATTCTTGATTCTCCAGCCTACACATTCCACCTGTGTCTGGACACAGACGTGGATTTAGGTCTCACTGCAGGTGCAGGTCCAGGGAGAGGCAGAGCTCTGTGCACTTTGTATGTACCCTGGGCATATGTAGCCATACCCGGTTGTGTTTCTGTTGGGCTTCACTATTTAGGAAGCAGGCCTAGTTAGATCAAGCAATGAGAACACCAGGGCAGTATGCTCTTCCTGACCTTTCCCTGGGCTGCATGAGAGGTCACAGGCCCACGACCTGGCCGTTTGGGTTGACCACCCAACGTACTAGTAAGAGCGTAGGCCCTGACATTCGTGAGCACCTGACTTTGCTCAGTTTCACAGAAGACAAATGCAGCCCAAGGTCAAGTCTATGCAGAAGAACACCTGTCAGCAATGCACTCGCCGACCCTCACTTTAGATCCAGATGACGGATTTGGAGTGACGAGTCTTCTCAATGATTCAGGTTCCCTGACTCAGAATCGTCTTGCAGAGGGAAGTGGAGAAGAGGAGGAGGAGAGGGGTGGGAGAGGGGCTTCGTTCACATTCTGGCCACTTAGGGGAACCCAGGCTGTGGGGCGGCCCCGGACGCACGTGGAAGCAGCAGTCCTCAGCGCCTTTTCGAGCCCTTTCCTGTCATCTGCTTTCTGGAGGTGCAGCTGGTTCAGTAAGAGCTGCCCGCTGTCCCCTCAAGTCAGGCCAGTGGGCAGGAGTGCAGTGCGCGGGGCAGGCTCTCAGCGGGTGGGAAGGAGAACCAGCGGCAGGGGTGCAGGTGGTGCCCTTCTTGCCAGAGCTGACTCCCACTCAGCTGGGTGCTCCTGCTCACCCGCCTGGCCTCTGCAGAAGGCCTCCCTGGGCCTTGGTGGGCCAGGGGCTCCAGCATCTCCTCCTACCCTCAGCACACATTCACTGTCCCTCAGACCTGGGCTCCACGAGGACAGAACCCCTTGTCTGGTTGGGCCTCAGAGAATGAGGA
Organism: Callospermophilus lateralis; assembly: GCF_048772815.1. Taxonomy (NCBI): domain Eukaryota; kingdom Metazoa; phylum Chordata; class Mammalia; order Rodentia; family Sciuridae; genus Callospermophilus; species Callospermophilus lateralis. The sequence continues at coordinate 2,401,201 of NC_135321.1, read as the reverse complement.
AGACCCTTTCCACCACCCAGAGGGACTCCCCAGCCCAGCTCCCAGCAGCACACCGGCACCTGGCAGTGACTCACAGAACAGGTTAGCACAACAGATGAGGAACACGGCTCACGGTCCCTGAATTGGCTAACAGCGAATTTTATTTCCAACATGTGACACTCACACCTGAGATGGTCAGGCATGACCACCAGGCAGAGGGTGAGCAGCTCCACAGCAGAGGACCCTCCTCCACGGATGAGCTGTGTGCACCTGGGGCCCAGAGCCACGGTGGTACTGTGGCTGCTACAGTGGGAACAATCAGACCCTGGAGCCACATGGCCCAAGTTCAAATCCTGGTTCCGCCATTTCTTAACTGTGCCACCCTTGATAAGTTAATTAACCTGTCTCAGCCCCAGAGTGGCAACCTGAGCATCTCCAGATCCACTAAGTGCAGATAATAAAATCGTCCTTTAAGTGGTTGTTAGTGGATATAAATAAGATGCGTATATGAAGAGCACTGTGATGTGTTGTGTTTAGACCAAAATAACTCATTAAAATGCCACTGGAAGCATCGACGTGGGAAGAGGAGAGAGAGGGAGCCAGCTTTGAACTCGGTGGGAAAAGAAGTGGGAGACAGTTAACGACTCAGCTGCACTATTACTGATGTTATTATTTATAAAGCATGTTAAGTGAGTAAGACGTTTTGCCAAACACAGACAATAACACGGTCTCTATTTTTACTTGACAATCACAGAGGACAAGCCTCCTAGGAAACCTGCAAGCAAGGTGCTCTGGTTTTGTTCTAGAGCAAGAGGATTCTTGTTGCTGCTGCTACTTCTCCGTACTGGGTAGGTTGGCAAAGTCAGTTAGTGGTAACCTGCACGGTCCCAAAAACCCAGAGAAAACACTAGGAACAAAGAGAAGGGGTCTTTTCATCAGCTAAAGGAATGGATTCTGTTGCAATCAACGTTAGAGTGGCACCAGAACTGTAGAGAAATAACAACCAAAACAAAAAAGAAAAGAAAAACTGAATCCTGGAGGAAATGATTAGAAATAGCAATAAGTCTGTGCTTTCCACTAGTCCAGGCCAAGAAACAAAAGAGGCTCTGCTGGGAGGGCCAGGCAGCCCCACGATGCTTCACCATGCACAAGGACCCCTGCTCCACTCCTGACAGACACATGTGCATTAGGAGCCCAGGGACCAGAGGGCCAGGGTCCTGTCCCGTTCCCCACCTCGCCCGCTCTGGGTCTGGACGCCAAGGGGCTCGTTCTGCTCATTACTGCTGGTGATCTTGAGGGATGGTGGCTGTGTCTGGGCTCCTGCCCCATTGAAGCCGAAGAAACGTCATCTCACAACTCAGGGTGTTTATAGGGAGCACTTTGGTTGAGTTTCAAATTGTCAAGAATTATAAAGCAGCCATTTTTAAAGTCATAGTACCACCGAGCTAATTGCAGGGACCACTTTATATTATGACATGTTTGTGGCACAATACAAAGGTACCACATGAACTTGTCAAAACAAATAAACCTTTTTTTTATTTCATGAAATCTTTATTTCAAAAGAGCTAAACAAATTATGGGATACTGACAAATGTCTACTACATCATGTGCCTTAACACCTGCAGGAAAACCCTGGAAACGCCCAGGAAGGGACTGGCACAAAGCCCAGGCCCCACCATGCTGGCAAGGTGACGGCAGCACATGGCCCCGCACAGAACCCCACACAGAGCACGCCTGGTGACCAGGCTTCTCCTGCCCTGCGCTGCGCTCAGAGGCACCACTCACCGCGCAGCTTGCGAGTGTCAGAATCCCAGGAGCTGTGGGGCCCCACGGCTGGGAGGAGGATCAGGAGGACAGGTTGCAGGCTCCACCCAGAGGTGGGGCAGCTTCGGAGCTCTTCTCTCACGTTTCCAGTCAGAGATGAGACTCGGACCAGAACGAGAAAGGCCAGTAGACCACAATGGAGACGGCTAGTGCCAACTTAAAAGAAGCAGCCTGCTTCCGAAGGAGATGGGTGGGAATGTGAGGTGAGACCCAGCCCCCGGCCTAGGACAGGCCGTTCAGGAGGCCGTCTAGAGGGCAGCCCTGGCACATCCGTGTGCACACGGGGAAAGAACCGAATGTGCACAGTCGGGGTGAACAGAATGCCCGTCAGAGCTGTGCTGTCGATTCTCTAAGAAACAGAAAGTCACTCACAGGCCCCTCGAGGCCAAATTGGTTAAGTAAGTAATAGATCCACAAAACAAATTGGTTGCAACTATTAAAAATAATGCTTTTTAGCATATAATCAAATCAAATCAAAGGATCATAAAAGAGTATGCAAATATGACATCATCTAGGAGTGCGGGTGTGGGTGGCGGCCTGGAAAGGAGCCACCTGGAGTCCCAGGCACAGGTGAGTAGGCAGGGCTCTCTCCTGCGCAGGACTTCAGATGGCTCTGTTTGTGCTTACTTGCCTTTTTTTTTTTTTTTTTTTTTCCTTAAGCACATGCTTAGTCGAACATTAAAGGAGAACTCTTTGGAATAAAGAATGTGACATTAAAGAAGTGCTTGACACTCCGCCAAATGAAGAAGCCGAAGTAGAGGAGGATGGGGAGGAAGACCCGAGACCCCAGCAGAGGAAACGGAAACACCCTCGATCCACCCGCGGTTTCCTCCTGCAGCCCGACAGTCAGGTTCAATAGCTCCCAACACGCAGAAGCAAGCACTGTCACGGCCTCCTTCCGTCTCAACAAAATCCCTAAAAATACCAAAGTCCCGCCGTGAGGCAAGAGACTACAGGGGAGGGTACTTGACTTTGGAAGCCACACTCCAAGGATTTAATGGTCATCATTAGCTGGAGAAGCAGGTCCCACGATAGGCTACCCATTGATTGTTTCCTACCAATGCCTTTAAAAGGACAGTGTGACTGAATCTCAGCTGAGGCGAGCCTGCCCAGATGGCAGTCATCCATTAGACGGGGGCGGGGGGGGGGGCCACCGTGACAGATCCTTAAAACAAACAGGGGTGTGAGAAGGCCAGGGCCACTCACGAATGCAGGGGACCACCGCCGGTGGGACAGGGTGAAGCCTGCTAAGTGAGGTGAGGTGCTTCTCACAGGGTGACACCGAGTGACGTCACCAGCACCTGGGAATGGGAGGTGCTGGGAGGCAGTGCTCCTTTGCCAGGAAGCCTGGGAGCCTCACACCAGCACCCCAGGGGCCCAGGCTCTTGCCTGGCAGCAGCCAGGCTCCAGAAAGCTCTGTGGCTGGGGTGGCTCTGCACGCTGACACCTCAACATGAAGGCCACTTGGATGGCCCTTTCCTGCGTGGGCAGCACATCCTTCATTGACCTCCCTTCTAGGTGAAGCCCCTTGAAAGCAGGCTGGTGTGCCGCCCCTTCTGCACACCGGAGCACTGGAGACCCCACTCTTTGTTTTTAATCACTTGCTGCCAAGACACCTGCAGGGGGACTGCTGTTCAGAGGAGGGGGCTCGAAAAGAAGGCAAGGATGGATAGACTGCTCCTGGGCCATCCCTCCCCAGAGGAGGCCGGGGCCTCTGGGCCTCCAGCTCCACAGGCAAGGACAGCACCTCCTCACACCAAAGGGCCCTCGTGGCCAGCAGGAGCCCACAACTGCCTGGGGATTCATGTAGCTCTGCTGAACCGAGCGCCAGGGAATTCACTACCACAGACGTGACACCAAACCATTTTCATGTGCACAAAAAAACGCGACAACTTCTGACAATATGCGAAAGGCCAGGAGCAAGGAAGAGGACCGCAGCCGGTCAGGCCGAGGGGAAGGAGTGGTAAGACAGAAAGATTGAAAAGAGGTGGGCCAAGGCCACAGGTGGTCAGAACAGCCCAAGGCTTGCAGCAGAGGTTCTAGGCAAGAGCTGCACTCTGTCCATCTCCGTCGAGTGCTGAGCAGGTATGGACCAGGGTCAGCATCACTCACTCAGGTCCCAGCTGGAACACAGTTGAGTTGGTGGGAGTCTAACTCACTGTTACTGAAGAAGCCCCCTTCCCAGGTGCCCGGGAACCCACGCAGTGCAGGTATCCAGGCACAAGGCCCATGAGTGGGGCCATGGTGAGTGAAGAGGGGTCACCAGAGGGACCCAAGAACTGCACATCTTCTCTGCTCCCAGAACACAGCATGCAGTGGGTCAGAGACCCACAAGTTACGTATGGGTACTACAGTCCAGGTCTGAGTCTGAACTGGACATGCACAAAGAATTGGTGGGAAAAGAGGTTCCAAGCAGGAGCGTGAAAACAGAAGACAACACACAGAACCCCCGCTTTGGCAATTCATGCCCTCCACGCCTCAAGAACTCTTGAAAGGGCTCAGAAGGGGGTCTCTAGGCAGGAGCTGGAGGAGTGGGAGCCCAGTGGGCTGCCCCAGGAACAGGTGAAGACTATGCCTCACAACCTGGGTGCTGTGGAGGAGACTCCAGGAGCAGCTAAGCTGGACCACTGGCACAGACATCAGCGCCCATCAGAGGGGGTTCCCTGGGGGAGACTCCAAAGCCCAGAGCAGGAAGAGCAGAAAATGAGATTCCCTCAGCCTGGAAGAGCCCTGGGGGTCTTGAAGCACAGGCACAGCTGAGCAGGATGCACCCTGGGGTGCTGGAACTTGGATGCTTCCAGTCAGTAATATTGGTAAGCATCAATGGGTACATGCAATGCTCCCAGAGCTAGATCCTGTGCATGCATCTCACTTAATTGTCACAACAGCTCTAGGGGGCAAAAACTGAATGTATCCTCATCTTGCAAGGCCACACAGCAAGTAAGTGGCAGAGCCAGCACCAAGCCTGATTCCAGAGTCATGTTCCTGGGTCTCAGCAGTTAGATGGGTGTGCCCAGCACCAGCTTTGTGGCCATGTGACCAGGGACATGCACTTGGTGTCCAATGCTCTGTGGTTGCCATCTTGAGATTGAGGACAATTTTGTGTTTGAATGTGTAAGTAAAACCCAGTGGGATCACAGAGCATGTTCTGGTCCTAGTGTGGAGGTGGCAATGTCCTGATGTCACCTGATCATCTAATGAGTGGGGTGGATGTATAGATTTCATTTAGAAAGCCAAATGTAGGCTCCTTGTTCCCTCCCACCTTTCACTAAAGTGCCTGCCAGACTAAGGGATCAGGGACAGAAAACACGGCCCCACCCTCAGGAGCATTTCCAACACATCAGCTCTGGTTGGATAATCTAGAATGCATCTAAAAACAAACAGCCTTATCAACTGCAGCTCTCACAGTTGCTGTTTGCCTTGCAATTATGTTGGTAGGAAAATATTTCCGTGACATTGTAGGCTTATCATAATGGTTCTTGAGATGAGTTCACTATGTTTTCTCCTCTGCAATCTTGCATTATAACAGAAACTTTGTCATTTCCTAAAGTGGTAGTATTAAAAAAAGAAGCAGTCTGGAAATCCCCATTGACAACTTTCTTCCAAGAAACCATTTAAACATTACATAACTGATTTACATTGGCTGCTAAATCCCTTCTATTAATAGTGAAGATTTAAATTCCAGTTCTCCGAGCAAACATTATAGAAAGGGGCTCCTTACTTTGGTTAATTACAAACACAGCATGTGTCCAGCAAAAGGCCTGACATCTGTGGATGCCCCTAGGAGCAAGGGCAGCTCAGTGGTAGGCAGGCAGGCTACAGCGTGAGGCACCCTACAGTCTGAATTCTGTCCACCGCTCCATGGAGACTCTGCCATCCCACATCAACAAAGCCCAAGCCACATCCAGCCTCACATCTGCCTTGACCTCACCTGGCTCCATGTCCAAACCTATTGCAAGCTACATTCCTCCTCCATCATTCCTACAAGAGCATCATCATCTGCTCATGCTTTGACTTATTATATTTATATTTTTCATGAATCTAGTCACACATGAATTTTGGTTTTCAATTTTTCCTCCTCTTAAAAATTTTGGTCTATGCTTCCAGCTAATTTTAGGATACTAGTTACATATGAGGATAATGGCAATCATAAAATTAATAGTGTTGATGGTGATGGTGATAATGGTGGTGGTGATGGGGATGATGGTGATAGTGAGGGTAGTGGTGGTAATGATGGTGATGGGGATGGGGATGATGGTGACGTGATGGGGATGATAGTGGTGGTGATGGTGATGGAGTGATGATAGTGGTGATAATGGTGATGGTTATGATGGTGGTGGTGATGATGATGGTGATGGTGATGGTGGTGATGGAGATGGTGATGATGATGATGGTGATGTGGTGATGGTGATGATTGTGATGGTGATGGTGGTCATGGTGATGATGGTGATGGTGATGGTGATGGTTATGATGGTGGTGGTGATGATGGTGATGGTGATGGTGATGGTTATGATGGTGGTGATGATGATGGTGATGATGATGGTGGTGATGGAGATGGTGATGATGATGATGGTGATGTGGTGATGGTGATGATTATGATGGTGATGGTGATGATGATGGTGATGATGGTGATGGTGATGGCAATGGTTATGATGGTGGTGGTGATGATGGTGATGGTGATGGTGATGGTTATGATGGTGGTGGTGATGATGGTGATGGTGATGGTGATGGTTATGATGGTGGTGGTGATGATGATGGTGATGATGGTGATGGTGATGATGATGATGGTGATGATGGTGATGGTGATGATGATGATGGTGATGATGGTGATGGAGATAGCGATGGTTATGATGGTGGTGGTGATGATGATGGTGATGATGATGGTGGTGATGGAGATGGTGATGATGGTGATGGTGATGATGATGGTGTAATGGTGATGGTGGTAACAGTTACAGAAATGATGATGATGGTGATAATGGTAATAATGGTGTTGACCACAATAAAAGAGTAATGATGTTGTTGGTGATAGCAATGATTATGATAATTATAGTATCCTCAGAAAATCAGCTTTGTTCTGAAAAAAATATCTATCTCAAAAGAATATGCTCTTTCAGAAGATAATTTGGTGAAAGAAAGAAAAGGCCAAGCCTACTCTAATAAGCCCGCTGATCTCCGACACAAAGACACCACTACTGAACACCAAGTCTAATTGAGACACATGAACTCTAGTAAATACTTTAGTATTTTCACACTGGTTAGCTCTTAGAAGTTGGGGTTGATATCCAGGCATTGTTTAAGTGAAATCCTGCATGAAAAGTGAAGAAATCATAGAAATGATTCAGCATGGAAGTCACCCAAGAGATCCAGAGCCAAACAGATCAGTATGAAAGTGCACATGCCTCTCAGCAGGGGAAGACTTCAGTGGTCCTTAGCCATGCTTAGTTTGTGCACAAATTGCTCTGAGCTCATCACTCCATGGCAAGCGTCTGCTATTAGGCATGGGGAATGCTTGGCTTCCCCAAAGCCTCCCTGAACCCTAAAATTTGGCTGAGTGTTCCTCCTCCATTCTCCCAGCATTTGGAGTAGACTTCTCCTGCATTTAGCATATTATTTGTGGTAGAGTGACTGCAAAAACAGACCCACACATTCATCCTCCCATATTCAAATGACTTGCAAGGTGACTCAGCCTCTCCCACCAGGGTGGGATCTGTTTTCCATCCTGAGTCTGAGCCAGCCCTGTGAATTTCATTGGCCAACAGGATGTGCTCCTTTGCCACTAGAATAGTAGAGCCTGGCCTGCTAGAGAACGAGACCAGAAAGCTACAGTTGTCCCCACTGAGCGTCCCAAAACGTGAAGGCTCAGCCAGGATCAGCATCGTCACCTCGAGGCTCCGCAGCTGACTCCTGAGGGCTGAACAATGCCCAGGGCAAGCACATATCAGCAAACCCAGCCAGCTAGGCAGGAGCCCTGACCCATCACTGCACCCCTCAGCGGTGTGGATATTTGTCCTCTAGGCAAGGACTGGAGCTGCTACCAAGGCCATCTCTGCCTCTGTGGCATTTACATTGTGATGGTGGGGGCGGGCAGAGGATAAAGTACACAGATGAATGGCCCATGGCGGCATGTTCTGCACAGAGAACAACAGGTAAGGGAGCAGAGATAATGAGGGGCATCTACGTTTTGGATAAATGGCTGGGAGGGTCTGGAGGAGAGGCCCCTGAGCTGAGACCTGAATGGAGGGAGGGAAGGAGGATCACTCCCAAGGCAGAGGCACGGGGCCGGGGCGTGCCCCACATCACACAGCCTCTTCCCAGGACACAGGCAGGCTGCGTGTCTGCTGGCCAGGATGTGGGCTTCTGGGTGTTTCCAGGGAGGACCCAACAAACAGGCTTTCCCCAGCCCGTCCCAGTTCAATGCCTGGCCCCAGTTAAACCACCGACGTATATGGGTGGTGCAGCAAGCTTCCATCCTGGAGAATACCTAAACGTGAGGCTCCAGAAAAGCCTCACAAGTCTAACCCGCCCAACTTTGACTCCCAGTGAGCAGCTTTCCAGAATCTTCCTCTCATGCTTATTGTTTACAGTGCTGAAGGAATCACACAGGCCTGGAGAGCTTTTCTGGCTGAGGAGTCGCCTCAAAATGACCCTTCAGAGGAGGAACCAACTCACCATGGGGGATGGGACTCACCACCCTGGGCCCTGTGAGGGTCTCAAGCCCTCTTCTTTGTGGAGCAGCCTTTCCCTGCTCACTGCACTTATTTTAAAGCATCTGTATGTACTGATCTAATTACTGTGTGTATCCCCCAAAAGAATGGCAGGGCCTCCACAGTCTGACCCAGCCCGGCCTGGGATCAGCAGACCACAGATATTCTGTGGCACTTCCTGGAATGATGGGACCGGGCCATCATTGAAATAGGTTCTGTGCCACTCCCCAGCCTGACTGTGCATATCCCCCCGGCATGCAATAGGTGCTCAATAGGTGTTTGCTGAAAAAATAAAGAAGTGAACGAGTTGGAGACTGGGGATTAGATCCATGTGTGACCACTGTCTACCATCTAGTGGTGAAAGAGGGCAACTTCAGGACCACCACCATTGTGGAAAGAAATCAGGGAAATTGGAATCTGGTGTTGGATGGTCCCTGACTGCTGGCTTGACAGGCTCCTTCTTCTTTCCTTCCTGTAGCAGATACTCTGAGGATCCCACACCAAATCATGCATGTCATCAGAGGGGATAAAAGTACCGACACAAAGGAAAAGAAACCCCCAAGTGAGAGGAGAACCCCACACCCAGCAGCTCTCATGCAGTAGACTGTGGGGTCCAGGCCAGGCAGCCAGCTGCCAGGGATGGCCCAGCAAGTCCCCGTGCCTGGGATGCTATTGGGTCAGACATGCACAGACACTGAGGCACGGGAAAGTGGGCTTGTACTCCTCAGTCACCAGAGAGAGAACTGGGGGGGACTGAAATAAACTGAGAAGAACAGAGAATGTCTTACTGGGCAGGAGGGCAGAGAAATGTGGTGGAAATGAAGAAATGCTTCTCGTGCAAAGCCTGGAAGACAAACTCACATTTATTATATAACAATAATATAAAATGTAATAAAACCGAAGTGCCCAGGAGACATGGACATTCACAAGAATTTGGGGGCTGAGGTTGTAGCTCAGTGGTAGAGCACTTGCCTATCACAGGTGAGGCACTGGGGGTTCAATCCTCAGCACCACATAAACAGATAGATAGATGGATAGTAGATGATACATAGATAGACACATAAATACACAGATACATAGACACATAGTCACATAGATAGATAAAGTCATTGTGTCCATCTACAACTAAAACTATTTCTTAAAAAAAATAATTGGGAACTACATGGTCTCTGCAGGTTTTGTAACTCTGATTTTTTGAGGTAACTTAAGGCACATCCCTAGCAAAAACTTGATTGTGTATTTGTAACAGGCATGTGGTATTCAGACGTTTCTTTGCATGGTGGTTGTGTTTTGATCTCGTCTCACCCTGATGGGTGGTAATCCTGCATCAAAGATGTGATTCAGAACACACTAGCCTGTGCTGTGGCCAACAGAAGCTTCTAGAAAGCTAAGAAGACAAAGAGATCCTGGAGAGTGGGCCTGACCCAGTGAAGGAGCTGAAGGTCTCTCCAGCACATGGCGAGCAGGTCCTGCAGGTGGCCAGCAAACTGCAAATCCCCCGCAGCAGCATGGACAGCACTAAACAGTGCTTCTCCACCTGTGTAGTTCCCAAGTCCCAGGTATCCACTGGACTTCAGGTCATGGAGGGACCTGCATGCAGCAGCAGGCTCTCGGGCTCTTGTCCTGCCATGTCCAATGACTCAGTAGCCTTTGCTCCATCCACCACCTAAGACACACTGCACCCTCTGGCCTGACTGCCCCTCCTCCCCCGAACTCTTGTAAGAGGCAGTGAGGGTCCCTCGGCCAATTGCAGGACCTCCACCCACTTTAGAATGTCCAGGGAAAATCCAAAGCAGCTGCGGACACCTCTCGTACTAGAAAGAGACAATAACGTGACCCATGAAGGGCTCAGACACTAGTGGACTCTTCCTGCAGTCACCTATGGAAAGCCAATGTCACTGCATCCCCAGGCTGTCACCAAAGGTAGCAGGTGTGCAGATCCCAGCAGGTCCCTGTGGCTTCTGTGGGGTGACTCCCACCCAGAGACCACAGTCAGCTCTTCTGTATGGCGCTAAATAACGGTAGACACAATTCTTTCTCATTTGGTGTCACCAGTCTAACTCTCCTAGTGTGCCTGAAACCTGTACCTTTGACAAAAAGAAAAAAAAAAAACTCTCAACAAAGGACAACTTAGGTTTCACATGTCATAGGTATTAGAAAATCCTGATTTATAAGTGCAACAGTATTTCTTAAAGGTGGCATCTGAAGATCATGCTACCTGCTGATAATTTTATAGGATTCAAGGAAACATTGTAACTAATTCCAACCCACATCCATGTGTTACATTACACTTTGCAAATTGCAGCCATAAGTTAACCTGCCCTGTGAGCAGAAGCTGAGCAGTGCATGGTGGCCCGTGCACCTTCAGGAGGCCTGCCCTGGGGTTCACCATGGCCTGGCCAGGCAGACCATGGAGGTGAAATGAACATGTCCGTCCTAGTGGGAGGTGGAACGCAGTCCTCAGGGAGACTACGGACAGGGTTGTTCGGGGTTGATGTGAGAAGTGCAAGATACACAGATACACCTGCTGTGCAGAGGAAGCCAGAGGGGACGTATGTGTCCACTCTGGGACAGGAGAGACGAGGTGCCGGAGGAGGGCGCAGTCAGCACAGATCTGTGTCTTGGGCTCGAGTATGGGGCAGAAGAAAGGCAAAGTCGGTCAACAGGAGCCAGCACCTTTAGGAAATGCAAACGGCCTGGTCCCGTGTGTCCATGGGCAGCTGTGGACACCAAAGGCAAAGACTTCCACAGCACAAGGGGGTGGGAGTTTTCCTGAAGGTGATGGAGAATCAGTGAAAGATTTCCATCAAGGGTGTGAAATGATCTAACACGGGATCCAGAAAATTCCCATGGTGGCAACATAGGGACAGGCACAAAGACGAGGTGGTCACCGAAGAGAGGAGCTGTGGCTGGAGGCGCGAGGGAGGGGATGCCGCACTTCCAGGGCTGTGACGTGTCAATCACTGGGAGGTGCGTGGGAAGACTGCAGCGTGGAGTCGCTGGACAGCGTGAGACACCAGGGCAAACAGTAAAGGCCAGCCAGGAACCGCCGCAGCTGTGGTGTCTGTGCGTGGGCAGCACCTGCGAGGTGGGACTTTCCACAGAAAAGCCAGAATAAAATGTGGCTAATGACCCCTCAGCTGGTGACACGGGGACACAGGGTGGGCGCCCGCAGGAAGACTGGGATGGCAGGTGCTTTAGGCCGGCCTTGGAGGATATGGAGGAGCCCAGGGCCCAGAAGGGTCGCATGTGGCCGACGTGTGGTGGGGGGTGCCTTGAGCATGTCCAGAGGAGCCAGGAGGATGCGCTGGAGGAGAGAGAGACTGGGAGACAGAGGCCGGTGGATGCTCAGGTCCACGGCAGGCCCCTGGGCCTCACCCCAGGCCAGCAGAAATCCCGGCCTCCCTGCCCCATGCCAGTCCTGAACTCGCACCAGGGCAACTCGGGGGAGCCTCCGTGCCCTAGTCCCTGGTTCTGATCCAGGGATGGCCCAGCCCACACGCAGAGCAGGCAGACAGCACCTTCCCCCCACCTGGCAGGGTGCTGGGACCAGTGGGATCAGCGTGGGGGGCAGCCACATGTGACCTGGGCACCACATCCACCAGGTCAAGGAGCAGAGGTCCGGAGGCCCACACACCTGGACTCGCAGTGCCCTCGGGACGTGGACTTCTCTCCTGTACCAGGGAGTTCTCAACGTCTGCCTCGAGCAGCACCGAGACCACACGAGACACGGTGAGCATCGAGTTCGGCACAGAGCGGCCTTTGAGATGGCAGTTTTTGTTCTGTTTCTCTCCCCCTTGAGGCTTAGAGCCACGTCTCCTGAGCTGCACCAAGGTCACTGCCGCACACACCAGGGTCCACCATGACCTTCCTACGGACTTCCTCTCAGCTGTGTCCCAACTACACCTTCTCACCGGGCCTGTCTCAGGTTTATGTGTCCCTCGGTCACTCTGTCACCCACCCTGGCTTTTCTCTGCTTCCCTGAATTTCAATGGCTCACACTCCCTCCCTCCCAACCACATGTGGCCAGCTGCTGTGCTGCCCCTGCTCCCCCCACACCACCCCTGTATCTGGGCAGCTGGGAGGCTCTGCTGTTTCACTCCCAAGTAACATCATCAAGCATCATGGCAATGTCCCTGCAGACCCGACAGTTCACCTGCTCTACATACACCAGGGTAACTCCCAGTCCTGCCCTTTAGACGTTCCCTTCCAGAAATTCCAAAGCCACTTTTCTCTCCCACATGGAGATCTCATTGGAAACCACCCAAGCAGGGTCAGTGTGAATGTCAGAGGCAAATCACTTCAATTCCAGGAGACCACCCCAATTCATTTCAGCAAAGGCTTCAGTTGACGTCACCTGCTCCTGGTGACACGCAGTCATTTGATTTTATTGTATCCATGACCTCTGCCCCAGGTGGACCCCATCCCTCTTCTACCTACATCCTCACCAGGACCCACCTCCCTCTGGATTGGGCCCATGGTCCTCGCTCTTCTGCTGTGAGTACAGATCGCAGGTTCCATGGTGTTCTCTTTCCTGGGCAGACCCAACACACAGCACACAGCATGTGACTCATTAGCCAGATTTACATCACCAAAAACCTTCTGCACGATTTTTATGATTTTTAAGAAAGTCTTTCAATAAGGTGAGATTTACATGTTTCTCTGGTTCCCTGAACAAGGATTATAATACTGTAGTCTTCAGAAATGATCAGGAAGTGGAGTTGGAGCTGGTCACCTCCCAGGGTAGTTCTGCACAGGCAGCAGCCTGCCAGCACACAGCTCAGGTCTGCGCCCAGAGTTTCCGAAGGCCCACGGTGGCCCAGACATTTCACAACAGCTTACAGAGTAGTGAGCCTTTCTCCAAGGCCACCAGTCTTCTGACCCAATGACCCTGTCCTGGAAACAGTCTGTCTGGCCTCAAGATCCCCTTCAGCGGATGCCCAGAAGGGAGCTCGGCACAGCCCAAGGTGGAGGCCGTGAAGAGGCCCAGAAGCTGTCCTTCTGCCAGGCAGGACACAGAGGCAGAGCTGCCTCACTCTATGCCAGTGGACACTGTGGGCCACCAAGCCAAGGCCCCACCACTATCAAGGAAATGGGCTTGAAGGAGGACCTCCTGTCTGCTCCAGTTGAGGAAAAAGGAGCGTTTTCTATGGTCTGAGGTCCATCCCTAGACTCAAGCTGAAACCTAAGGCCACTGAGGCCACGTGGAGGGGGGGCTTTGAGAGGTGAGGTGAGAAACGGACGTGAGCCAGTCCTCCCGCCACATGGGGACGCTCAGGAGACATCAGCTGGGAATCGGAGAGCCAGCTCTGGGTGCTGCCACCTCACCCTGGGACTCCTGGGGCCAGACTGACCCAGAGCAATAATCCTGAAGCTTAAAATCACGGGGTCCAAGCCACCCAGGGCAGCTCCCCTCCCGCCTCGGCCTCACTGCAAGGAACCTTCACTTCCTTTCCTCTCCTCGAATGGGGCCAGAGCACCGTGTGCCCGTTACACGCTCCAGATTCCCACAGGGTTCCCCTCCCTTGGATCCATGCTATGGCTTCATGAACCAGCTGACCGTGAGGAAAGCAGGCCTGGGAAACCCAGGGCACTCCATGGCTCTTCTGGTAGTTTTGCTGGTCCCTTGAATAGATCCACCTTGTTTTCATGAAGGCGAGACTGTGAACATCAGTAACGCAGACCTGCACTGCACCCCCGTTGCCTGCAGACCACCCAGGATCAGGGGGACACGCGGGTGTGTCACAGACCCATGGGTGCACTGCAGTGTTCTACAGCTATTACGTGTGCACACTTGTGTGAGACCTGGGCCACACCCAGGTCCTGCATCCACCTCACACAGTGAGCTCTCAACCTGGCCCTCCATCCGATTCCCAACAGCTCAGGCTGGGGGCTCTCGGAGCTCGTCCTGCCCTCACCACCTGACCATCAGGAGGTGGACAGGAGGTGAGGGCACAGGAGGTGGGGGGCTGCTGTCTTGGGGAGGAGTGGGGCAGCCTGTCAACACCCCGGGGTGGGACTGAGTGTCTGGGGCGTGAACACAGAAACGTTAGTGTCCCTGGGGAAGTCCCGGGGAAGGACACAGGTCCAGCCAGGGTCGGGCCCGGCACAGGTGCCGTCATGTGAGTTGGCCAAGCGGCTGCCTTTAAGGAATCTGGTTGACATGTCCTCGTCGGCATCTCCCTCTTCCAGGAGCCAGCAACTATCAGGTGGGGCTCTAAAGACGGGGGTCGCACAGTTTTCCTGAGCTGTGCTGCAGTCTGCATGATCCAGGGCCTCTCAAAAAATCCCTCAAACAGCAACTCATCTCAGTGGAGCAGGGACACGCCCAGGGCTCCCTGCCACACAGAGGACCGGGCACAGTCCACACTGGAACTTTCTACCCAGGATTGTGTAGAAAGCCATGCTCAGGTTCCCCTTTCTCCTCTCCTCCACCCAGAGACACAAGCATCTTTAACTTCAACACAGGCTATTTTTTTCGGTTAGTAGTGTCACTGCCCCGATGGCCTGACACCTTGCTTTTGAAGTCAGCAAACCACAGCAGAGCACAGTAGCAGCCCCAGGGAGCCCACCTTCTGGTACACTGGTCTTACTCAGGGATGGCCGATTCTGTACCATGTTCATGTCCACTCCCACGTGGCCCCTGGGGGTTGCAAGTGGCACCAGAGCCCCGTGTGCTTGAGAGGCAGAGAGGGGTGCTGGGAGGTGTGCGGGGAGAAGAGGCCAGCAAGCCTCCTCCCTCAGAGCACACACATCTCCTGCAGGCCACGGAGGACTCGAAATCACACTGGATCTTCTGGCATCTCTTTAGATGAATATCTTCCAAATCATCCTAGAACTACTACGTTGATATAAATAAGGACCATTATTAACACTTTGGTCTCGTTATATTCAGCCAACAAAAATAAATAACCCCGGCTGTTGAATGACTTAAGCCACCTTCTCAAACAGGGTAAAAGGTCTTACAAATCTCAAGAACTCCAAGATGTCTTTATTTATTTCAAATTCCAATAGAATGAATATGTTTTATCTAAATATTTTTATCACACAACTGAAACACTGAATTACTTTTTCAGAAATAGAGTTAAATACAGCAATCTAGTTACAAATTCTAATATAAAGAGTACAAAATATAATGTTATAAATCGTATTTTAAAAAAAGAAATACAAATTCTATGGTCTTTTGCATTTTACTGTCTCAAAGTACAGTTAGGAAGTTGATGAAGAATGGACGTTTCCCTTGCTGGGTGGCCCTGGGTGGGTCACTCCCCGGAGGCGAGTCAGGGCTCTGGAGTGTGTGGACCTCGGCAGACAAGGACCTCATCACTGCCCCAAGTCCTCACCTGCGATCTCTGTTTTTCTTGCTCAGTGAATAAAATATCTGCAAATTATAAGTCACTAAAGCTAAAAGCAGTAAAACACAAACGCTCCTTCAGATACTGTCCGGGCGGAAAGGGGGAAGCCCCGAGAGCAGCCTCCTGTCTGTCTAGGGGAGCCTCGGCTGGTCGGGTGGGCTCTCCATCTGGAGGGGTGCTGGAGAAGCCTCTGGCTGTAAATACAGGGGTGCTCTCCTCCCTACAGACAGGACTGCACCCACTCCCTTTGATCTGGCAGACACCCCAATCGCCCCATCAACTGCACTTGCTCTTCTGGTTGAAAGAACAGAAAATGACCAGAATCACCACCCGAGAGGCCCCAGAGAAACTGGGCTTGCCACCTGCTGCACCCTGAGAGGTGTGAGGCCCTGAGACCTCCATGTGCCTTATAGAGATGCCTGGGTCCCGCACCCAGCAGGGCGGCCCCAAGGCCAGGCAGAAGGTGCAGGGTAACAAGCCTGTTACAGCATCAGTGGGCCTCGTCCTACCAAGTGACCCCTGCAGCTCCCAGCTGCTGTTTCCTAGAGCACCTTACTTTTAAAAAACCAGTGTTTCCCTTGGGTTAAAAAATAAATAAGTAAATATCGGGGGCACATCTTAAAATATTTAATACTTTTTAGAACCAAAAAGGAAAAATCCACTTGGCTTCAAAATCTGTCTTGAGTTGACAAGGGTGAAATGCACCCACCTAAGATCACAACAAGCCTCTCTAGGAAGAAACGTGGACAGGTACAGCGGTCAATTCCCCAGAGAGACAATCAGCATCTGCACTGGGGAGGACTTAAATGTTCATTCTTTGAATTAAGGACTATGAGTGAATAACCTGAAGGATTTTTAGAAGCTCATCATTTGTGTGTTATGTGAATTCAGAGAGGAGGAGGAGATGTGAGCGAGGAGGAGGAAGGTGACAGGGAGAAGGTGGTGGGTAAAGCTGGTCAGGCAAGCAGAGCCAGGAAGCAGCAAGCACACGGGTCAGGGCAGGGTGGACAGCTGAACCCTTTGTTGTCCAAGCCACACGAGACCAATACTGTAAATCTGTTAGGACACAAGGAGACGGCAGACAGCAGAGGTAGTAGAGAGTTTAACAGTCAGAGGCGACTTAGAAGCGTAACGTGTGAGACCATCATTCAGAGAAGTGGATCAAAACACAGTGGCTAAATAAATAAGAAATCATAAATCATATTAAATACTATGGTTGAACTGACATCAACAAACTCACAAACCAATACAATACTGATGATCAGAGGAAGAAAGGAGCCAGCCCTCCAGGTGGTGGGGGACACAGTGGGGGCCAGGCAGAGGGCCTGGAGCCCGCCGTCCTCACACTGCTCTCCCAGGAGCCAGACTCAGAGGCCACCCTCCCACAGCGGGAAGGCTCACCCCTCTGCCCCCAGACCAACTGGGCAGGAGGTCGGGTGAATCTGCGCTTTCCCAGGTCGCTCTGAAACAGGAAGAATGCAGACGACACCTGTGTGTCACTTTGGGTACAGAAGGTCTTTTAATAACTAAAACACAGAGAACAGACAGGACCAGACCGCTAGTCCCTAAACGTCCCTGTCACCGTTTACTTTCAGCCAAGAAAATAAAAGCCAAGGAAACGCAGAAATGATCACTTTGGGGAAACTATCAAAATGATCAGACATAAACCAACAGAAGGGTGTTCTGACATCTTAGGTGGACAGAGGAAGGCACCTCAGCACCTCACTCCAAGTAACTTCCCAGAACACCCCACGATGTCGTGCGACGTGCGCGCGGACATTCCTAAGCACACCAAGACAGATCATTCCCATACATATCTGTGTAATATTATCAGGAAAAAATAAGTAAAAAAAAATAATATAGATAGATATACATAAGCTAGCAGTTACGTTGCATTGTCTGCAAGTGTGGCCGCCACCTCAACTGTCAAGTAATTTAAACTCAGTAACAAATAGAATCCAGACCCAAACATTAACTAACAATAACAATAAAATAATAATAATAATAATATAATAATCCAACAAATCATTAGAACAGGAAAGCACACTTTGGGAGTGTGTGTGTGTTTAAACAAAGTCTTTGTATCAGAAGCCCATTTTCTACAAAAACTGCACTAATCCATTACTGTATTAAGTAAACTGTTGCTCTCACCAGTATTAAAGGTTAGGATAATTTCTGTACATGTAAAATTATTGCTTTTTTTGAAAAATATATTTAGCATGCTCATTTTAATCCATTTCCTGCCTTTACAAAATTTCACAATTAAAAAAAACTAGTAAAGCTTTTGCAAAAAATTTCACAGAACATCTTCATTCAAGGCAGCAGTAACTTTTGATAATGCATAAAATCATATGTGCAAAAATCTGAAACTTTCAGAAATATTACCATCACACATAGTGTCACGGCAATAGGAAAAGAAAATATTTATATCTGTGAAATACGATTAAGATGCGTACACTGCATGGTCTAAGGTCCTCTGTCGCGGGCCGAACCCCCACCACCAACCCTCGCTGTGCACCACGAGGAAGAGGTATATAGAGCGTCTCCACCTGCAGTCTGGTGACCCCCACTGGCCGGGAGCCGTTCCTTGCCCTGTGGAGGTCACCAGGCCCAAGAGGAAAGACACCTACTTGCTGGGGTGGTGCAGGGGAGAGGTGGGGTGGGGAGCAGAAGGTCGCGGAGCCCGGCACCCTAGTGCTGAGGGCCCCCTCTGCTCAGGGGTTCTTCTGCCATTACTACAACAGGCCCAGACTGGGAGGACTCAGTGGCTAGGTAACTGGTTAAGACGTGCAGCCCTCCTCTGTGAGCAGTTTGCAGAATGTAGCCCTGTTACAAAAAGGTCCTGAGTTAAACAAAGAAGCCTGCTTGTCCTCGTGTCCCACTAGCTCTCCTTCCCAGAGCAGCGCGACCCCGTCCCGCGGACAGACGTGCTTCCTTCGCTGGACTTGCAGGAAGGTGGGCAGAGCGCGCTCGCAGGCAGGCATCCGCCTGCAGGTAGGGGCGGACCTCTGCGCGGTGGGGATCCTTCACCCCTTCTGCACCGCACCCGATCTCCACGGCACCTGAAGGCCACCTCCTTCCCGTGTTCTCTACTGTCCACACCCACTAAGACACGGAGAGGCAGTAGTATCGCTTCCTCGACCTCGGCTGCACCTCCACCCTGACACCACGCGACAGTCCCGCTGAGCTCTGGGCTCCAACTACAGTGCTTAGCTTCTCTGCTCCGTCCAACACACAAGTTTCTTTTTTTCCAGTGTCTCAATCTTGTCTCGGAGGCCGCGGACGTCTGGAGCCCCGCTGGAGCCCCGCTGGAGCCCGCGTGCCCGCTGCACCTCTGCTCGCCCAGCGGGCGGTGGCCGGAGGGCGGCAGAGGCGCGGCCTGCATGGGCTCCAGGCTGGGCGTCTTCGCTTCCTAAGCCTCAGCGGGGAGAGGCCTCGCCACCAGGCTCCGCTGCAGTGCAGTGGCTCCGGCCGAGGTGTCTGGTCGGGAGGCCTCCAGCTCCTCCTTGGATGGTCAGGGACGCAGCGGGGAGGCAGCCAGGACGTCTGGGAGGACACCGCCGAGGGCCGCCAGGGGGCGCGCGGGGCGCGGGCGTCCTAGGTTCCCTTCCTGAGGGGCAGGGTCTGCGCAGCGCCGGAGTGGGCGTGGTCTCCCCCCTGCAAGAGAAAAAGAGAACAGAGCGGCTCAGTTCCTCCTCCTCCCTCCTGGAGCCTTCTGGTTCAGGTTCACTCCCAGGCCACTCCCAGGCCAAAGCCCGACTGCAGCTCCAGACCCTTCCCAGCGATTCTGCCAGACTCACTGGACTCCTCCAGGGTTCGCACACACCGACTGCAGGAAGTGGTGAACCAACTGGCCCTGGAGAAGAGGCTGAAGGGGGCAGGAGGGGAGGTGGGGAGCCCTGGGAGGCAGCACTCCAGGGGGAATGACAGTCCCATGGCTCCGACTAGGCCATCCATACAGGTAGGTTTGTCAGAACCTGAGAGAGCTTTCACCAATTTCTGTAAATAATTACCATGTTGGAAAAATAGCAGTGGTATCCTAGGGTGAACCGCAAGGTAAAAGCAAGTGTGATTATGAGCCTGCAGCACTCACAAGTGACATCTGAAGTGCCACCATGTGAGTAGTGGCACTTGCCATCTCAGGACAAAGCAACATGGAGAGATTAATCTCACCACACCATAGTGACATCCAACTAAAACACTTACGAAGTGAAACAGACTGCTTGAAATTAACAGGCACACACACCACCACACTCACAGAAAGTTCCAGTCTCCAGTTATGCCAACGGAACCCTAGACATAAGGCAGCTCTGGCAGACATCACAAATTGAGTGCTCTTCTTGAGCTATCAGTTTCAGAAAACTGCTACTTAAAGCTGGTCTGCATTCATCACACCTGCCAGTTGACATACGGTGGAAGCCAGAAGATACTCAGCAAACACACGCGGGGTTGGGGTGGGGGCAGAGTGTGGATGGCAGTGCCTCTGAGGTATGGGAAGCAGAAATCAATGGGGACGTGATAAAACTCCCTCATGTAGCTCGTGAACTTCCTGCAGTGACTTTTGCACAGCAGTATCATGCTGGGAGAGATCTTGGGGGCTCGGTGGGACGTTCACCATCAGTAGGTCCCAGAAGGACCTATCAGGGCACATTCACAAAGAGAAGATGTATGTGGATGTACAGTGTCCTGTGTGTCTACACTTTGTACAGACTGCAGCCCTGGAGGCACTGGCCTTCAATCACCTTTGCACTGACCACAAAGACTTGCAGTGGACACAGTATCAGGTATGAACAATGAGCACCAACAACTCCCAACAGAGGATATGGAAGAGGGGGCTGGGGTGCTAAACTACAGGGCTCAGAAGTTTTAAAATGTTCATTTTAGGTCTGCAAAGCTTGGATAAACCCAAGAAGACTATTAAGTTGTGTCCATAAACCCAGATGCCCAGATCCTGTTTTCTCTTTATAATTGAAAAGATGCATTCCCATGCCTCATTTTAGAGTCATTTTAGACCACTGATCCACTGAGGCCACCATCTTATTATTCAATAAAGCAGTCTTGCAGGGTTCTTAATAAATGGAAGACAGAACAACAGAACCCCAGAAACACCTTCATGAAGTGGACACACTGTAACATTTTGACCACATGCAAGCTGCATTTTCCCCTGGGAGGGAAAATAATGGCACAGACCCTAGCTTCTCAGTGATGCTGACACTCTCCTTAGGGCTGCTCACGTTGCAGGACAGAGACTGACTTCTGAAACTCGTGAGGTCTGGTTCCCCCTCCTTTCCGAGGTGAGGGCACGGACATGCAGTCATGGGTATGTGCCAATGAAGTGTTGGCAAAGAAGCCCAATGTGCTCCAGCCACGCGTGGAGGTGCTCAGCCTCCAGGACAGGGCCTGTATCAGACAGGCAGATGGGATACCCAGGCTCAGGGACCAGCACGCAGCCCAGCTTGTGGACCAAGACCTTCCCCAACACACAGCCGGTCAGCAGGGGCTCGTGACAAGGTGCCAGTGCTGCCCATGACTTTTGGAAGCACATAGAGAAAATGAATAACTAGTCCTAAGATGCTCGTTTGGTTTTATGAATAAGAAAAATGTAAACAAATGACCTTCATTTTGAAATGTGATATATATGATGCTGAGAACCTAAAAGTGATACTAAAAATAGATCACATATATCTTCAAATACACCAACCTACCAGATTCTCAACCTGCAAAATTCTCAACCTACAAGATTCTCCATAACTTGCAGCATAATATCCATAGTTAAAAATGAGACAAGTTAGGTTGCCATTTATTTTTTCATTTGCTGTTATTTCGATTAATGGAATTATTACTCCAGCTTAACTATTTTAAAATAACACTTAGAATAATAAGAAATAAACTACTAATCATAGTATTTAAATTTTAGCAAGAAATTCAAACAAATCAAAATACCAGACTCAATGTTTCGATAGTCAATTTGGTCTTTTAAAACCCAAAATCAGTGGGATGAGAGGTTCATCTTTCTTGGTTTCAGAAAGTATTTTAATCCCTAATGTTTAAGGACAACATGATAATGTTAAAGAAATTCACTGCTGCAACAGTAAGCAAACCTCCCAGTTTTACTTGGGCATTCACAGGTTCAGAGCACCTCACCTCCTCTCATCAGGTCATTCAAAACATGTTCTTTCTAATGCATCCTGTGACCACACAATTGTGTGAAAACACGAAAAGCATCTTAAAGAGACAGTATGTATAAACACCTCCTCTCTGTGAGAATGTGGCTTCCAGGATTGGCTGTCCATGTGGACAGGTCTGTCTTCAACAAAAATATGAAAGGCACCCAGTGGACAAGGATATCCATCCACTGGTTTGGAGGAGCTGCCCACAGGTGCCCACAAACAAAGATGGCTCTTTGCTGCCAGTGCCTAAACACGTTTAAGTTTTTCTAGTTTCACACACACACACACACACACACACACACACACACACACAAATTCAAAAGAGTGAGATATCCAGGCAAGAGGTAGTGATCATGAGCTACCTCCTGGAAACCCTATCTTCAACTCCAGAGGCTAAACTGCCCATCCCACACCCTGCCCATCAGTGGGATTCACTGCCGCTCTGGGGAAGTCCAGGCCTGTCGTGGAAGAGACTCACATGGGACAGCTGCAGAAGAGAGACTGCTCCCAGACACACAGCAAAGGGCATTGTGTCATGTTTCCTCAAAGTTCATGTGTGCTGATAAGAACTTGGATTCCGGCCTGGGACTAGTGACATCAGTTCCATAGATTCACATGAAGCTCACTAGAGATCGGTGTGCTAGGATTTCTTAGAATTTTCTAATTCAGAAAACACTAACATGAAAAGTCGGGCAGTTTTCCGTGGCTGGACACCTAACACCCAACAACAGCCGTTCTCAACTGGGGGTCTTGTGAGAACCACAATTAGCAGCTGGATGCATGAATGGAAGACAGAAGACAAAACTCTTCCCAAGCTGGGTTTCCTTGTGTCCTGCCTTTACAAACAACTAGCAATCTTCTCTTAAATGAGGCACGTGCACACACAAGCCCAGGTGGCCCTGCGAAAGCAAGGACACCCAGCAGAGACCAGAGGCCCTGGGGGAGGTTCCTAGTACCTGCTGGTGGCTGTGCAGATGTGGCTTCCCATGTGCCTGCATGCATGTTGCTCACTGTGCTCCCTGGTTACTAGGAAAACAGCTCATTCCCAGAACAACTCGGGAGGAGACCTGGCTGGATGCATGCCTACGCCAGGTGCTGCACCTCTTCATTTACTGTGCCCAATAAGTGTGCCCTCACTGTTCCACAGAAAGGAAACCCAGGGGACATCAAGGTGAGAGGGCCGCTGTCCTAACACTTCACACCATTCAGGTCTCTGGATGGAAGTGGCTGACCCTGAATGAACTCAGTTCTGACAGCTATCCAGCAGAAAGAGGCTCATTAGAATCTTTCCTTTCCATCCAAACCAGTGCATCCCTGCCTGCTGGACATGCCCTTTTTTCTCATCCAAAAGCCACCTCAAACTTGACAATTACTCTGAAAATGGGTCCACCCTGCTTCTCCTTCCAGGCTCTGGAAGGGGCTGGCCCATGTAGCTGCCTCACTCAGAACGCTGAGTGGGCCCAATCGCTCTCCTTCCCTTGCAGCCAGGACCCCTGCACCCCACCTCCTCCCCAGTTTCTCTTGAATTTTCCCTCCTCCTCCAGCCCCCCAACTGGGCTGCCCAGTATCTCACTGGGCTCACCTCAAGAGTCTGCAAATGGCTGCCCGGCCCCCTGCCCAGAACCTCCACAAGTCCACAAGGCTGGGTCGGCAGATGTCAGCCCTCCACCCGTTGCTCTAGCATGGACACTCCGTGTCCCAGTGAGGACAGCCTTCTCCCTCACTTCTGCCCACTTGCTCACCCTCAGATAGCTCCTCCAACAGATCACACTCTTCCATTTCAGGTCTTTCACATTCTGGGCTCTCCTCTGGGAATGTCCACCCTCCACCCTTGTTGTGAGGCAATGCACCTGTGACCTTGTCTAAACCAAGCATGGGAGCTTAAGAATCACAGAAGCAGGAAAAGCAAAGCATCAGCCTCAGCTTGACCTGCAGTGGATACCCAGTAAACCCCGTTCACGGGGGAATACATGATGACCAGAAAACTCAATTTCCAAGGATTGTTTCGACTGGACAATTGAGCATCTATTATGTAAATGTAAAAGTGTATGTCATCTTGTGTCACAGCATACGATCACTACGTGAGTACGCAGCATCATGTGATCCAAAAGAAAGCCCCCATGATCTATAGCTTCATAAGCCCACAGGAAAAGAATTTGATTTAAGTATTAATTAATGTTAGTAGGGCACTCCAAGCCCAAAGAGGAAAGGCTGATGAGTATAAGGAGGCACATTCTACACATGAATAGCTACAAAAGCATTGGGGACATCTAGGACAGATCCTATGCCACACTGCAGTTGTAATTTCTGTAAATAATGAGAACTGCAGAGTGAGAAAGAAGAACCCTAACATTTAAACCTCTACCCACTACTGATGTGCTTTCCAATTATTCTGGCCCACAAGTCTCCATGGGAATTCTTAAAGACACAGTTCCAAAGTATCTCAAGGAAAATGGAGCTTTCTTACTGACCCAGAATGTTCAGCAATGGGTCAACAAAAGCACTGTCAAGGAAAGGAAAGACAGAGCTACCGCAAGAGGCCCTGACCTCGAATATGGGATCCAACCTAGGGGCTGGTCCTGAGAGGTGTGCTCACTGAGCCCAGACTGAACACCTCGGGCCCCTCTATTGTGGGAAAGAAAGCTGACCTGTGCGCAGGGCAGAGTCTGCAGTCAGAGTCTTCTTATCAGAGGGCAGGAACATTGCACAGAGAATGCACATGTGCAGACAAGACAAGGGGAGGTAAAAAAAAAAGGGATCGGAGCCCGAGAGCACCTGCCCTCTGCCTACCTGAGGTAACAGGAGACACCCGGGGCCCTGCCGACACTGTGGAGCAACCCTGGGGACCAGGCACACACAGGGCTCTGTCACTTTTCTATGCTCACCCACTGGCCCCTGTGTGAGAGCCACATACTGACAGAAGCACACAGGTGCATATGGGTGTACGCACAGGAGCACAAGCACACAGGCACACACAGAGATGCATACACACGGGGCACACACACAGGGGACACACATGGGTGCTCATGCACACAGTTGTACACAAATGTGTACACACAGGTACACGTACAAACAGGTGTGTACACATGGATGCACACACAGGTGAACACAGGCACACACGTATGCACACATGTGCCCATACACAGAGGCATACATGGGCCCACACGGGTGCTCACATACACGGACACGCACAGGTGCACACACACAGGTGTACACAGGCACACACATGGATGCACGCATACACAGGCACCCTAATGCACTGTTGCCATGCCAAGCAATGCCCACAGCACAAGAACCAAGGCACACAGTCCTGAAACACCACGCTCATCGTGCTAACCACAAACACTCCCTACAGAGAAGCACAAACGTGTTTGTAAAGGAGGCTAAATGTAATTCACTCTCAAGTGAACTCAGACTCCAGCCATTTGGGGAAAAATAGCGTGAATTTCTAGTGTTTTCCAAGATCCCCAGCACCACTGCTCCCCAGCACCATCGCCCCCCAGCCCTGTGCCCCTGACCTCTTGATGTTCACCCATCACCTGGGGACTGTCCAAGGGCGGGTTGTGAATGAGGCCAGCAGTACCACCACTCCCCTCGTGGAACACCCTTGGTGCTCTGGTGGTGTCCCATTAAGCACCTCCCAACACCACGCTGAAACCCAAACACTCAATTATGTGTAGGACCTACTTGTTTGGGAGCATCCGTGGAGGCGGAGTGAACTTCGGAACCTCGGGGACCGTCACACTCAAACACCACTGTGGAAACAAGGTGTCCGTTAGCAGATGGGCAAGCTTCCTGAGCATGCATGCTGACGAGCCCACTACAGATTTAGCACTCTCACAAAAAGACACCAGTGCCTAGCCTGTGGCAGGAAAATACCAATTTACCGTGACACTTACAGTAAGAGACTGTGATAATGGCTGCCTGGGGCCACTGCCCTCTTTAATTCAACTCTGCTAGAGAAGAAAGCCCTCACTGACAACGCTCATTACCAGTGTGTGTGAAGGGACCCTCTTCCTGCATTACTGAACATCTGGCCCACATCACTTTGCATCAGGCTGCTTACGGGTGCGCCCTTCTCACTCCTGATGAAGCACGCCAACCCCATCTCTCTAAGGCTCCTGCTCTGTCTTGACACTGTCTACTGCCCCGTCAGGTCTCCCTGCAGAGGGCTGAGGGCTCTGCAGGACACCACTGACCAACCAGAGGATTCTGGGCCTATCCACGGTCCAGCCAGTCTGGCCACGGCTGGCCCTGTTTGGGCTGGAAGGGCACTCCGATTTCCATTTGTGCTGAGGACAATGTGATTATCAGCATATGCGTTTCTGAAGCATCTACTCTGATTAAAAGAGAACATTTCAAACAGCCTTATCTCAAGTGAAACCACATGCAACTTGGGATGAAAGAAAGAGGGAGATCCTTTAGGTGCTGAACAGAGGAGCTCGCACTGCAGTCTACACTTGCGCACATGTGGACGCGGCCCCCACACCATGCTGCCCGGGGACGGTGGTACCTGTGTGTGCCCGCACATGGGCCCTGAGGTGGCTTGGCTGGTGGAAGCTCTTCCCGCATTCGACACACACGAAGTCTCCTGGGCGAGCCTGTGTCCGCAGTGTCCCTGCTGTGGCATGGCGTGGCGTGGCGTGGCACATTTGGTGTGGTTGGCATGGAGGTGAGGAGTCGGGAGGGTAGGAAGAGGGGGGAAGAGGAAAACATCATTAGTCTGTCTAACACATCAGCGTGGGAGGCCACCTCCAGGCCCTGGTGACAACTGCCAGCCTTCATCTCAGCTCGGCTGACAGACCAGGCATGCTCAGGACTGCAGGGTGCATAAATTACAGGGAATTAAAAACTGCTTCCAGGACAGGATGGGGACCAGGAGGCACCACTGGGCTGCTGGGCTGTGGTGGGCGTGTGGCTCTGAGCAGCTGGATGCACGGCCACCACCACTCAGCTGTCAAGCGGCATGTCTGTTGGGCAAATGAGAGTGACAGGGCGTGACAGAGGTGATGCATACAGACAACAGGAAGTGGCCAGGACCAGAGCCCAGCAGTGCCCCTGGCTCCTGCCTGAGTGAGCACGGCCCTTGGCAGCCAGACCCCTACTCTCCTTCCTGGCTGCCCCAGCAGAGAGGGGACAAATGGGACCCCCCAAGCCAGCCAGCAAGAGGTGGCAGCTCCTGGCAAGCACGGTGGTGGCCCAGGAGCTTTGGTGAAAGGTAACAAGACCCAGCTGTCCTGGAAGATCACTGACTACGCTGGACCTGAGCCCTGGGCTTGTGTTTCCTCAGGTCCAAAGAGACTCCACTGGCTTTTGGAGGAAAGGAAAGGGCCGGGGTTTGCTCTCTCTGCCCCTTTCCTGCCCTGCTCTTGCTGTGGAAAAGCCTGCTTTCCATGTAACAGCAGCTCCAAAGAATCTGCCCTCTGCCTCTGGGTGCCCATGGGAACTCAACTCCAGGGAGGGGACACCAACTAGAAAGTCAGGCCTGTAGCAACAAATTCTTAAAAGGACCATCATTTAGTGAGCATTTCTGCCTTAAAGTCTGACGTTTGACTATGAAAGCTAATGCAAGGAAGACGAAGACCCACAGTGAAGCCGGCTGTAAGGCCCGTGTTCAACCTGCTTTTCCTGCCCCAATTCAGAGTGGCTCCACAGATCAAAAAACAGCCTAAAGTCACCTTAGGCAACATAACACTGGGGAACTAGGAACACAGTATACAGATGTCAAGGTAGATCTTGTCCAATTTTTTTTTTTATATTTTTTAAGTTGTCAATGGATCTTTATTTATTTTTATGTGGTGCTGAGAATCGAACCCAGTGCCTCACATGTGCTAGGCCAGCGCTCTGTCACTGAGCCTCAAGCCCAGCCTTGTCCAGTTTATTATTTGACAGATCATGAGAAAGATTTTTAGAGAAATCTGAGAACTTGCCCACAAAGCCCAAGGCATCTCTCTGCCTTGCTCAGGAACAGAGAAAGCCCAGGGAGAGAACTTCTATCCAGTACTCATCTACAGCCCCAGGCCACTGTCCAGCATGGACAGGAGCCTGCTCATGATAGAAGGACGGTGGCGGTTCAGGCGGGAGCCACCCAGGTGTCCTGGGCACCCATGATGCTACTGCTTCACGGTCCCGATTCTAAGGCTTTTGGTCTGGACAATGGTTTGTTGCGTATAACCCCCAAAACACAGGCAGCCAAAGCAAAAATGCACAAATGGGACTGCATCTAACTAGAAACCCAGAAAGCAAGCCAGGGAAACCAAGGGGGTGGCAGCCCAGGAACCGAGAAAAGCAGCAGACCCTGTGTCTGCAAAGGGTTCATGCCTAAAACACACGAACCAACGCTGCCCTTCCCCTGCCAGTGCTGGAGCAAACCCAGGTCCGCATGCGCACTGGCCAGGTGTTCAGCCTCTGAGCTGCATCCCCCGCCCCGAGGAAGCTTCCGGGATTGCCCATCCTCTGTGGGGCACACTCGGCCTGCCCAGTACTGACTGACGCTCAGCTGCTCAGGAGTGCTGGCCTTCCCCTTGTTCCTGTTTAGGAAAGCTCCACCAGAGAACCACTGCGCTCCCACCCAGCTTCTCCGTCTGCACTCTGCAGCCAGCACCCTGATCCTGTGGGTTTTCCTCGGTACAGTCTGGACAACGTCTAAGGGCAGGATCCAGCGACGAGCTGCACACAACCTACGGATGAGCAGACACCAACACCCACGACATCCAACATGGCGACATCATCATTTTCTACATAACTATTTTAACTGGAAATGACTTCTTAATCAGCAACAGGAAAATCAGTGCTTCCACAGCCCACCTGAACTTCGTGAAAAAGCACGTGTGCGTGAGCACGCCCACCACTGATCTGCCGTGCATCTCCCAGAGCACCTTCTCTCCACTCCTGAAGGACGGGTGCTTGTCCTCTGTGGATAATGACATCATGCTAAGCCTGGGCCAAAACAGTGAGCTCATCCAAAAGGTCAGCCACTTCACCTGAACTGATGACTGGCAGGTGAGCAGTCTGAGCACGCTGACCCACAGAAGGTGACCTGGAGAGTGAAGAGAAGGCCCAAGCCAGCCTCGGGCACACACGGCCTCATCACATGGCTTCTATCACAGGCAACACGCCCGCACGGGGAGACCAGCAAGTCTCCACATGCAGAGTTGGAACTTGCTCAGGGAGCACACACGATCGTCATGCTAATGTGTACTTGGTATGAGCGATTTTTTGAGAGTTATAATAAGAAAGACCTTCCGTGTTATTTTATTTTGAATCATCATTCCATTATCTTCACATTTCTGCTCTGAAATCCACATTATCATACAACACAGGCAGGCCCTGCGGTCTGGAGAGACACAGGTGGCTTGGTATTTTACTACTCCTGCATCAATGAACCACTTGTGCTACAGTCATGTTTCTAGACTTGGTGGTCACACTGCAGCAGATCTCAGAAAATGCAGAGGCTTTTACACTTCATGTTTCCAAGAAGACAGGGACAGTCATTTCTTTCCTCTTGTGCTGGGGCCCCCAGATGACTCAATCCTACAGAAGCATCATCAGGGAAAACCATGCAGAACTCCTCTGAGAAGCTGCTTCCTAACCATCATGGTGGCTGAGGAGCATCACGGTGCATTCTCTGCACACAGGGGACCCACCCCGTGGCACAACCACGCATGGCGTCCTCAGCCATGTCACACACAGCGGTGGCATCTACCCTGCCTGCAGGTGCTGCCATGGCTGTGCGTCCAGTGGGTGCCCCCTACAGAGAAGCTGTGGACTTCACACCTGTAGGAGACACACAGCAAACGCATCGGGGGATGAGAGAAGAGTCAGAAAGTATTGGCACCCCCAGGCTGTAAACCAGAATGACTCGCTGACTAGGGAGGAAGGAGATCACGTCCCGATACGACTCAAAACCACCCTCATTCTCCCACCTCCACCCACGCACACACAGGCCTTGCTTCTGAGCAGAAGCAGGTGGAAAGCAGAACCTCAGGTGTGTTCAGTGTTGGGTGGCACGTCCATGGTGCAGCTGTTCTGCACCTGAGACCCCACGGCAGACGCAGAGGCCAGCAGGAAGCGTCGCACTCTGCTCACCTCTCAGGGGTCAGACGCACCAAGCCTGCCAGGCTTCCCTCCGGCATGCACATTACACGCTTTAGAAACTGTTAACAAACAAGGAGAAACAAAAGGTCCAGCCCCAGAGGGCGCACTGCTCAAGGAAAAATGTTCACTCTGGAAGGGACAGAGCAGGCCAAGGGCCCAGAGGACTGTCACGGAGAGCTCCGATCCGCTTGCCAGCAGCCCAAGGAATGTGGCACCACTGGAGAAAGCAGAGCTCAAGTCCCCAGGGCGGCCAGTCCTTCCACAGGGCACTTGACCTAAAGCTGGCCGGCACTTCAAAGCACACTGATAGAGACCTGGGCGAGCTCATCTCAGCCCCTTCTACAAAGCTGGGAGGTAGAATACTAAAAATGCGCTAGTTAATACGTGTATTTAAGCCCAAAAATTCTAAAACATTTTTCCTTAAGAAACCCAAATCATCCCAGAGGTTCAGGAGGCTGAGGCAGGAGGATCACGAGTTCAAAGCCAGCCTCAGCAATTCAGCAAGGCCCTAAGCAACTTAGTGAGATCCTATCCCTAACTGAAATATAAGCGAGGATTAGGGATATGGCTCAGTGGTTAACCAGGAGTGGGTTCAATGTCCAGTACCAAAACTTTAAGGAAAAAAAAAAAAAATCAGAATGAACTTGAGGACCATAAACCTGCAGGTTTATTCCTGTGTTTCAATGTATACATTAGAAGAATAAATAATCTAAAAACACATTTGCTCTATGGACTACTGAGTATTTTTCACATTGCAAAGATCAATATTCAACCTCTTTCTTAAAAAAAAAAAAGTCCTTAAAACCATTCATTTTTTTTTTTTAACTTTTAAGGAAAACATTTGTTGCTACTCATACTTCAAATTCTGTCATCTGAAGATCTCAAACCTTAACTTCAGTTCTATGAGAACAACAGGTCTTTCCCTGGCTCCGGGGAGCTCCAGGGCCTTTTAATACTTGACCCTAGCCCCCCAGCCGTCAGCTCCTTAAACGAGGAGTGTGGCTGGCTAAGAGAAAGTGGTCAAGACCCAGCACAGACACCCAGCTCAGCGGAGGAAGAGGAGGACGGGGTGAGGAGCCGCCAAGACGCCGTACCAGCAAGGCAGCCCTCTCCCCTGTGCCAAAGGCTCCTCTTCAGAGGAAACTCATACCCTCAAAACCACGGGTGGCCTGCACCCAAGGCCAGCCACACACCAGCACTGCCCCAATAGCAGCCATCTACAAGACCACACGGGACTGACCCCAGTCACCTAACTGCACCCGGAAAAGGACAGTGCTAGCCGCGGCCCTCTGCTAGCAGGGTCAGCATGGCAGGCCTCAGGCCCTGTGTGCCTGGAGCCTCAGTCTCATCTGGAGTATCGGACAGGCACAGTGGCCAGTCTCCAAGGCCCTCACTGCAGACCCCAGGAGTGGAGAGCGCTTCAGACTTCTCCCCTGGAGAAACACTTTGGGGGCCCTCCTCAGAGGGCAGGCAGACTCAGTGTCACTCCACTCCAGAAGGGCAACCCAGATCAGGGAGGCACACAGCTCCACGCACAGGGTGCCCGGCAGGTGAGCCCACGTTCCTGCCAGCACCCCTGCCCACTTGCATGGCCATGCCAAGGCCTGGGAGGCCTCTCGGCAGGTCCCCTAAGCCCAGGGCCTGGCCCCAACGGTGCTTCTGACTTCCAAGAATCTGAGGCACTGGATCCATTTAAAAAACTGACCGACTTTAAGAAACTGCAGGTCAAGACAGACATTCTGTTCCAAGAAGCACTGGCACAACCCTGGTAATAAACGGGGAGACAGCGCTACATCAGGCTTATCCGCTTTGTTTCAATAGGGTCTAGATTTCCTGGTGTTCTGGATGGTCAGTTAGAGTGACCTCTGATTCACACTCAAGAGCAAGAGTATCATATCCAACGGGGCATGAGGAAAACTGCTGGTCAGTACTGGCCAAGTAACCTAATCTGAAATCCCAGAATCTGAAATGCTCCAAAATTCAAAATACTTTGATTCACATGATACTACAAGAAGAAAACTCCACAACTGAGCCCTGATGGGTCAAAGTACACAAACGTCGTTTCATGTACAAACTTATTAAAGTCACTATGTAAAATTACCTTCAGAGTCTGGGCATAACGTACACATGAACCTTCATGAATTTTGTCTTTATATTTGGATCCCATTCCCAAGATTTCTCATTATACATATGAAAAGATTCCAAAATCCAAACAAATCCAAATCCAAAACCCTTCTGGTCCCAAGAGAGGCTCAGTCAGCAACTCCGTATGCTCTCCACAGAGGTCCCAGGGCCACCGGACCGGGGACGGGGAACACGGGCTCAGGAGCGGCAGAGCAGCCAGTTCTGGGGTCCTACAGCTCATGGGCCACTGCTCTTGGAGGGCTGCTCAGATGTTCTGAAGTTAACGTGTAAGACTCAATGGCCACTTCAAATGGACATCCTCCTTTGAGAAACAAGGACAACCAACTTCTACCAAGGCTTTGTTTAAGATGACAAAAAGGGGGGCGGGTAGTCCTCTGGTCAGCCTGCTCCTTCAGATTTCAATGTGGAGCAAGGGGCCGGGTTTCCAAACTCAGCAGGGAGGCTGGTTCACCCACCGCGGGCCTGGCACAGTCTCCACAGGGTCACCCTGGAACTGGGGGAGCTGCTCCCATCCTCCCGGCTGGCCAGGGCCAGGAGGACAGCATGCCATGTGATGGCACACCTGCAAACCTTCCTGGGGGCTCCTGGGTATCCAGGGAAGAGGGAGCCCACAAGTCTTACCTCTGTGCTCCGGCCCAGGGCTGCTGATGCCCCAGCCCTGGTAGAGCGTAGCAAAGTCCTTTGGAATGTACGTCTTAAAGATGTTGAGGATGTCCAAACGCTTCTCGTGGCCCTCGGCTGCGGACTCCTGTTTGGTGGAGTGCGAGACAAGGGGCGCCCCGGCCATTCCTGGCTGGGCCTGCAACGCTGCGTCCCCTCTGGATCCTGCAGCACCGGTGGCCAGAGTCCTCGGCTCCTGGGCCGCCTTTGAGGGGGGCTCACGGGGAGGTAGTGGAGGGCCCCCTTCACCTTTCACAGGAGGTGGGCCCTGAGGGCTGAATTTGGCTTTCAGGGAGTCAGGGGCACTGTGCTTATTTGAAGGGGCATAGCCAGCCCCCATCGAGGGTGCTCCGTACTTCTCCACGGGCTTGCTGTTGGCCAGTGGCTGGGCACCCACCCGGGTTATGACAGAGGGCGTGGGGGTGGCACTTCTGCCGAGGCCCCCACTGCCCAGGACAGACGCTGGCTTGGAGCTGGCCTCCGGCCTGGGTTTGGCTGGGGGCCCCTGCCCTGCAGCACTGGGAGGCTCCTGGCTGTGGCCTGGCTTGGCCTGCCGATACCCATCAGGACCAGATGCCCACAGTGCACAGGGGCTCCCGGAATGGCTCTCCTTATTCTTAGGCATGCTAGCGGCTTTCATGGTGGCCCCCAGGGGAGAAGAGCTGCCTTTGGGTCCTGGCGCACCCCCTGGCACCTGAGTGCGGGTGAAACGAGCAAGGAGCAGGGGCTGGCACTCCTTGCCCCCAAGGGCGGGTGGAGGGCCCGTGCGTCCGCTCCGGGCCAGGAAGACCAAGTGGTTTCTGATGCTCTTGTGGCCACTGGGCTGCGTCCACTGGGGGGCCATGGCGTTGTAGCTGACCCTGTGCCAGATACGCTTATGCATCCACAGAACCTCCGGGTAGTAGGTCTTGTGGCTGCAGTAAGGACATGGGTGAGTGACCAAAGCAGCTTGCAGGGAGGGGACCGCTTCCTTACTGCCAGGTTCATCCCGGGTGGACCTCATGCTCAAATCCAGTGGGATCAGGTCTGCAGAGGGCGCCCTTTTTCCTCCCCCAGAATGCTCTTTATTGTGCAAATCAGACAGCTTTTCTTTAGGGTGGCCAGCATGGCTCTCCAGTGCAGGCTGCAAGTCAGTTCCTTCCATAACTGAAGGGAAATCCACACCGTCGCCAGAGCTGGGCGCCTCCTGCTTGGGGTGAAATGCTGGCATCTTTAAGTCAATAGAATATCTATGTTGTTCAGGGCGTTTGGAAGTCTCTCTGCTACTGCCTTCAAGTATGGACACAGAAGCTGCAACCCCCGCCTGGCACTCACTGGCGGCTTTTTCTGGCGGGTTATTTCCAGGTTTGTGACTCTGGTCTCCGTTGGAGAGCACAGTCGATGCTACCTCTTCGGAAGAGCAGCAGCGCCGCGGCTGTCCCCCTGGAGGATGCAAAACGTGAAAGGGGAGGTTACCATTTCCAGTCAGAACACAGCAAGACAGGAATCCAACAGTGGCCCTGGTGCAGCGAAGACGCCTGTGGCCGCAGAGAAGGCTCCTGCTCCGGACCTGCACCCAGGACTTCTGCAGGAGCCCACCAAGCAGCAGGCGGTACTGTGCCATGCAGGGCTTCTCTCCTTAGCAGCTGGGTCCCCAGCCACGTGCACCTATCTCCACTGTTACTAGTCAACTGACAGTGACATTTCACTCAACGTGCCCCACGTGTGCAGCGTTGGGGAGAGAACTCAATCACCTATAACCACACAATACGTCTGTGGCTTTCAGCCACTGTTCCACCAGGGCTCCCGTGGACTCCGGGCTAAGAACACCGGAGCAGTCAGTCGCAGGCCCTAGGCACACAGAGGGCTGACAGTGGCTCAGTCCCTCTGCAGGACCCAGGGCCTGCCCCAAACTGCAGCTTAATCCAGCAGAAGCCCAACCCAAGAAATTCCCCGTGAAGGCAATTTCCAAGTCCTAACCTGGATGCCACCTTCCCTTCAGAGGCTTGTGAGTGAAGAGGTGGCCATTCTATCCTTGTCTGCCTGGTCACCCAGGGGTCATCCACCCCAAGGAAGCCATGCATGCCCTGGGTGCAGCGCTGAGCTGGGAGCTCCTGAAGCCGGGCCCGAGAGCTGGGGCGAGCATGCCTGGGGAGAACACAGCCCTCAGCTCATCCAGGAAGACACCACACGTGAGCAGGAAGCCTGTCCTACGCCTGCCCTGGATTTATTTACACCTAGAAATTTCACAAGAGGGACACCATTCTGGACCTGGTGAAGCTTCCTGAACTGCAGAAGGTGGGATTCTTCATCACCAAAAGCCCACAGCGGCCCTTCCTCCCCCAGCCATGTTGCTCAGGAGAGGATTAAAACCTTAGGTGTCTGTTTCTGAGAAGCTCTGATGACAGTGGTTTTTAAATAATATCTTTGAGATTTTGACATTCTGTGGAATGTAGGCATCTACTCACCCAGAATGTTCCTTTAAAACGTTCTGGGTGTATTTTTGTAGGCAAGACTCAGAAACTCAACCTTATTAGTACAACGATCTATCCAAAGGCTCCCAGTCAGGGTAGGAACACCCACTGCAAGAGGCACTAGCCCAGAGGGAAAGGGGACAAATGCCCCTTTCCACCTACAGCAGCTGGTGAGCCGCACTCACAAGCCCTTTTAAAGGATTATGCCCATGTAAAAAGGTGTCTAGGATGTGGTGACCAGCAAAAGTAAGCCGTCTGCCTCTCGTCACCCCAGAGGGCTGGCATTGGCACAGGGCCAGGTCTGCTCATCTGTTGTGGGTAGAAGCAGCCACTGCTCAGACAGGAAAAGGACCAGGCGCTTCTTGAGGAACAGGGCCCTTCACTTGGACTTCAACAGGAAAGGAGGTCTCGCTCGTGCTGAGCTCAGGGATGCTCAGAGCACGCGAAGTCATCACTAAGCGCTCACAGGGAGGAACATGCGGTGGGTGGGTCCCCGTATTAAAAGGACTGAGAATTTATGAAAACACAGGCCAAAGGCCACCAGTTGGTTCCTGAGTGGAAACACAAGGCTGTGAAATCCGACGCTGCACATGTGGGGCCTTCTGAGCACAACGGTCAGAGTCACCCGAGTTCACGCTCCAGTGAACACCATAAAACATTACCCAGAACTTCTAGTACCTCTGACCAAGAAACTAAGTAATAAATAACCCTAAGCAAAGAATATAACCCCAAATCCGTAAAGTAACTGATGGGAGGAAACTGACAAAATGCCTCAAAGGAATATCCACCGGACGTGGGCGGAGCGCCTGACCCACGTGGACCCCAGGAGGCCGGGAGAGGCCTGTGGCCTCCTTCAACCTGGCTCCTGGACCCAGCAGTAACCCAGGAGGGTGACGACTCCTGCTCCCTCGTGTGAGGTCTTAAAACGAGAGCACCGATCAGGCTTTGGCAGGCCTGGCCCACCTTCTACGGGCAGCTTCACAGCAAAACCCAGAAGCCCTCGAGGTTCAGAGACTTGCTTGTTTGAGGTCTCTGAGAGGCACCTTAAAAATGCAGAAACACCCAAGGGCCTTTGCAGAAATCACCCCGTCCCCTGTATGGCTTTACTGCGGTGGAACCCACGTATTGAAGCACTTGCCATCTGAGCGAGGCTGATGTCCAGCCTCCACGACCGCTGGGAGCTGCTGTCAGGACAGTGCTGGGCTCTCTGCATCTGTCAGCAATGCGTTCTGCATGGCCTCTGACACTTAAAGCCCTCCCCAGGGATGCGCTGCTGCTGAGACTCGGCTGTGCCTCAAGGCTGGGGGGGCCAGGTCTGGGCTTCTCAGCCTCCCACATGTGTGCACCCTCCCACATGTGTGCACTCTCTAGGACGCTGCCCCACGCTGTCACCCCAGACACTCCCCTTTCCAGCCTCCTCCAGAGTATCTGGTGGGGGTTCTCCCACTCTGCTCCTGCCATCGTCCCAAGCAGCTGGGCATCCCCATGCGTGACACCACATACGCTTAATTCCACAGAAGGCGTCTTCTGCCATCCAGCCTCTCTGAAGGTCCCACGTGGAACGGGGGTCTCAGTGCTTTGCCCTGTGGGGCATGGAGGTGGGGCCTGTCTGCAGCCAGAGGCTGTACCCTGAGCTCCTGAAGTCCATGTCACAGGGAGGGAGAAGTGACAAGAGAGCAGGTGGCTGCCAACACTGCCTCCCTAGGGCCTCCCTGAAGGTCTCAGGTGGCGAGGGAGACAGCAAGCGGGGAGGGAATGGCACCGCGGCTCTTCAGGTTGAGACTGGGAAGAAGACGAGGTTCACCATGGAGAGACCATGGCAGTGGGGACACAGCTGCTCCCTGACAGAAAGGGCTCCACCAGATGGCCGTGAACAGACCCTGTCCCTGACACTGTACAGTCACCTGGGAGGCCGTTACTTGGCTCTGCATCCTTTAACTTCGTCACGATAATCTCCTTTCTAAAAGAGGAGGCCCCGACTTAAACATCCTCCAGTTTCAGTGTCTCACTGTGACAGTCTCACTGTGAGCAACAGTCTCACTGTGACAGCCCCACAAACATGGCATTTTTCACATGCAGCCAAACATCTAGAGCAGTTGTGCAACTTTGGTGGCTGAGACCGGCTACAGAAACCAGCAGGCACACCTGTACCCTTCCCTCCGAGGACACAGGGAAAGCCTGCAGGCCCCCTAGGTCAGCAAGTCCCAGTTTCTCCACTGCACCGATGGCCCAACTGTCTGCTTGGACGCCTGCTGCCCCAGATCAGAACCCACGGTGAAGCCTGGCCACCTGCAGCGGGCCAGCCCCTCCACAGGCCTGTGCCCTCCCAGCCCTGCTCTAGACTCAGGGTGCTGGGCAGGACAGTGTGCGAATCAGTTGTCAGAGCAGGACGAGCACAGCAGTCCTGTCCCCGGGCCCAAGCTCAGGTCCGACGTGTCTCCTGCAGGCACTTGGCCTGACACAAAGGTCACGGGCCTACCTGCATACGGGGTTTCAGACACCCGACGCCACTCTGCTTCCCAACCCCACACATCTGTGAGCTTGCACAGTGCAGAACAGCGCAGGGGTGGCCTGCAGACTCCTCGACACAGGGAGAAACGTGTCTTGCAGGGCACCTGCAGGAACACAGGTTACAGCAATTCTGTGCGTCTTGCTGTTCTGGCTTTGAAACGCAGTCTCCCAGGTTTGATTTTCTCCTATGAGAGGACTCCTAGCTGGAACTTGGGTGGGAGAATGTGGCCCAGCTCAGAGGCCAGCTGGGAGCTGACCTGCAGCCGCTGCCTGGAGTGGTGACTCCCAGGTCCACCAGGAGAGCAGCCTCAGGGGAATGCTACAGCAACATCCTCCTGTGACCACACTGACACTTTGACTAGTGAACCAGGTGAGGAAATGAGCCTGGACCACCATGTCAGAACAAGGCTGACCCTCCCCTCCCCAACAGCAGAAAGATTCAAAAGCCGCCAACAAAATGAAGGAAACCTGGGAACTAACAGATGAGACCCCTGAGGGAGAGCAGAGTGTAAGGAGAGAGCATCCAGCTGAAGAGCAGAGCCACAGGAATGACCCCAAGGTCTGAGGGGACCACCAGCTCAGGGCAAGTCACAGGGCCCAGAACAAAGATCAGACGAAAGAGCTGGGCCACAATCCTGAAAGACACAGTCCCAAACACCATAATCTCAAATGCTGAAATCTGAAAGATCACCATCTCTGAAGTCCAAATTCCTAAAGCCTAAAATCCAGAAAGCTGAAATCCTGGGAGATGTTAATTCTAGAAATAATAATTGTTAAAAATTCTTTAAGAGCATTTATTAACATTTAAAGGGGGGTTTATTTGAGAAACATAAAAACACGACAGAACTAGCCACACAACAAGTCACAGTGGCGTATGAACCTCCATAAGCATGAAGACTAGGTGTGCTAACCTCAGTCATACGGGTGTGTAAGGTGTGAGCAGACAACTGCATCTGCAGATGACAGATCCAGAGGTGGAACCCACAAGCCAGACGGCTGTGAGGCTCACTGGACATGCGCTCTGTGACCGCCGTCACCTGGAATGTGCACAGGGTAAGGGAGCCACCACACACTCAGGTGCACAGAGCAGAGATCTCAAGAAATTTCATCTTTCACAAATGCAGATGTTCGAAAGGCCATCTCCATGTTTACTGCAGAGGTTGGGTCTTCTCATGGCCCAATGCTCACACACACAGGCAGTAGTGCAGTGACACGTTTCTGGAGTCAGATTTGCAAAACTGCAAAAAACAAAGGAGAACTCTACAAGCCTTGGTCGGGTTCCACCCCAGCGCCAGGAATAACTCGAAGATGGAGCCCGAGCACAGCAGACTGCAGACACATGACGCGGACCACCGTAACAGAGAGAGAACTAAGAACACGACTAACACTGAAAAGAAAATCTGACAGATGCAAAAGCCTGTGCCAGGGATCACGGGCACCCGCGCAGGGCAGTGCTGAGGGCTGCCAACCTCAGGATCACCGTGTTCCGCAGTCTCGCGCTGGTGAGTAGCGGCTTCCCTTCTAGGGCCGACTCACCCCTTGGCAGGTGCACCTACTCCCGTGGTGCCTGCTGGTCATCTGTGCCAGCTCCCTTGCTGTGAGGAAGGCCTGCTCTCTGAAGAAGGGTGCTGGGGGCAGGCCCAGGCCCCAGAAAGGAGCAGGGGCTTCTGGGCTGCTGGGCTGCTGGGCTGCGGTCAGGGCAGGGGGCTCCTCCTCCCTCACAGGTTCCCACTGTGGTCTTGGAGACCCACTGCGCCTGCGTTTGGACATCGTATCTAGAGCCTGCAAGTCCGCTCGCTGCCTGGCTGTGGCCACAGAGGGGTTTCAATGTTCACAGGACCAGGAACAATCAGCTTTGAGCTTTCTGTTTTCACCCAGGTTCCACCGAAACCTCCTGTGGCACAACGGCCCTGCTTTATGGTGGAAACAGACCACCACCCTCCCAGAATCTGGCTTTTTCTTCCCATGAGAATTATGCTTTCAGGAACTTGGCTTTGAGGATCAACACTCAGAATCTTAATCTTCCAAGACTGTGATTTGGGGAATTCTAGACTTTAGGGATTTGAATCTTTGTGATTTCAACATTGGATTACAACAATCGGGTTTGTGTTTTCCTGAGTAAGATCAGACCCCAAAGCCAGCACGCTGGCCCAGCACAGGAGGGAAGGGTGCGGCGGGCAGGGCCCTCTCCACGCCCCAGCCACACGGGCCGGCCCGGGGTCAGAAGCACACAGGGACAACCAAGGCACAGAGCTCCTCCTTCAGGGCTGGGGTGGAGGCTGGTTCTGGAAGCCAAGCAACTGGAGAGGGATGCAAGGGGCGCGCAGGCAAGTGGGGCCAACAGGAGGGTGATGTAGGAACATGGGGCGTGCTGTCAGATGGGGCAGCCAGAGCCCTGACACCGCTCAGGGTGTGAACGGGTGGGCAGAGGACATGGGCTCGGCAGGGCAGCTCCGCAGGCACATCGGCGCTGTTAGGAGCCTGTGCCATCACAGGTGGGACATCACCACGGCCAGGCCAGGAATCGGCCCCTTGGGGAGCAGTCAGCACAGCCCCTGTAACACACACTGCAGCCAGGACGGACAGCACTGGTCACGTCTCGGCGGGTCCACAGAACCAGTGGAGGCCAGGGCTTGGCAGAACAGGCCAGGCGCACTCAGCCGCCCTCCTGTCCCTGGAGAGGTCAGGCGCAGGATGGGACAGCAGCTCTGCAGACAGAGCAGAAGGCACCTCCCCGACACCTATGGGAGGTCCCTCCACTCCTCCCTGGATCCCATGGCTCTAAGTGACGTGGTGAATCCACCGGGA
Source organism: Callospermophilus lateralis (assembly GCF_048772815.1). Taxonomy (NCBI): domain Eukaryota; kingdom Metazoa; phylum Chordata; class Mammalia; order Rodentia; family Sciuridae; genus Callospermophilus; species Callospermophilus lateralis. Next base: position 2,360,495 of record NC_135321.1, on the reverse strand, counting down.
ACCACACCAGAAGCCATGCCTTAGTTTCCGAAGCACTCCTCCTGGAAGCTGTGGGACAGCTGAGTCTTCATTTCTGCAGAATGATCACTTCGGATGCTCGTCACCCCACATGTCCCTGTTCTGAGGAGCAACCACAGTTCTGTTCCTCTGTCCACCGCATGATAAGCACCACCAAGGACGCCGCTTGCTGAGTGGCGCAGGAGTGGGGAGTTCCAGTGCCAGCTTGTCAGTCTCTGGCAACTGCTGGCCTAGCTCCCAATTCCTCAAGCGGTCAGTGGGGCTGTAACCAGAGACTGCTGATTCTGACACGATGTCACCCTAGTGAGAAATCATCAGCTACAAGGGACCTTGATAGGAGCCCAAGGCGGTTCATCTGTCCTGCAGCACACCCATGGCACTATCACGTGGCTGGCATTTTGACGGAGACCGTGGACTCACAGGCTGGAGCTGGTGAGTACCAGGCCTCCCATCACCTGGGAGAGGGGAAGCTGGGTCTCCCAGCCTCACATACGATTCGTACAGAGGCCAAGTGCACCCTGTGCTGGGTGTGCTGGATGCCAGGAGCCACGTGGAACCCCACACGTCCATGGCCTCCCAGGTGCCAGGAGCCACGTGGGGCCCCGCACATTCACAGTCTCCCAGGTGCCAGGAGCCACTTGGGGCTCCGCACATCCACGGGAGCCACACAGAGCCCGTACATCCACGGCCTCCCAGGTGCCAGGAGCCACGCAGAGCCCGCACATACACAGCCCTCGGCTCTCGACAGCTCTGGGAAGTGGGTGTTGCTGTCCCATTTTGTAGATGAGGAGACTGAGACACGAGGCAGCTGTGAGACCATCTGGCTGGCAGGCACTGGAGCCCAGAAGGAGTCCAGCAGTCCTCAGCCCATGAGCCACAGCTGCCACACTGAGGTCGCCTGAGGCCCCAGGAGGGTGGGAGGTGAGGGAGGCTGACCCCAGCAGGTCACTGGGCAGGGCTGGGCCTACAAAGAGGAATCTCTGGGGAAGCCACAAGCCACTAAAGAGAAAAGAAGGTGAAAGGAAAGCTTTGCGCCTTAGGACAATGGCCAGGCAACGGGCCACAGCTGCCCCTGGGGACCGGGCTGCACACTCTGCGCCTGTCCCAAGCTCGCCAACAGCTGGGTCCTGAAGGCCACAGCAGACCTGTACCTACTCCTCGAAGGGCACCTGGGTCAGAGCCGCTGTCCCCACACAGTCGTGTCAGAGTCCCAGGACAAGGTTTCCAGCCCTCACCAGACCCACGAAACCTGTGCTTAAAAACAAAAGGGAACAGAGGCTTCCACGGGTGGCCAGAGGCCGAACCTGAGAACCACGCGGGTGGGAAGTCACGGGTCCCCAACTCCACCAGGCCCCTCCTGCTTCCCGACAGGCTGAGCGGCACTGGTGGTACAGGAGGGGAGGGAGAACTGGCGCAGGCTCAGCCAGGATTCCAGGAGAACCACTGCAGGGGGCCACCTGCACAGGGGCGGGGAACCCTCTCCTCTCCGTCCCTGGAGTGGGAGGCTGGCAGAACAGGGCAGGGCATCTCTGGACAGGCAGGAAAGACTCTGTTTCCCACTAGATAGAGACAAACTATGAGACCAAGGGCAACCCACTATCAACAGTCACGGGTTTAGAATCTCCTGTCAACGGCAGGCTCCGAACGGGCAGCAGGCTCTGGGCAGTGGGCTCAGGGCTTCAAGGGGTTCCAGGACACAGCAAGGCTCCCAGGAGAAACAGAAGGAGGACCCCTAGCTGTTAAGCAGAGACAGGAACCTACCCGGCAGGCCAGTGGGGAGAGTGTGGCAGAAAGAAGGCAGGTCCCAGGCCAGGGACGGCCCATCCAGTATTCCAAGGCTGTGTGTCTCAGACGCTCTAAAGCCCATCTGTTCAACTTGAGCTGGCTGGGTCCACAGGCAGAGTCTTACAGTCTCTCACACTAAGTCACAGGAGCACAGGTGGAGTGCCACCACGTGCTCATGGAACACACGCTGAGCACAACCAGGTGATCTGCTTTCATCCAGCATCTCCAGGGGCCAACAGAGCAGAGGGGCTTCCAACTTAAGAGACCTCAGGCCCTTTGCACACACAGCTTCCTCTGACTCTTTCCAGGCGCACAGAAGGCCTCACCCCCCAGATCAGTCAGGAAACACTTTGTCACCAGTTCCCAGCACGTCCGGCACACGGCAGCTGACCAGTCAATAAAGGCCAGGTCAGGCGCTCAGAGTCTGGGAAAGGCTCATGTGGAAACCCCAGGCCGGAGCCTGCTTTGGGCTGCCCGACTGGAAGGCCCCCTGGCACCTGGCTATCCAGACATCCTGCTGTGGCCCAGGCGTCTTTGACGGACCCAGGTTCAGTCAAACCAAGGAGCTCGCTGTCTGGGCCAAGCGATCCTTCTGTCTTAAGGAGCAGGTACAGGACAAACCCAGGTTACCAAACCCACTGAGTCATCCCGCCATGGGGATCAGAAATTGTACAGTGTCAATCAATTCACGGAGGAACAATCAAGGGGACTCATCCAAACAGTACAACACTCCTGCACAGAGCTGCAAGGGTGCCCCCTTAGCCACCTCATGCTGGGGCTGCCCCTGGGTGCTCCTAAAACCTGCTCCTGAGTTCTCCCCGTGGTCTGTGAACTCCATGCTCTAGGTGTGTGGGACAGGAACCTCCAGCGCTCATGGACCCTGAGTTACAGGACGATCCTCCAGTCAATGGAGACCACACGGCCTCAGTGGCCCCAGAAGATGTCTGGTCTGAGCAGGTCTCAGCTGCCGCAGCGTCTCAGGTGCTTACCATGGAGTGTATGAGAACCAGGCAGCAGTGCAGGGACAGCCACGGAAGCGCTACTGCGAGATGAACCAGGTGGGCTTAGCAGGTGTCCACAGTGACCCAAGGGCAGGGGCCTGTGCCCCTTCTGTGCTGAGCAGGGTCCTGGAGCACAGGGACTTCAGCTGGGAACCCCCATGGGCTCAACCTGGAACAGAACTTCTCTACAAAACACTCCAAAGGCCCACAACATGGGACACCCCTGACCCTGGTCACGCCCAGACAACCGTGAGACTTGCCCAGCCAGCCCGAGCCACAGGAGGCAAGGGTGCGAGATAATGGAGGCATGAGATCCCGCTGGAGTCCAGCGATGCCCTAGGGTGGACAGTGCAGCGTGGACATGCGTGGGGATGTGAAACTGCCCCACTCTCCTTCCTCCACCCCTAGCTGTTCCCTGTACAGGACAAGAAAGGCGGGTACCAGCCGGCAGCGGACAGGACTTAGGACTGGCGCAGATGCCGCCTTCGTCCAAGCGAGAACAGTGACTGCAGCCACAGGGGCTTGTAGGGACCCTCCTGATGCCAAGGAGGAGAGCTTGCGGGTGAGGACTACTGTATCACAAATATTTTTAAGGTTTTTTTCAGCTAATTTCAATATTCATAAATTTCTAGTAGCTTTTGTAACACATATTACTGATTTGTTTTTTTTTTAAAGAAACTTGAACTGAGGGGCTGGGGTGGGGGCTCAGCGGCAGAGCGCTTGCCTTGCACGTGCAAGGACCTGGGTTCGATCCACATAAAAATAAATAAAACAAAGGTATTGTGTCCACCTCCAACTAGAAAATAAATATTTTTTTTAAAAAAAAAAAAAGAAAGAAACTTGAATTGAGAGCAAGAATGTCAGTTTTTAAATAGTTCTTCTGGGAGGAGCCTTCTCTGTCGCTCCCAACGTCCTTAAGAGCTGGCGACCAAAATACATCTGGGCCGAGGAATGACAGGCCAGCCCGAGACGGACGCACGAGAGGCCGGGGCCTCGCTGGAGCTCGCGGTCACCCGGACGGTGAAACACCCCGGGCGAGACGCGCCGGAGGCCCGGGACGCGCGGACACTGCGCATGCGGGAAGGCTGGGGCCTCCACCGGACGCCGCGGGCCAGCCGAGGACGCACGGGGGGCAGTACATCCGGGAAGGCTGGGCCTCCACCGGACGCCCCCGGCCAGCAGAGGACGTGCGGAGGCAGCACATCCGGGAACGCTAGGGGCTCCGCAGGACGCCCCTGGCCAGCAGAGGACGCACGGGGGCATCCGCGGGCTCCAACGTAGGCCGCGCCGCACGCAAGCGCAGCAAAGGGTGCTGGGAACGTGGCGCCATCAGCCACCGGAAAAGGAAAGGAACACGCCCAGAGAGAGCAGCTGGCACTTCCGGCAGAGAAGGGCACGGGAGGGCCTGCACGGACACGCCTCCCGGAGGCCACGTGGTCCCCAAACGCGCCAGGAAGGCGGCCAGGGCCTCCCAGCGCGCGCTGAAGGCCACCGCAAGGGCAGGGGCCCCGCGAACCCAGAGGGGGCAGCGCGCTTCCTACAAAGGAAGAGCTGCCCCTGCAGTCCAGTCCGGGGCCAGCAGTTATCTCAGCGCCGGGCCCCAGGCGCCTCCGTGGTGAGGCCCGGAGATTAGCGGGTGCGCGCGCACACGTCAAGGAAGAAAGGGACCGGGGCGGGCTCCAGCAGCGACTCCATGGCCGTGAAACCCGTGTAAGGGAACACCCATCTTACCCCAAGTCGCTCCCCTGCTTTCCCTGTGTGTTTTCACACAGATTACTTACAACGTGAAATTAAGACCTATTGACCCAAATAACGTGCACAACCAACTTGTTCGTGTTAATAGAAAATTGCGCATACATCTTGGCCCTTTGGAAGCCATATTTTGCTGTTTGAAGAAAAACAGTTCCAGAGTCAACGCAGGATTCCTGGCTGGATGAATTTACCGTGCGCCACAAGAAAATCTAAAGCTCAAAATCTAAGGCAGAATTACTTTTCAAAACTGTTCTTCATCAGTGAGTTACCAAATCAGCAATTTTAAGGTTACTGAAATACCCCTACCTTCCACAACAGCTCTTGGTCACTAAGGTCACTAGGCAGCAGTACCACGCCCTAGAGCCTCAGCACACTCTAGAAACCCAGAATTGACTGCCTCCTTAACCCAGCAGTGAGAATGTGCCTCCTGTTTTGTCTCAGATCAAATCCATGCGAATGTGAACGGAATCAGCCTTTTTTCCATGGCTGCTACACCTCGGAATACCCCCTTCACTCCCTAATCCTAAAAAATCCTACCAAAAATCTGTCCATTTGAGAAGGTGAGAACAAAGAAAGCTAACGAATTTCAAAGACCTCTCCACACCATCCTGACCGACAGCAGCCAGCGTCCCCATGTGTGGACCCACACTGAGGCGGTGCCAGCACACACCACGCCCTCGGTGGGGTCCTCACACACACCCCAGTCATGGCTGGAGAGGAAGGCTAAGGCCACGTGTAGAGATGAGGACGCCCACAGGCAGGGGCCAGCCAGCCCGGAGCACCATGCTGCTGGAACCATCCTCCTGCCCGCCCGCCCGGGAACGGAGCTGGCATCGCTCCTCGCCACTCCTCACAAAGAACGCCCTCAGCACCAGCCACCTGCACACAAAATGTTTCTTGTACCAAAAATGTTTTAGGAGCAAACAGGTAATAGGACTTCAAGCAGAGCCACAGTGCACACTTTCTCCAACAGACGATTAATACCGCGCTTACGTGGCTTAGAAGGCATTTTGGATGTGGTAATGCGTAAGAACGCAAACACAAAACCAAATGCTGCGTTTTATAAAGAAATTATGCTGATGTATTTTATTTTTTAAAAAACAGGATTATTGTTAGTAGAATCTTCAGATTTAAAATCCAGCACGTGTCTGGACTGCAACAAAGGCCATTTCATAGCACAAGTGGTCTGTGTTCTCCGGACAGAGGACAGCGGCTTCACTCAGCAGCTGCCCCAAGTGCCCGGCACCCGGCGCAATGTATGGGAGCAGCCACGAGGGGGCGCCTGTGTCCAATTTCTGACCTGCTGCTGCCCGGATGCTCATGTGTGGTCCCTGCTTAGAACACGGTGGGTGCCTCCGCCTTTGAAGATAGGCACTTATTAGCTAAAGTACACCAAGAGCTTGTGTTAAAAGATCCTCAAATGTGTCTGTTTCTTCTGAAACAACTCTGACAGTACAGCAATGCATCGTGGGGATGAAAGCACTTTATCCAAAGCTCTTAAAGCATCTTACATTTTATTTTGCATATTCATCAATATTATCAGACACTAAAGACACAAGTCTTCAAAGATACTTAAATTATCTGGTAAAAATGAATGTAAACAAAGTAATATATCCATGTGCGTTGGATTAGGAGTTACAGATGGCATATCTGACCTCAAAAATGGACAATCTTTTGAAAATATATTCATTCAATTATAATGAAGTAGCAATTGCCTTTAAATAGTCTATTAATTTAGTGACTTACTTGAAATCGGTTTCTACTAGGTTTTATTACTTTGCTTCAAAGTAGCTCCTTATGAAGTTAAAGCACAGATATGCTGGAGCATCTCCACAGCCTAAGGGGTCAGCCTCCCTGCAGCCTCTGGACATGAGGTCTGAGCGCCAGGGCCATCACATATCCGGTGGCAAAGTCCCCATCCATTCCACCCAGCCCTGGACCATTCCTGCACCAGCAGGCCCAAGCCACAACCGTCCAGCAACAAGTCAGAAAACCAGGAGTGCTCAGGCAGGATCAGGGTTAAGAAAGCGGCAGCCTCAATGGGGCTGTGCTAGGGCCACCAGGACAGGGGTGCACTTATCCCACCGAGGGACCGATTCCCCAGAGAAATCATGACTGTCGGTTTTTGAGTGTGGAGCTGGACCAAGGAGTCCCCTGCTCTGTGGGTGCCCTTTCTTAATGCACTCCTTTAGCAAATCTCAGCAAGAAGGTAAACAGGGGGCCTGGGGCCCTGCCAGAGAGAAGTGAAATGAGCCACTGGGAGAAGGGAGAGGGGGAGTCCTAAGATATGCCTGAGGAAGCTCTGGGGGGGGGGTCCCTTGTCCTGGGGACACGTCCTTAGTCCCCAAGTCCTTTACAAACAGAACCTTACATTACAATGATTTTCATTCTTGGGTACCCTAATGTGTGTCTTCTGGTAAAACAGACTGAACTGCTCTGGGAACTGCTATTTCTGAGCACTTGCTAGGACTTGCTACCTAAATGTCCACAAAGTTAAGACTTTATTATTTTATGAAGCTAAATAAATAAATGAACATCCCATCTGGCCTCATTACACATCCACACTCCTCAGGCTCTGTGTACTCATCTTGTGAGTGCCCTGGGCCAGAGCTTGGTGAGGTGTGCACTACGGAGCCATTGCTGAGGGTGGCCTGTGTGGCTAGTGGGCCTGTTGGTACCACAAAGTGGGACAGAGTTACAGCATTTCATGGTTAAAAAAATACATGGATATAAAACAGAGATCTGTCAAATCTCACACATGCAGAGTTCACCTATTCCATAAACATTGAACCTTGGAAGTTCCACTCAACCATGGATACTGATATTTATTTTACATTTTAGTTAAAAATCTAAGCAAGTGGCTGGGTGTGGTGGTGCAAGCCTGTAATCCCAGCAGCCTGGGAGGCTGAGGCAGGAGGATCATGAGTTCAAAGCCAGCCTCAGCAACTCAGTGAGGCTCTAAGCAATTCAGTGAGACCCTGTCTCTAAATAAAAAATACAAAAGGAGGGGGTGGGGCACAACCGGGATGTAGTTTGGTGGTTAAGTGCCCCTGCATTCAATCCTTGGTACTAAAGGAAAAAAAAAAATCTGAAAAATCTAAGCCAGTCTTCCCAGGTCACAACCCAGCACAGTGTGACCACTGTATTTTTTCTCGATCCTTTAGTCCTCTTCTCATTGGAGCAGTGTTTCTGGCTGTGTCTCAGGAGGAGCTGGCTGGCCAGGCGAGGACACGAATCCATGATTGAACAGTGTCTGAAGCTGAGCGGGTGGTTTCATTAGATCCCACTCACTCCCTCCCCTGGGCCAGCTCCCAGCCAGCCTTCTGCAGATGCAGTGGAAGCAGGTTTGTTCCCCTGCAGGGCTGGGACTGCACACAGGCCTGCCTGGGCCAGGCGGGTGCACTCCTGAGCCCTCCCAGCCTAGAAAGTGGGTACATGGTGAGGCCTGAGTCTGTGAAGGTGGCTCTGGACGAGGAGGATGACACGTGTGTGCTGTGAGGGTGTCTGTGTCCATGTGTGCCTGCGTGTGGGCAGGTGACAGGCTGGAACTCCCCCCACCCAGCCGCAGGGGTGGCTCCCTGAAGACACCCCTGGGCCAACTCTGAACACAGATTCGGACCATCAGCTCCCATTTCTGTGGCTGAATGAGAGTGCAAAGGGCACACTGGGATGTGTCTGCACAGCCGCCCTCCAGAGAGGAGCAGATCAGGAGAAACGGCACCTCCCTGGCCACCAGCCAGAGGTCCTAAGGTTCCCCCAGGTCCCTTGGATTGACCTGTGAAATCTTCCCCCAAGAACACTTTCCTGTTCACGTATCTGCAGCCCAGCTCCTAGATGGATGTTACCTGTGTCCCCTCTGTCACCCCCATGCAGGGAGAGGCCATGGACAAAGGCCAGCAAGGACCCAGACTGTGCAGAGGCCCCTGCAGGGCCAAGGAGCCCACTCCTGGCAACACACCCCAAGTTAACATGACAGCTACGGACAGTCAGGGGAGCACAAGGGAACCACCGAAGGGTTATAGGTCCTGTCACCAAGAACACTCAGGAGCCACCACAACAACACGCCACCCGTCACACTGCAACGTCACACCACAGCGTCATGCTTGACATCTGTGTTAGGTCATCTAAGAAATGCCACCCCAGGGACTTCTACACACACTCTCAGTGAGTCACCTACACTTCTCTCAAGGTGCTGGGGATCACGTTCAGAACCAAGTGGACCAGAAATTGCTTACGAGTCCCAGCACAAGACCAAGAGCCACCCACCCTGTTAGAGTCTGTAAACAAGTCAGGATGGCGCCTGGCAAATGTTAGAGTCTGTAAACAAGTCTGTGTGGAATGTATAAATACCTCTGTTGTCTTACAAGAAACGGCTCCTACTCCTGCTGTATCAAGGTACACAAGTTGTTTGTCACCCCCCGGTTATTTTGCCCAGCCAGCCGGGCTGCGGCACTGCCCCATTCAATACCTGCTGCCGAGTCATCAGCCCGGAAGGTACCTGGTCTGCCACAGGTGACTCTCTACTGCCATCCCCATGAACTTCCATTGCCCATGCTGGCTGGACTGGCCGCCTCTCCACACGCAGCCACACGTGTGCAATCTCACAGGCACTCACACGCATGCACCATGCGTGCCATCACACGCAGCTCAAGGGCAGGTGTGTGACATAGCCCCACACACAGGTGGTCACATCCACAGCAGTCCATGTGTCTCCGTGGTTTTCCTCTAGAGAGCTGCAGCATGGTCTGGGCTGCTGGGGCGCAGGGGCGGTGGCTGCCCAGCTAGGTCATTACAGGCAACCCCAAACCCTGAGAATGCCATCTCATAGCCACAAAAAGGCCAGCTAAAACCCAAAGAAGACACCTTCTTAAAGGGAGAAAATGGGTGTGTATTTTCAGGCAACATTAAAAGCTGCAAGCATCCAATCTTTGTCCTTGATAACTTAGAAAAATCAGACATGCACAATGAGCTGAGCAGAATCTCATTTCCTCATCTTCTACTGACCTTACGACACACCATGCCAGGCACAGTGGCGCACATCTGTAATCCCAATGACCCGGGAGGTTGAGGCAGGAGGATTACAAGTTTGAGGCCAGCTTGAGCAACTTAGGAGACCCCGCCTCAAGATGAAGACTAAAAAGGGCTGGGAATGCAGCCCAGTCACTAACTGCCCTAGACCAATCCCCAACACCAAAACAAAGAAAATGGAAAAGGAAGATGACACATAAAAAGTTAAAGACATTTCTGAAAAAAACGGAACCCATGCTTTTAAAATCTGGGGAAATTACAGAGTCACTTTCAATGGTCACAATTTCTTCAAGGAACACAGATGGCAGAGAGGTCTCCCACGGCCCCTAAGCACCCATGCCCATGGTGGCAGCTTCCTAAAGGGACAGGCCCACAGGCCGCACTTTCCCACAGCTGCCACATGCCACACCAGAGCAGAGGTCACATCCCTGAGTGGACCACAGTGCCTCGCTCTGCCAGGTGTCTGGGAGGACCTGGCTCCCCCACCCAGGTGGCTCCTGCAGGCTCCCGGTGGGTACGCACCAATCTCTAGTGACAAATGTCACTGAAAAGCAGCCAAGCCAGTGCAGCATGCATGGCAAGGACCACCCGGCAGTCACCCCACACCACCCAGGCCCACACGGTGGCCACCCACAGCTGGAGGGGCACCAGAGACCTCCATGTGGCTCCCAAGGGCCCACAGAGGAGCAAGCGTGAAGCCCCCAGCCCTTCTCCACGCAGGCCCCTCCGTGGCCCTGGGACGGCAAGGGCTCTGCCTCCCGGAATGCTGTTCCCCACACATGGAAATGGTCCTAATGGGTTCTGCTCCTGGTCCATCTGAACCTGCGGGGGCACCCATCAGGGACAGACCTGTGCTGTGAGGAGCCCTCCGGGTCCTCATGAAACACCCCCGTGTCCGTCTGAGGCTGAGTTAAGAGCTCGCGGATGTGTGCCGGGTGCAGAGCTGACCACGCATGCCCTTTCCCAGGCTTCGGCTGGGGTCTGACACAATCCACCTTGGCTGGGTACCACCTGTGGCCTGTGGCCAGGGGCAGGATCATCTAACCAGCAGGGCAGCTCCTCAAACATGCGGCTTCCCCTCCAGGGCCCGTGCTGTGCTCTGCCACCTGCCTGGTGCCACAGGCCGCACAGGAGGTGTGCTGCCCTCTCCTGGCACCCTCCTGGGTCCCCAAGAAGCAGAATGAGCAGGTGGGACTCTGCCAAAGGCCAGACGATGCTCAGCGCCTCGTGCACACCCACTCCTTCCAGGGACCATCTGCAAAAGGAGGACGCCCCACTCAGCCATGAGCACAGCCCCAGCACCAGCCACGCCCGCTGCTCAGGACCCTGAAGCCTGCCAGAAACCAAAGCCAACCAGGTGCTCAATGTGGCTGCTCCCATCCTACGCCTGGGTATCTGCATAAGTTTATAAAGACTGGTATTTTTGTGTGTGGATCAGAAATACTACCCTAGAACTCTCTGCTGACTGAATTTTCTTATCAGATTTAATGACAAAAAAATTCATTATCAAAATTAATTACAATGTATTATTAAAATTAATAAAATTCTACTTCTTCACCTTTCCTTCAAAAAGACTGGAAAATGTTGCCACTGGCACAACTAATTTGCCAACTGAAATCAAAAAGAAAAAAAAAATTAAGAAGCTAATTTTGAAGTTAATTGTAAAAATTAAATCGTGCAAAAAGAAAAATGAAAAAAGCAAGCACTTGAATCTCACCTAACCAGAAACTGAACAATAACGCCGACCGACGGGCCAAGCGGCCTTTCTGGTACAGACAGCACCAGGAAAGCAGGTCAGATAAACAGTCACACCTAGCCCGGGCCTAGTGGCCAGCCTCCCCGGTGGCGCTGGGCACCCTCTGGCTTGGTGCTGGGTTCTCCCACTTTCTCTGAAGCCTGCAGCCCAGAGCCTGTGGCCAGGACCGCGGGAAGCTAAAGGAGCGAGTCCCACGTGGCCTGCAGCTGGATCTGAGAAGAGGCCCTGAGCCAAGGCCGCCAGCAGACCACGGGCAGGAGCTGAGTGGGCTCTCCCCAACCCGGTGGCCATCACAGAACAGGGCCCAGAGAGCGCCACCTGGTCACTCCTGACGGGGCCGTGGGTCAGCAGTCTGTACCCTGCCTGTCCTGAGGGCAGTTCTGGTGAACGCTGGCCTCTTCCTGTCAGCCCAAGGTAGGGCGACACTGTACCGTCTGGGACTCTCATGACCTGGCCCAGAGAGGCCCCTCCACCAGCCAGGAGGCTACAGGACCCACTGCCCACCTCCAGCAGGAGTGGCTGCCGAGGCTCCTGTCCCACCCAAAACCCTGACTGCCTGCCTTACTTTGCAAGGGGGAAACCACAGTGTCCTGATAGAACAGAAAACTCTCTCTGGCAAATTTATTTTGGGACTCAAAAAAAGAAACCAAAAGTGATCTGGTTTTATTTTTATTTTTTGGTACCAGGGATTGAACACAGCAACACTCGACCACTGAGCTACATCCCAGCCCTATTTGTATTTTATCTAGAGTCAGGGTCTCACTGAGTTGCTTAGCACCTGGCTAAGCAACTAACTGAGGCTGGCTTTAAACTCGAGATCCTCCTGCCTCAGCCTCCTGAGCTGCTGGGATTACAGGTATGTGCCTGTAATCAGCCCAAAAGTGATTTTTAAGTCAGACACAAAGTAGAGAAAGAGAAATTTGGGGCACAGGATTCTCCCGGACCTCCTAATGCTCAGCGGGTATTAATAAGCAGTACATGCCTAATCAGCAAAACCTCCCCTGGGAATTCTGTGACCCGTCAGGTTCCACACACCCACACATGGGGCCCTGCTGGAAACAGCAGCATGCTCACTATCACTCTCAATGTACCAGTAAAAAGAATCATGGGTCCTCAAAGGAGATGAAACATTCAGATGCCACCAAGACAGATGTCATAAAAGGACAGCTAGGATTCTAAGCCCACTCTGCCTCTATGAAACACCAATGGCAGAAGCTGTTCCCCTACGACAAGTGAGTGGCACTCCAAGTCCCCAGGTACTGCCCAAGAGCTCCTCCCAGGCACAGAAATGGCCCATAACCCTGCCTCTCTGTGGGCAGCCTCACTTGGCCAGAGGCGATGCCACACAGGACCGTGAGGCCTTAGGTGCCATTTGCCATCCTGGGTAAAAAGCATGCTCCATGCCTGACACTGGAGTGACAGCTCAGAGTGTGTGACAGCACCCAGGCCTGCAGGTCCAGATGTCTCTGCTTCCTTGCTCTAGAGGAGAATCTTCCAGAATGTGCCATCAACAGTCCCCTCAACACCTCACACAGAAGCCCAGCCAGCAAGGCTCGGCCCCCACCAACACGACTCAGCCAGAAGCAGAGCTCGGCCTCAGTTCAGCACACAAGACCCTGACCTCGGCTCACCTGCCAGACACGTGTCAGGGGTGCTGGGGGCCAAGTGCTCACCCGCCTTCACCAAAGGAAGGGAAACTAGAAGCACTGACGACGCCCCAAATTCAGCCCCATCGGAAGCACCAAACTCAACGAGTTACGAAAAGGTGTCATTGTGGACTCAGAGCACCTGAAACCTAGTCTTGACCTCTGCTTTCACCCATAAATTGAGCAACCGACAACACACTTTCCACCCACTCTGAGGTGAGCCCCTCCCAACAGCTCCGGCCCTGGGCATGCAGCACTTGAAAGGCCGTCCCGTCCCGTCCCGTTCCTGCAGCCGAAGATGCTCTTTAAGTATTTAAAGTGTGGCTTGCTTCCTTTATTTGTTTCCTTCCTTCCTTCCTCCCTGGCAGTGCTGGGGCTGGAACCCAGGAGGTCGCACATGCCAAGCAAGAGCTCTCCCACCGAGCTGGCCCACCCCCAGCCTCCACCTTCTTTATCGGTCACTCAGATGAAGAAACCAGTGTTTCCCTAATTTTCCGATGATCTTGAGAAGTCTGGAGCGCTGAAGAGGTGGCCTGAGACCGCTGCAGATGACAGAACCCAAGGTCTCGCCCACCCCCACCCCCGTGGCTGGTTCCAGACTGCTCCGTGGTGGTAGCAAGATGCAGAGCAGCTGCAGCCCACCCTGGGGGGAGGGGGTAGTGGCATCGCGGTTGCTGTTGGATACCAGAGCTATCTTCAAAGGCGACAATACCCACGGGCCCTGTCCCTGATCAGGCTGCATTCCTGGGACCAACAGGCAGCTACACTTCCCAGTGCCAGCACTTCCAGAGGAGGACACTGACCCACAGAAACTCGAGCTCCCGCCTGGGTATCGAGGGTCAAAGTGCCCAGAACGGCTGTCCCCAAACAGGAAGACCTGAAAGGGCCCTGACCCCGGGAGGGGTGGGAGTCATGGCCCGGGACTCAGCTCGGTACAGACACGTGTGTGACACTGCGTAACCTCTGGCCACTGCTAAGAGACTGCAGGAGAAGGGTGGCCGAGGAGCCATGCCACTGGAGGAGAAGAGGAAGTCGAATCTGCACACAGTGGCCCCAGGTGACAGCAGTGACACAGGGCACCTTAAAGCACTCCTCCCACCCCCAGAGACTCTGGACACAGTCACAGGCAAGCAGGGAGGCCGGAGTCACCTCAGGCTCCCTCATGCTCCCTGGAACTCTGGGAGTCTCCGTGTCTCTGTGCCCGGCCCTTCTGCTGGGGTGGAGGCATGAAGGGTCTGTGCGCTCCAGGAAAGCCACCCAGAACAAGTCAACAGGCTCCTCTCTGCTACCGTCCTCATAAGATACCGTGTGTGTGTCTAAGCAATCCTGGGATGACGGTCCAATGTAATCCCCTCAGATCATCCAGCGCCTCCCACTCCAGCTCTTCCCCAGATCACTGCATCCCTCAGAAGTGACTTCACTCTTGGGTAGCAATGTTTTCTCAATGCATCCCACTTCTGGCACAGCTCGAGTGGAGCCATTTAAAACCAAAAGTGAAAGAGGTCTTTAAAGAATACCGCAGGAAAATATTAAGAAACAAGCAAAAATTGTCAGGAAGACGTCCAGCCACTCCATGTACTCAAGCCTAGTGCGCACACCCTGCTTGATATTTAGCTGAATATTTTCTCAAATTGATACAACATTTAACAGTGTGTGCATTTACTGAAAAGATAAAAAAAAATTTTGAAACTTTTGTTTTGAGGGGTATTGGGGATAGGGGCACTCGACCACTGAGCCACATCCCCAGCCCTATTTTGTATTTTCTTTAGAGACAGGGCCTCACTGAGTTGCTTAGAACCTCACCATTGCTGAGGCTGGCTTTGAACTCGTGATCCTCCTGCCTCAGCCTCCTGAGCCACTGGGATTACAGGTGTGATTTTATGAAACTTTCTGGGGGATGCAGGTGCTGGGGCTGTAGCACAGGCCTCGAGGCCTCTACCACTGAACACACACCCAGCCCCCTTCTCGTGGAGTTTTAAACATTGAAAAAAAGTTCTATTCTTGAGAAATACTAATGCCAATCAAACCAGGCTTTTACCCTCATTCTGAAAAACCTCACTCTAACACCGTTATTTCTAAGAAAAATTGGAAGATTTCCAAAGACACATGGACACACTGACTCCTAAGTCCTTCATTGTTGGCTTCCAGCATTCCAGCCATTGTTTATAAACCAGCTGTTTAAAATTAATCTTTAATACTGGAATAAGTAATTTTCCTTTCTCTTCAGTAGCATACTAGCAGGCACTTAAGTTAAGATTTCACTGAAAAACGACATTATCCACAGCTCGTACACCAACTGCACATGTGATTTCCCTCATCTTTTTTTTTAAAGCTGGTACTCGTAAAATTCAATGTTAAATTCTTAAATTGCTGCTCATCAGGAGACAAACACCTATGTGCACTAGCTGTCATGCAGGGCAGAGGGGCTGGATGCCACATGTGGTGACCTTTAAGTCAAACATCTGAGCCTCAACCCCCTGTCCATGGCCCCAGGTGGGCCATACACCCACGGGCTCTGCATATAGATTTGGCCACTGCAAATGGAAGATCTGGAAAAAGACACCTGTGCACGGAGGGTGCAGTTTTCTCCCTGTCATTATCCCCCGAGGAACACATGGTAACACACTAACATGGCCTCTACCTGTGTCAGGTGCTGCTCGTGACCTAGAGAGAGGAATAGGAGAAGACCCGGGGCTTGTGCACTGACACGACGCTGTTTTCCAAGAGACTCAGGCCTTCATGGATTTCAGCACCCAAGGGGGTCCCCCACAGACCCCAGGAAAGCACCCATGACTGTCCATCCAGGCTTGAGCCATCAAGGTTTCTTACTTCTGTATCACTGAGCTACTGAAGGGACTTTTCTTTTCCAAACTGGTTTACTGAAGTACCATTTGTGTGAAAGATAAAATAAATACTGGCATTAAGTTATGGTCTTTAATTTCCTAAATGACACATCATGAGAAGGATGACATAAAAACGCATCTGCTCCTCGTGCTCCCAGGAAAGGTCTGAGAGTAACACAGTGCATCTGGCTTCCACTACTGCAGCAGAGTCAGCGGTTGGTGCCTGCATGAGGACTCAGCATGCGCTCCCCAGTGGAACGGTGGGATCCACCGTGAGCAGTAACAGGCAAGAGGCGGCCGAGGAGACA
This sequence comes from Callospermophilus lateralis, assembly GCF_048772815.1. Lineage (NCBI taxonomy): Eukaryota > Metazoa > Chordata > Mammalia > Rodentia > Sciuridae > Callospermophilus > Callospermophilus lateralis. The sequence goes on along the minus strand of NC_135321.1, from coordinate 2,344,358 downwards.
CCCTCGAAAGAGCCTGATGAAGAGCATCTCTGGCATCAATGTCACCTGCAGCTCTCACCAAGCCACCTTGGCATGTATGACCTAACGCTGTGACAGCCACCGCAAGCGTGGCTACAAGTACATCTAGGTTTCATGTTGATGGCCTACAAAGGGAACCTGCCCACCTCCGTGTCAGCTGGCAGGGTCTCTCTCCAAAGCATCACCTGAGGGTTCGGCTGCGGGTGGTCCCACAGAGCAGGAGGGCTGCCACACCAGGAGCTGGGCTCTCGCACAGTGTGGTGGAAGGAAAAGCCTGTGTGGCCCTCTGGGACAAGCTACCTCACCTGCCCAGGGAAGGACGCTTCTGTACGAGCTCAGGAGGAATTTTATTTCTCCATTTCAACTGCAAGGAGAGCCTGGCTGAAAGAGCAGTAGAAATACCACGTCTACCCTGGAGTCTCTACGCTTCTGATCCCAGCTCCCAGTCTCCAAAGCTCAGCTCCCATGAAGTGTTACAAAGTCCCCAGTCTTTGACAGGGTGATTCCTTGACAATTAACATCTATCTTACCGCCAAAGGTATGGTTTTAAATAGTCACTCCCATCTCAACTGCCGATTAGCTCAGCTTGCAAATGAGTCAATACACGGCTAGTGGCCACTTTCAAGAACTGCAAATCACATTCGTTAATTTATACTAACAGAGTAAGTTGTTTCTAACAATATATCCTTCTATACTAAATGTACGATTATTCTGAAAAGAAGGTCGACTCCTGGCACAGTGGACTGAATCCTGAATCTCAGTGAAAGGAAGGGGAGACTCAGAGAAAACACAGATTTTTGCTGAGTAATGAAAAGCACTGTGCACTAAGAAGTTCTAAGAAAATGATAAAAGCTTCTTAGTTGGAAATGGCAGTCCGCTCCCTGGAAGGAGGCCACTTCCCCATAGGAGGCACCCGTCTGTGTCACACTTGGCCTCTGCCTCTTAGGCAAAGCCAGGAAGCACCCAGATCCATGTGACACCACAGGCCCCGCAATGCTGCCCAGGCTTCAGAAGACCTTCAAAGGTGTGGTCTCTTCCAAATATCGAAGATGTGTAAGTTGTCCAAACCTACTCTCTGGGGATTTGGGGTCATAGTCAAATATTTAATCCCGTTTCACACCGTAAAGGTGAATCCGAGACAGTATTTGGATCCGGAAATTGCAATACTGATCTCTGGTGGGCCTCGGGGAACAGGACCCTGTGGTTCCTGAAACACTCACCACAAAACCCTGACCTAAGCACCTCTCAGTGTGGACATCAGGGCTCGTCCACATGCCCAAGTGTGAGAGTAGCTGAAACTAAGGTTTAAAGTCTCACATGAGGCAAAACTGAGATTTTGTCATTGCCAAACCAAAAGAAAGAAAATGGAAATACACATTCAGTACCACTCCTCCCTCGGTGGACTGCAGATAAAAGAACATGCTCTTCTTTCATGCCCCACTCTCCCTCTTCCAAATTAAAGAGGGCAGGGGAGCTTTCATCTCAAATTACCGCTGCTGTTCAGAGGCAGACAAAGGAGGAAGAAAACTGAATGCAGGAATATTTAGCTGTTCTCATGCTTGGCAAACACAACCACAGGATCTCCATAAACAACGCGGAGAATACAGGCCGGGACTACGGGATATCGAGGAGTGAACAGGTTTCCACAATGCCACTCAGCCTGCAGCCCGGCGACGGCTGCTGCGAAGTTCTGAAGTGAGACTCGGCAAAGGGTCGAGGAAACGCCTTTGAACTTGGAATGCCCGACTACAGGAACAGCGACCAGCTCTCAGGCCCTCTGCTCAGTTCAGAGAACGGGCTCTGCCACGAGGCAGGGGCTTCAACAGGTTGTTCACCATGAAGACATGGAGATCAGAGCCCCAGGAGCAGCACCGGGACCTCAGGGAACACCTCTCGTCCATGCTCACTGCTGCTCCACCCAGCCTGGGTGACGCTTCATCTTTACCAAAAGCGTTAGGCAACTGGGCCCATCACTTGCACCCAACAGGCACGCACGGTGACGCGCTTAACAGGTGCGCAATCCCCAAACCCAAAGCCTGCTTCAGAATCGACATCTGGTATCTCTCTGTTACTTAAAACCAAACAAAATGAAACTTGAAAGGATGGTTCTCTTTTTGGGGATGTGATTAACTCACTAACCTGGTAGCTCTCAGAGAAAAGCCGGGCACTGAAGACGCCCTTAGTGTTCCATAGACATACAATGCCCTGTGGAAGGACTCTGCCATTGAGTTTCTGTATCGACATTTCAGAGAGCCCCAAGTTAAAAAATATTAAACCATCTCAACCTCAGAAGGAAATGGCATTTATATCCAAAGCCAAGAGTGTCCATCTATCACACATAAAACTCTACCATTTTGCTAGTTACCTAGTTACAAAGGTTGCTCAGCCTGGAGGTCAAAAGCAATGGGAATTTTGACATTAAATTATAAGCGAGGTTTTGGGAATGAACATGTCAGTAAATACAGTAGTTTTAGAACTTCTCTTGCCCATTCCTTGGGCAAAACCCCAGTGGGGTCTTCCACTTCCACACACCACATCCTTCACCCAGGTCACATGCTGCCTCAGCCCACCCTGGTCACACGCTGAAGGAAACTGGCCTGAGATTTATTTATTACCAAAAAAAAAAAAAAAAAGTAATCAAAAGATTGTATTTGTTGGACCAGCCTCAAATATGAAAAAAGAATTAAAGTGGAAGCAAAAATACCTACCTTTAGCAATCACTTCATTATAAATAAAATTTTAATCCTCATTTTTTTTTTTTGGAAACCTATAATACAGTGCTAAGTCAAAAGAAAAAAGGATCAGCAGCTTTAAAATGTGTAACCAACTTGGGTTTGAAGCCAAAATTAAACAAGTGATATCCAAGCCAGTCGACCAATATATGGAAATAAAAGTATCTTCCCATTTAAGGGACCTAAGGAAATGCAGTGCAGGAGAAGCGGCCCCAGAGGGCCCTGGGACCCACCCTTCCGCGTCCAACCACCTCATGCCCAAGGACAGCAGGAGACAGAGTCTGGGCGAGTCCTGCTCTCTGGGGCTAGGGTCCCCCGGACATGGTCACAGCACTCTACACTGGAAAGTTATGTTATACACAGGAAAACCAAAAAATCCACAATATATTAGATTTTTAAAATAGGGGAAAATCATTTTCTAGCTGAATTTATGTATTTATGTAAATTTATGTGTATACACACACAAGATAAAAATGCATTAAATCGACACATGTTAAAACATGTAAACAAAGAACATGTACAGACAGATGTAGCTGAACCAAAATATCAACAACAGTTCTCTCTGAACAGTGTTATCATTTGTTTTTGTTTTCTTTATCTGCATTTTCTACAATGATTAACTTGCACATAATAATAGGTAAAGAAAATGCATCTGTATCTGAGATGTTTGCCAGAATATGCACAAAAAAATACCAGTCATTTCATAAATACTGCTCTTTCTGTGTTCACTCTTTTCCCAAACACCATGGGGTGCCTGCTATGTGCAAGGCCCCAGGGACATGGCCCCACAAGGCAGGCCCTAGCTGCCCATGTAGCCAAGAAAACAGACCTCGCTCGGGTGACCACGCTGGAGCCACCTCTGGGTACCAGGGGATCTGACGGCTCCTGCCTCCGTTCCAGGGCCGTGATGCTGTTTGCTTAATATGCATTTCACACCTGCATTTCTGAGGATTCTCAGTACAGGCTGTCTTTGGCTTCCAAAGGTCTGAGTACAATTTTTTACTCTGATGGTGCAAAAGTGTACCATATCACCATTCTGTTTTTAACTTTCAGCACAGCAGTCAATAAATCACAAAAAAATGTTGCACATTTTATTATAAAAGAGGCTGTAATGGATCTTGCCCTCCCATGAGCCAAGCAAGTGTTCCGAGCATGTTTCAGGTAGCTGGGGCTGAGCCCCGAGGTCTGCCCGGTCAGGTGTAGTAAGAGCACCTCCTACTTACAAAGCATTTACCTGGACTTCATGCCATCAGAAGTGGAGAGGCCCCAGAGTCACTTATTCCTACCCTTACCTTAAATCTGCCGGGAGCCCGCCGTCCGGGTGGCACTGCTGAGAGGGCATGCTGGGAGGGCGGACCATTTCCAGCCACAAGGAACGCACACGATGGTCTCCAAGCTGTACAGCCTGTCTGGCGTCCGAATCCCTCCAAAGTCCTTACCTGCGGCCGCTCCCCTCTGGTTTTGACCATTTCCATACAGGTCATCTTACCACACACCTGAGTGCCACAACACTGGCTGTCAGCTGCTGGAGTCAGCACAACACCTGACCCGGAAGGCACCTCGTCCAGAGCCACACGCATGCCACCCTGAGGACCGTTCCAATGTGGAAAGTGGAGGGGGAGTGACGTCGTGGAAGACGGTGGCTGCTACAGAGCGTACCTTTTAGATATTCTCAGCAGAGGGACGATTCAAACACTCCAGTCAAAGGCAACCCCCTCGCAGCATGTCCCCCTCGCAGCATCTACCCGCTTTAATTCCACCCGGATGTGTCAGATGAGGGGGGGTCCTCCCCAATGTTTAATTTCTTTTAAATGTATTTTTAAACTGTCCAAAAGTAAAAGTGCAGAAAATTTTAAATCTGCAGGTGACTTCTCCAGCAGGCCACCCATGGGTGCTCCATGAGGGAATCAGCACGTGCAGCTGAATCCCCATAGACCATGACATCTTTCGAAAGGAGCAGAAACAAACCCAAAACTGGGTGTGTTTCAGAAATCACGAATTCTGGGACTCCCAGGGGAAGCTGTCACAGGACCACATGCAGGAAAAGCTTCTGGGACCAAGGTAACCAGAAACTCCCTCTCCTGCCATTTCCCATATTTAGAGTGTTAAAAATGACAATTGGGGTGTGCGGGGGTGTGGCTCTGAGGTAGAGCACTGCCCACATGCACAAGGCCCTCCCTGGGTGCCATCTGTAATACCATCCACCCAAAACACAGAACAGTGATGATGGATTAGAAGGCTCTGTCCCAGGCTCTGTGCATGAGGGCGCGGGAGTTCAGGGAGTCAGACGTTGAAAGTTGAAAAGGTCACCCCAATGTGTCACCTAGCAGGGAAAGCTGGGCTCACTGCTTCTCTCTCAGCCACCATGGCAGACGGCCTCACCAGGGCCCTGCACGAAGGAGCGGGAAACACACAGGGTGGAGGTGAGATGGGACAAGAGCACAGGCAGGTCCTGTCAGGGCACTGGGATTTGAGAGACATTGTCACAGCCTGACCTGAGCTGACGGCCCCGTCCGGTCTGGGTCCTTGCCGAGTCTAGGTGCAAAGCTGCCACTGAGTCCCTCCCCAGGCCCAGGAGAACCCGCAGGGCCCGGCGCAGGACGAGGAAGCGACACACCTCCCAGCATCCCACGAGGTAAGCTAAAGGCTGCAGCCCCTCACCACGCCAGGGATGCTCAGAGCACTGTGTCACGACCAGGTGACACAGTGTCAGAGTAAGGGCTCTAGCAGAACCTCAACACTGACTCCTGCCCAGTGAAGCTTCCTGCTGGGCTGGTGACACCAGGCCAATGAGCAGGCCCACCCCTTCCCTCTTTGCAATTTTGGACACTTAAAGTTTCCTTCCTGCTGTGAATTGCACTGAAACACATTAATGGCCCTGGTCCAGGAAGCTTTCTGGAACTGCGCTGGGGCTGCCAACAGCCAGCTCTTACCAAAGCAGGAGACAGAAGACGCTCCGGCCTCCCTCTCCGCCTCCATCCCCACTGCACTGTTCCCGGGATCCTCCACGGAGCTGATGCATGAGCCAGCAGCACTGGCCGGGTAAACCGCCAACAGAGGGGGACGCCGCCGGGAAGTTTCCCCGTCCAGCTCACCCACTTGTTCCTCTGATGTCTGCTGGCTTGAGGATCACGCCTCTCCCACCCTGACGTAGCCCAAGGAGAGCCGCTCAACAGGCTGTAGTAAGCCAACAAGACTAGAGGCTGCTGCACGCACTGCCGTAACACACCCCGCCACAAGAGTCACCCCGACACACGCACCAGGTGAAGTCCAGGACATCCAGCCATGGACACACACAACTTCAGGTAAACAACAAGTAACTTTTTAGCATAAGTATACCCCAATACTGCACGAGTATATACTTACACTTTCTTCTAGAAAGTATTCACTGTTTAGCCAAACTCTGCATGTAACCAGGTGTACTGTATTTGTATTTACTAAACCTGCCAAACCTAACTTCCAAAATAAGCACATTATTTGGATGAGTTACTGCAAGCAAAGCGTTTGTGTTAAACACATAACCCAAGAAATGCGTGAAGCTGATGTGAACACATACATTATGTATAAGAGGGATTATTTCACATCTATGTGCACATCACTGACTTACTGAGAGGAATATATTCATGGCAAAGGCAAAGAAATCAGCCAACCAGAGGGCCCTTCCTAACGTCTCCACAAATGTTCCTGGGGACCCGTTCCTAGTATGAGGAGGGCTGATGCCTCTGGGTGCTCCTTTCAGACAGGCCAGGGTCCTGGAACCTGGCAGCCCCCGTTAGGGCATTTGGACAGGCTGTGAGCCAGCCACCTCCCAGCCCCTGCTCGGGACTCCTGCCAGGCTTTGGGGCAGAGCACAGCTAGGAAGAGGCTGAGGGGGACAAGGATGGGGGACTAGGGCCCGCGAGAGGGGCCCGGGCTGGGGACTCCCAGCACTCACCGCGCTACCCTGCCACCCCTCGCCCCACCCTACAGAGCACCGAGCAAGCTCTGCCGCTGGGGTCACGTGCTGCTCACGTGCCTATGCTGGGGCGGTCGTGAGGAAGTCTCCTGACCCTCCAAATCTCAGGGTCCCCATCAATGTTTTGAGACGAATAATCCCTGCACCTCCCTGAGTTGTGCAGAATGCTCACAGAGGCACGTAAAGCGCCTCCCACAGGGACACCCAGTGCTGGGCGTGGCTGATGTTTCACCTCAGATGTGAACCTATCAGGTCTCCAGAGCAGCAGCACCAGCCGGATCCCAGGCACTTGGGAGGCTGAGGCAGAGGGGAGTTCAAGCCCCAGCCTAGAACTCAGTCACCCTGTCCCCAAACAGTAATCCAGCAGGGGTACAAGGCCTGGATGGAAAGAAACCACACGTCATTGTGGGGAAATGAAGAAACACCTCGGAATACAAATGAGGTTCCATGTGGATCAATGCAGATGTAACAAAACCAACCAGACTAGTCAGTAAAAGGTCTGCACAGCAGGGGAGGGGTGCCTTTCCAAAGTGTGAAACCAACCACCATGAGGAAAAGATGATTCCGACTTTCTAGAATACCTATGATGAAATAATTCATAAATAAGTAAAAAAAAAAAAAAAAAATGGGAAACTAGGAGGAAGTAGGTGAGACATGCACAATGCACTATTCAAATCCACCATATATGAAGAATTCCTGTAAGTTAACAAGTCGAGAACAAACTACACCTTAGTTACCTGTGCAAAGCCCGCGCACAGGGAAGCCATCCAGGCAAGCCCTGACCACGGAGCGACAGCCAGGCCTGAACACCCGTGGACCTGCTAAAAAAGGAACACACTCTGGGCAGCAGTGGCAGCCTGGGTCTGTCCTGGGAATGTCAGTCGCAGCCTCACCCTCCCACGGCTGCACCCAGATGGTGGCCCCAGGAGGCAAGCAGAGCCTGGACTGCAGGCCACCCTGCCTCGGCTCCTCTCCAAGGCCAGGCGGAGGGTGAGGAGGCCTAGGCAAGAACCCCTGACCTCTCCTGGAAGACCCTGCCCTGCCAAGAACGCGGGAAGGAGCTAGAAAGGGACAGATTCAGACCTGAGCCAGGCAGAGGCTACTGAGGTCCAGATGGCAAGTGCCAGATGAGCAGGGCAGGCTCATGATGACCGCCCCTGGCCCTCATACAGGCAAAGGCGATGCCTGAGACTGTCTCTGGCCAGGGGACAATAAGAGAGTTTGGGCACCCTCTATGCCTGGACCTAGAGCCACATCTTGAGGATACAATGACCCACTGTCCCCTGACAGCAGGACCTGCCACTGCGGCTGGTGTTAGCATGCCATTACACCAGAAAGAACAGTGACGGGGAGAACGGAGGCAGAGGTGACGTGGGGAGCTGGGCTCGTGGCCCACTGTGTACTCGGAGGGTACGGTGTGGACTGCCTGAAGACCAGCTCCTGGCCCCCACTCCAGATGCACCTGCTGAGCCCAGTCCTGACCCTCCACAAACACCCAAGGCAATAAATACCCCAAAATTATCACATCCAAATAAGATTTTCAAAAACCAAGAAATGTACCCAGAATGGAAAACCAAGGTACAGAACGGTGGCTCTCTAAAAGGCACCAGGGACCTGAGGTCCCCGGGATGCGGCTCAGACACAGGACAGCCTACACACGGGCTCCCTCCATCCCTCACCAACCTGCAAACCCTTTTGTGACAGGGTTTCAAAACAGCCACAAGAAACTTGCTCAGAGGTAGGGAGCGGGCTATCGCCATGGCAACTACAGAGCTTCCAGCTTCTGCTCAGAGCTTCCAAAATTACCGCCAGCACTCAGCAACCGTTTTTCTCCTGCCTGAACTCAGGAACTTCCCAGCGTCACCTCCAGGAGACACGTTAAACTGCCCAATCCAGGAGCCTGGCAGGATGTGTCCCAACTCTACCTTATAGCCCTCTCTGACTGACATTTTTCATCATTTTTGAAAAAGCAATATTTCTTAAAAATGAAAAATTTCAATCCACTCCACTCTTACCACTTTCTAGTCTAATACCAAAATAATCTGTATAAATCATACCCTCATAAATCCCACAGTAATCAGTTTTTTTGAAAACCAGTAACACTATAGATTCCTTTTCAATCAAAGGAAACACAGCGACTAAAAGCCAGACTGGAAACCTGAACATCATTTCTATACCGAAAATGTTCTCTGACTCCCACTCCATTAAAGAAATATTGCAATAACATCTAAACTGAAATCATCTGCTGGACTGTCATGTAACAAAAACCTGATTTTACGATTTTGAAGGCATCTGCCATTCACATCAGGTTTCATCTGCTCCTAGCAGGTACGTAAGTCATCACGTGGCATCTGAATTATCATTCACATGACACTTTTTAATAACCAATGATCACACCAATGTGAAACCATGATCACAATGAATCTGGAATACAGTTTATCACACTGAAAGCAATTATTCTGCAGTTAAAAGAAAGAACATGAGTAATACTCAGATTTGGCACATCTTTACAGCAACATAGTTGGCAGCTAACAGCCCAAATGTCTTACTAATCTGTGAAAGTACCGCTTTCCAATCAATGGCTGCCTCTGTGAATACAGCAGAGGACTAGCCTCTTCACATGGGTCTAACTACGTAATCTCACACACAGAATCCGAAATTCCAGTAATGCAAGAACTACTTTCCAACCTTTAATCCAGAGATAAACATTCCTAGCCTTTTTTAATTCTAGTAAAATACAGATCTAAAACTGCAATTATTTTAATATGCAAAGGCTTATACAAATTGTGTTCGCAAGTACTGGATCCTCTCAGGAGCCTACAAACAAAGCCCTCAAGGAAAACTTGTCTCAGAGTAGATCCAATGCACAGGAAATCACCTAAGAAACACCAAACCAGCAAACAAACAAACCTAAACTTGCAAATGAAACTTGAACAGAGATGAACACACAACAAACACTCCACAAAGGGAACCTAAATGCTCCAAGCATCTAAAAGAAAGTCAAACTCCTAGGTAATTCAGTGTAGCCACCATGAAAAGGACCAGGTGATGCAAATCAAAGGAGAGTCGACCGGCCCCAGGCAAGGCTGCCCCATCCTGAAAGAGGAGGGAGGGGGCTGGCCGGAGGTTCTTCCCCAGCTCAGGGGGCAGAGCACCTGCCTGAGCTTGCCCACAGTGGGCTGTGCGGGCCACCGGCCCCCAGGGTCCAGAGGCGGGGGAGACAGGACAGGGCTGCTGTTCTGAGCAACCAATGAGGACTAAAGATGACTACAGGGTCCCGGGAACATCCTCATGGACGAGAGCATTTACAGAAGGTCTGCAGCATGGGCAGCAGCCCAGGGAGGAGTCCCCGCGGGAAGAGCAGGCCCTGGGCTCTGTCTGGAGGCCCCTGAAATATGGAGCCCAGAGCTCTCCTCAAGCCATGGGTGGAGCACTTCCAGCATCCCTCACTGCTGCACAGGCCCCGGCCTCATGCATGGACACCAGGGCCATGGGACACGCTCAGACCCGCTGTCCCGCCCAGCTGAAGGATGAGCACACAACCACCCTGGGTGTACTAAAGCCCAGCCGGGGCCCAAAGCCCACCGCCTGCACTCTGGCCACACGGTGACACTCTCAGGGTCTTCCCCCCGCCTCTGCCTCTGCAGGCTACCAGGCAGAGCCTCTGGACCCCAAGTGGGGAGTTCAGTGACCGGATGACCCCTGTCCAAGAGGCCTCCGAGACCCAGCATGAGGTCTTACGCAGACTCTGCACTATCAGCCATGGCGTGTTACAGACAGGCTCAGCTGCTTGCTACTCCTGGCCCAAAGTATGCATGGCTCAACAGAAAAGGCCCCAGGACACAGTGACCACGAGTCACAGCTGAGAAAGGCAACCTCCAAATGAGTCTGGTGTCTCTCAAAAAGCACCAAGCACCTACCAACCGTGAATAGCAGTGATCCTGCCTCTCACGCAGCCCCTTCCACCAAAACTCTGGAGGAACGAGACGCGTCACAGCTAATGCCAACTACAAACAGAGCCACAGTCACTGCTGTTAGCGATCACCAGTGCCACCACCCTGCGTGATGTCCAGCTTCTAGATGGTCAATCCAAGTGACCACTGAGAGCCACAACTACTCGGCAACATCATCCCTGCCGACACAACTCTCCACCAGCTCTTCGTAGACTTTGAGGAAGAACCTATCCAGCAAAGTGGAGCATGATTCATAGAGGTTCACCAGGGTGCTGCCCCTCAGGGCGTCCAGAGGACGTGGCCGGTGCCCCGAAGGAGACTTCACTTAGACAAACGAGGGCCACACTGAGGGTGTCCAACAGCAGAGTGGGGAAAACTGGGAACAGAGAGGTCATTCTGCCCTGAAGTAACAGTCCCAGCTGGAGGGGGTGCACCAGGGAGGAAAGAGTCCCGCCCGCTCCGTGTGTGAAGGGCTGAGGCAGGCGGTTCTGTCAGGGTGGAGACTCTGCTCACATGGGAGGGTCCCAGGTGCCACAGAGGGCAGCTGGACGGCACCAGTGCCATGACACATGACGGGGTGTGACAAAGGGGTACAGTCAGTGTGTCACGTCCCAGACAGAATGACAACTACAGGATACAGGCAGGGGCAAAGTGTTGACCCCAGACAGCTCTGCCCCAGGCACCGCACCACAGCCCCACCCCCACCCCCCGGGTGAGTACGGGGCTGCAGGACTCCCACACTCCTCACAGCCAACCGGGACTCTTCCAGAGGCACGCAGAGTCCTCAGCTACACCGGGGCCAGCACAGCCCTGCTGCTCTGCTGCCCCATCCCCCATGCCAGCTGATCAACAGTGGACAGCTCAGAGGACACCAGGACACACACAGCTCTCTTCAGCCTTTCTCTACCAGGTGCGATCCTCCTTGCTCCGTGGAATGCCGCATCTCATAGGAAGGGAGTGGGAAAGGAACCAACCTGGGCTGTCTCTGCTTACCCACAACAAGGGGCCATTCCACTAAGTCAGGAGCAACAGGGAACCACTCAAACCTGAACCGGGCAGGGTCAGAAGCACCACTTCTTCAGGATCACACAGCAAAGGTGACGTCTAACCACAGGTGAGATCCAGCAGCACACAGAGCACAGGCTGGGAAACATGAGGTCCAGCAGAGCAAGAACTGAAATAGCATGGCCACGTGCCTCTGGGCCCCCTGACAAGCCCGCACAGGGACTGAGGACCTGGGCACTGCAGGCTCCAGCTTGGGGCAGACTGCACCAACAGGAGGACTGTGCTCCAGGACGTGAGGCCCGGTACAGGAAATGAGGCAAGGACATCACACCCACGGGGACGCAGGGCTGAGGAGCTCGGGGGTCCACACTGGTCCTCAGCAGCAGTGGGGAGTGAAGACCCAGCGTGGAGTCCAAGCTCACGTGCACAAACACGCCGACCTTCAGCAAAGCCTACCCCATGTGCACCGGGAATGAGACTCTCCCGGTGCCTCAGCTGACCGTGGACAAAACAGGAGAACAGATGAGACAGCTCTTAGTTCCCTCCCACTTCTAAAATTCTACGATTCTATCTTGCGTCAAAAAGGAGAATCAGGAATAAATCATACATCTGAATTTTCCCAGCAAACCAAATGCATGCTGTGTTTTCGACTACTGAGCATCTACATCCCCATGCCCTGACTGGCAGCAAGAAACCACCAGGGTATAGCTCCAGGGTGCAGCATCTTTCACAGCACAATAAATTTATTCTGGAAGGACAGGGAACAGTCTTCTGTTCAAACAAACATCAGCACGCAGGCCATGCACAGACCTCAGTGGTGAACGAGTCAGCCTAAGAGACACACTTACGAGAAGCCATTCTCAGCGTAATTCTGAAGTGCTGCGGACACAGCACACCCAAAACAAGCAGCACCGTGCCCTGTGTGCACAGCACTGCTCAGGGGAGCGTGGCCCTGGACGCCCACTGACCTCCGGGCGCCCTGCCTTGCCTGCCAAGGACACCTGAGCATTCCTCTCAAGAGCAGGCTGTGTCTCCATACTGCCTAAGAACCCAACGGAGGTCCAGTTTGCACTTCCTTCTCGATCACACAGCCCTTGAGTGTCCTCGCCCTCCATTCTGTGTCTATCTGCACGCCTCCCCTGCTCCCCAGCAACCTTCATCACCACCTCCATGGGCCAGAGTTTCTGTGCCCAGGTCCCACCCTCATCAGAGAGAACACCCCAGAGAGCGGCTGTCACCTGGGGCATGACGCCGCCGGTGGGCCTATGAAACACACCCAAAGGGTCCTTCAAGCGGCCGGCCTGGTGGAGGGGCCACGCTGAGCAAGACCCTGGGCTCCACCTGGAAACCACAGAGAGGTGCAACCGCCTCGGCCCCCGCAGCTTGGCAGGCTGGTGCAGAGCAGGCACCCACCTGACCATGCCCAGAATCCTGCTTCCCACGCTCACCGTCGCCCATCGAGGGCTCCCACGTGGATGGATTCCAGACACCTGTGTTCCTCCCCAGCTCATCTCCACGCTGCACCTCCCTGGTCTCAGCAACCTGTTCTCCCCTCTGGGTCCACACCCTTCCTCTGTCTCCCACAGCCTCTCCGCCGGCCCAGTGATGGAGCACTGCATTAAGGCAGAGCCTGGCCCGCCATGGGCCAGACAACAGGGTGGAGACAGGGTGGAGCACAGGGCTCGGGACTCAGCCACCTTCCCACATCTCGCAGCAGGTCAGGGGAGAAGGCTTCCTGAGAGCCTGAGAGTTCCTTCTGCGGAGCCCCGAAGGAAACTCTGGAGTAAGCACACTCAGAAGGCTGCCCGGCCCAGCAGGCTGCCCCTGGACCAGAGCTCTGGCGACCCCAGCCTCACACATTCTTACTTTTGTTCCCGGGATTCCCCCTCAATCCCATGTCAATGGGCGACACACACAGCCGCTTTCCCCCTAAGCTGTGCTAATTGCCGACGAGCTCTATTAAAAAGAAACAGGAGCGGCTGCTTAACCTTCTGGCAGCTGCAGGCCTGGCGGCCCTGCTGGGCTCCTGCACACAGGCGGCCACCAGGCAGGCAGAGCACTCAGCGCAGCCTCTGCAGCGGGCGAGGGTTAGCTCCTGAGGGAGTGCTGGCCTGGAGAGGCGGGCGGCAGGGTGAGAGGCCTGTTTGCGGTGACCTGGGGCCTCCCTGGGCCCCGCTCCTTCTGAGCACTCCTTACCTCTCCCCTGGTACCACTGGACCTGCGCCCTTCTTCTTCCATGAGGCCAGGGCTTCTCCTCTGCCCTGAGTCTGAGCACCACGACTGCCCAGGGCTTCCTCAAGAACCCGGAGGTCCCACGAAGTCCCCATGGGCACCAAGAGATGCAGAGGGCAGTGCCAGGGGCTCTGGTGGCAGCATAACAAGAAATGGACAAAAGCAGGCAGGGGAATTCCTCCGGACCTAAGGTGGGGAGGGTGCAGTAATGCCAAGCGCCCAGCCCCAGAGCCGCCACACCAGGCAGCCCCAAGTGAGGGCTCAGGCCACACGGTCACTAGGAAAGCGGCTTCTTATGCTGCTGGCAGCCTCTCTGGGATTCTGCCATTGTTGTGCTCTGACCCCTGGGAGCAGGCTCCCTTCTGGCTGCACACGGTGTCCCCACACACACCTGTGGAGCAGCACCCACTCTGCTAGGGGCAGCCCTCCGAGCCCCACTGCGCTCTGCCTAGGAAATGTGTGTTCTAGAACCTCACGATGTCCTCTCACCACTCCTCCTCCCCGGTCAAAACGTGGAATTCCACGGTCTCCTACACCACACCGGTGCTATCTGCCGCCTGCTCAGCAGGGGTGGATACCCAGCTCAGCAACACACCTGCAGTTACTTACCTGCGGACTCAACTGCACACGGAGTCAGTAAGGCGCTGTGTGGACCGGACCTTCGTGGAGACGGGATGTACCCACCACAACTTCCCAAAGGCCTGGGCCCAAAACAGCCTCCATGTTGATGCCTAGAAGTCAGTTCTACTTTTTTCTCCCCCCAGTTAAAATTATGATTCATGGAAATTACGGGAATGGGCACACAAGTCTGAGCTCTGAACTTCCAACTCTGCTGTACGTGGGCCAGCTGACTCTCATGCGAACTGCAGTCTCCGATGCCCGACAATTCCTACAAACCTGCTCTAAGGACTGCACCAAGTCGTGCCATCAGCACTCTGAGAATATAAAATGGCCTATGTGCAAGCTTTGAGGCACAACGCCAACCAGAACACAGCATTCAAGACACCTGGTCTCTGTTCAAAATCAGCTGCTCCAAGGGCCTGGCGCAGACCCCACAGGCCCAGGCTGAGAGCAGCTGAATGGATGTGCTGTGGTCTCTCTCCTTAAGAACAGCCGTCACCTGGTCACCCAATCTACCTTAGACCCCACCCTCCAGCTCTGAGGGAAGGGTCCACACCTGCAGGAAGAAGCTCCCTGGGATCACAAGGTGACCTCATGGGCCCGGCTCTGCATGGCTTCAGGCTACTTTCCAACATCCTATTTCTTTTATGGCCAATTTGCATTAAATTCAAGTAGATATTAATATATATCTTGTCATAGAATCATGTGAAATATATGTGAATTTCTCTAATAAAAGAAAAAATATATACAGTGCCTATAAGAAGCAACACGTTTCCAAAATTTAATAAACCCAAGAAGAAAAAACAGAATAAGCTCTGCTTCATGGTGAAAATGACTTAATGCTCCCAGACTCTCAACTACCAAGGCTCAGTGGACCCACTCACACGTCACCTGCCTGCTGTCACAATGGTGACAGCCCTACCAAACAGAAAAAATGTTCTCTTCAAAGTCAAAATAAAAAGACACAGGACGTGCCTAATATTTCACCAGTGAGCACTCCACAGAGTAGTCAGAGTTATTAGAACACAGCCAGTAAAAATGAGCCAGAGCTTCAAAACTGAGAGAAGGAAACCAGGAATTGAACCTCACAACAGCCAGCCAGGGTTTCACCTGGGCAGTCAGGTCCAGAGCAGGAGTGAGCCCCAGCACACCCTGCCCGAGAGGGCACACATTCTGCTGCTCTGCCTGGTGGGCACCGAGTGACAGGTGGGATACGGTGGAGGTGCGTAAGGGTTCACCTCTGCATGCAATGTGTGGAGCTCACCCCGGGCTCACAGGGCCAGGAAAAGCCCTGCTGCCCAAGAGCTGCAGTCTTTATGCCTCTGGGTGCAGCAGACCACACACAGCACACTACACAGACCCTCAAGGACTGACCTGCCCGACCCCCCAGAAGGGAAGCCGGCAGGGCTTCCTGATTAATCCCAAAGAAGGACACCTCGTCCTCACTTCAGAATTCAACCGTTCTGCCCCAACTTCTACCATCCTCGAACTTCAGGTAAAAGCAACACCAACAAGCAGGGTTACAGGCAGAAGAGTGAACAGCCCTGTCTCCATGAGAGACTTGTAAGTTCCCTAACTGTGATGTCACCTTTGGTTAACAAATACACCAGGCAGAAAACAGCAAAGGGAACATCAAAATGTTCAGAAGTTATAAAAAGTGGACAATTATGAAAACAAAGTTGACCAAGCAACTTTCAACCTCTACATGAAAACTGCTTGGAAAGTAACCTGTTCCAATTAACCGTCTACACCCATAGGTCGACCTGAACCTGAGGAGGCTGATCGCCTCCGCACACAGACTCAAGTTGACCTAGACCCAGCTGTCTGGTGTTGAGAGAGAAGAGTGGAGGAAAGCGCGTGTGTGTGCTGCACACACACTTATGTGCACAGTGCGTGCCTGTGTATGTGCTGTACGGACCTGAGAGGAAAGGGGAAAGAGAAGCACATCTTGGGAGCACCAGGACTACGTTCCTTGCTTAGAAACTACTCATGCCCAGAAAGACGGTCCACTCACGAAGCCCAGGTGTCCATGCTGTGTGAAAGCCCGTAGGACAAGCAGTGAAAGCTGCCGCGGCGGAGCTGCCAGGTGCCTGTGTCTGCATCTGCCAGCTCAGGCTGCAGGTACACACTAGGGGCAGGACACCTGGGCACGTGGCCACCCCAACCCGGGACTCTGGACAGGAGCTATCGGGCAGGGATCCCTGGGCATGAGGTTCCCAGACACAGGGGCCCCTGAGCATGGGGCCACCTGGGCTCAAGCCCCTGGGGCAAGGCTGCCCGAGGCTGGCGCACCTGCGCCTGGTCCCTGGGTGTGCTCACTCACCTGCTGCAGACTCCGGCGCAGTGTCTTCCCCGCTGTCCTCCGCTGCCTCGTCTGCCAGCCCGGAGCCTGGGGAGTCGGCAGTGGCGCAGGCCGAGCCGGGGCTGCTGGGCTGGGAGGCCGAGTCGCCCTCACTGAGGGAGCCGCAGCGGGCGCGTGCCGCCCTGTCCCCATCGGCTCCCCTGTCGCGGCGAGCACGGCGGTGCACACGCGAGTGCAGCACCATCTGGTGGTATGTTCGGAAGATCTTGCCACACTCAAAGCACTCCGAGGACTTGCCTTGGCCAGCAGTGGCCGTGGCCCGGCGGCTGGGGCGTGCCGCTGGCCGGGGGTCGAGGTGGCTGGAAAGCACGGGGTCGCCAGGCATGCTGGCCCTCTTCCTGGGGGGGCCCTGTGTGGCCGGAGCATCCTGCTCACGCTTGCGCTTCTCCTGGCTCACCAGGATAAACTCACGCCTGTCCTTGTCAAAGGCCACGTCCCCCGCCAGTGCCTCGTCCCAGGCCCCATACTTGAGGTACTCGGCTGGCTCAGCCACCTTGCCCCTGGTGGCCAGCTGCCATGCCTGGTAGCTGTTGACGGGGTCCAGCTCAGCCACCCGTCTTCCAGCCTGCCCGCTAGGGGACATGTCACCAGCCATGGCTGGTCTCAGATTCAGGCACTGTAGGAAGAACTGCTTGGTGTCCGGGGGGCCCTCTGCAGCCCCCTCCTCGGCCAGGGCTCGCATCCGGCTGGCTTCAACCTGGCGGTGTATGGCGTTATGGGCGTTCAAGCTGTCCAGGTTTGTAAACAGATTTCCACACTTGGTGCAGACTTCATAGAGGGACAGGCCGGCGACAATGACCTCCTCCTGGACCACATTGTTGATAGTGGCAATGGGGTCCAGCTCGCTCTTGGGCCTGTTCTTGCTCCCAGTCTTGGGGCCATGAGCCTTCATGTGGTTCTTAAGGAACCACGGCTCTTTGAACCTCCGACCACAGATGTGGCAGCCGTGGTCGAAGGAGCCCCGGTGCTTCTTCATGTGCGCCTTCAGGAACCAGGTCTGGCTGAAGGCCTGGCCGCACACCTCACAGGGGAACTCCCCGGGGCTCAGCTCGGGCTTGCCGTTCTCCACGCAGGCCTCGCTGCCACTGGGGCCCTGCGCGGTGATGTGGTCCCTCTCGATGTGGCTCAGCAGCGACTCCTCCCGCGAGGTCACGTAGCTGCACAGCCTGCACTTGAAGGGCTTGTGGGCCTGGTGGACGTGCAGCTCCAGGTCCTTCTGACGCTCAAACTGGCTCTTGCAGAAGGAGCACTGGGCCACGGCCTCGGCCTCCTCCGGGGCACCGGCTGTCCCCTCGGCCTCCTTCCGGCTGCTCCGCAGCAGGATCTTGCTGCTATCCACCTGCACGGCCCCATTCAGCATTCGATTGCAGGCTGAGGTGCTTCTGGTGGGGCTGGCACACCCGTCCAGGCCCTCGGACACGCGCATCTCGCCCAGCTGTGTCTCGCCTGCCTCTGGCTCGTGTCCCTGAATCAGAGTCCCTGTGCGGTGACTGCGGATGTGAATCTTGAGGTTGCCCTTCTGGGAGGCCCTGTGGTCACAGTAGGGGCACTTGTAGGGCTTCTCCCCCGTGTGCTTGCGCATGTGCTGCGACAGCGAGCTCTGGAAGGGGAAGCTCTTGCCACAGATGCAGCAGCTATGGCAGGCGGCCCTGTCCCCGTCCACCTCCTGGCTCCGGCTGGTCCTGGGCGGGCTGGGCCCTCTCCTCAGCTCCATCTCGGCCTCTCTGCTGCGATCCATGGGAAGGATGGGGGTGTGGTGGCGGAGCAGCTATCTGTCGGTGGCACAGGCCCGAAGGGACGTCTTACCTCTCCATCCTCAGAGGGGCTGCTGCTGCCCAGCAATGAGCGAGGGGCCCGCGAGGAGGCAGTGCACGAGCAGGCGGAGAACGAGGCCCTTACAGCAAGCACCTGGAAGAGACAGAAACTGCATGAGCAAAGCTCCTGCGGCAGCGGGCGAGCAGCAGCCTCACGGGGCCAACCGTAGAAGCGCGGGCCTCTCTGAATCAAGGAGATGGACACCGACAAGAATTCAGACCCATGAACATGGTACTCTCTGCCTCCTTAAAAATCAGTAATTACAGTAGAGAAACTTGGTGAGACCCTGGGGTGCAGCTCAATGGTCCAGCACTTGCCTAGCACATGTGAGGCCCCAGTACCGTCAAAAAAAAAAACCACTAATTAAGCAACTATTGGTAATTAATTATGTTAGGCAATTCAAGTAAGTAACTATAATTTTTTTTCCCCAAAAAGACTCCAAGTCTCTAAGGAAAGCCTGTGGGAAGAGTGTGTAGACCACTAGAGGCCCAGGCTACTCAACAAGGAGGGCAGAGAAACCGAGGCAGGGAGAAGGCGGGAAGGACGCTGGCTCTGATGTGAGCCGCAGAGGCTGCAGGCAGCACTTTACCGACATGCCACTCAGATGTCAAGCAGTAGCCTCTGCTGGGAAGAAAGGTGGCTGACGAGGGAGCAAGGACCTGATATAGAAACAGCCCCTGAGCTCCCAGGTGCAGCCGCTACCCAGGACCAGAGCAGAAGCCACGCTGCCTGGTTACACGGTTGCACCACTCACATGGGTGCTGGCCAGAGCTCCCCCACACCTCAGGTACCACGCCTCTCTGGCCTGGCCTTTGGCAACCTTCCCTCCTGGACCCCTGCTCACACACTACAAAGGGAGCTCCAGGCTCCGGCCACAGGACCGTGTCACAATCCATCCCAGGGTAGAGTCCCTCTGGACCATGAGGTCGTGCAGCCTCATCCCCGTCTCCCAGAGGCCAGATTCCCCCAGCGCTCACCCAGGGAAGCTGGGCTGCTCCCAGAGGTGGAACCAGAATCCCGATGACTGCACACACCATCCCCCTGGTGGTCACTGCCACTGACATGCCCATCTATCTGCCTGCCAAGCAAGAGGGGAAGATTCTGCCCTGAGCCCCAGATCTAGATGCACAGGCAGGGCCAGCCCATCCTGGCGGCCCACATGCTGTGTCCAGTGCAGAACGGGCAACACAGGGGTGCAGCCTCATGTGCACTAAGAACCCACATGTACATTTCACAGAAGGTGCAGGACTGGACACATCAGTGTACCCACACCTAAGTCCATCAAAGACGGAGCTCTCATCCCACTGAACCGCAGGCAGTGCGCCCCAGGTCACCCTGTCCATTCCAACCCAACATGTTCACTGAAACAGACGCAGAAAGGAATGCTGGTGATCATCCTGAGGGAACACCTGCTAAACATCAGTGCTTGTGACAGGAGCGCCCCAAGACATTCTCCAGGGAGCAGGGATTCTGGAGGCAGCGCATCTGTCCACCCACGAGGGCACAGATGCCACACGCCAGCCTCTGCCCACAGGCACAGGTGGGAACCTTACTGAGAATCACAGACCTCAGCGTCTCAAGAAAGCCCCCCAACCAGGTGCCAAGGTACCCAAGGAAAAACACAAGGTGTGAGTAGCAGATCCGAAAACAGGCACACAGGACTCGCCACCCCAGGACGCACCAGCAGTCGCCATTCAACAGCAGAGGGCCGCGGAGTCAGTGACCCCAACAGCAGAGCAAAAGGCAAAAGTCCTAACCAGGAAAACACATGGGGACCACGACCCTGTCTCAACAGCAACTCAGTAGACACTAAGTTAAAGTACTTGTCAAACTTTTAGATCTTGACATAAGTTCTGCGTGGCTTTTTAATTTTTCATGATGATTTATTAAGGCAAATGATTTTCACGAAGCCCCACTTCATTTGACTACCCTCCCAAAATGCTGATTAGGCATAATACATATAATTATGAATTGAATGTATTATTTCTATGTAACTTACTGACCAAATTCAGTATAAAAAATCTTACACATTTAAAAAACTATATAAAAATAAAATTTATGGAGGAAAAAAAAAAACCTGAAGCCCGGGGTAACTCCGAAGTGATTTCGTAGTCTCTGCTGCACCACTGATGTCTGTCCACAGAGGACATTAGTCAGTGCGTCTCGGGTCCTCTGGAACTGCACAAGCCAGCACCAGAGCACAAGGCCTGGACTGGGCAGGGTCCCGAGCAGCAGCCCCAGTGCATGTGGAAGTCAGAGCGACTCTTTCAGGTGCAGACTTGCAGGGATCATCGCCCAGGGGGGCTCTACAATCTGCTCTGCCTTTCCAGGGCGCAGAGCAGCAGCTACTGGGTGGCCTTCAAGACCCAGCTCCGCATCGCAGTTACTCAGCCATGCTCCACCCCAGGACCCCCACTAACTGGCACATTTCATGGGACGGGGGCCTGCACACACTCGGCCCATTCTGTCTCTCAGGAGCAGAGTCAGGAGACCACCTGAGGTCATCACATGCACCGACAGCCCTGCACGCACCCCTCTTGCAAACCCCACTGCACCTGCTGGCAGTGCCCTGCTCAGGTCCAGGGGAGGACACAGACTTCACCAGGCCCTGGCAGCCCAGCAGGCCCCTCCACCTGCCCTGCCACCCACAGGCCTGCTCAAGAAGTGGGCCACAGGCCTGTCCCACACAGCCTGAGCTCAGCTGCCTCGGCCAGGTCCCCAGCTGGGCCACAGGATGAGTGCACTGCTGCCATCCTTCCCCAGGGCCCACAGGAGAAGGCCCCGTGCTGCCATCTCCGTTCCCTAGACTCCCTGCCCCTTTCCTCAGGACAGCCTGGATGGACCGAGCTAGAGCTGGACACCTGCCCTCCCCGCCCAGAGCCTGGAAAAGTTTCTGTGTCCATTAGATCTCCCCCAAACTAGCCTAAAGCTCTGCCCAAACTCCAGCAGGACCCCGCGACTCACCAGGAAATGCGCACGGGAGGCCTGGGCCCCATACACGCACAGCCCTCTTCTGCCCGGTTCTCTACTTTCTTTCTTCCCACCCCCATCTTTCAAGAACAAGCCCTGCCATAAACCCCTGTGAGATCACAGCAGAGGAGTTTGTAAAGCACTTACAATCACCTACAGGGAAAAAACCAGAAATGCTTAATGAAGAAGTGCAGAGCGTAGCAACAGCTCGATCCCCAGCTCCCTCCTGCTAAGGAGATCTGCTGTGAAGCAGGCTGTGTCCGCTCAGAGGCCCAGTACCAGGGACAAGAAACAGCCAGAAACCAATTCCCGCAGGCAACCCTCCTCAGGTGACTCAGGGCCAGATCAAGATCTCCAAACTCTTTTTTCTTTTGGCTTCAGGCAAAAAATTTTTACCTAGACCAGGGCATTGCTTCCAAATAAAAAGGCGCAAGAATGCAGTCCTGAGAACTTCCACCTGAAGGACATGACGTGGGTGGCCACCCACTGGAAGGGCATGCCGGTCCCATTCCAGTTGGCTGGCCCTCCGAGGCCCCGGCCCGAGTGGGCCAGGAGGGTCTGCAGCAGCTCTGCCTGTTCCCTCGGGGCCAGGGGCTCACACAGCAGCCCCCTGTGGTGAAGAGCACAGCTCAGGTCTCCCCCACCAACTGCTGCCTCTCAAACCATCAGGCCCAACATGAGCTGCTCGCCAGGGTTCCCTAAGACACGCTGGCCTACAGCTGCAAACCTTATACAAGTAGTCCACACGACTAGCAACCCAAAGCAGACTAGAGCCCAAGCCCGAAGCCACGCAAGTGTGAGCAGAACAGCAGGGTGCGTGCATCCGCAGAGGCTGCTGCCCACGTGCACACAAGCACAGGGCCACGCCAGGCACGGGCCACACCAGGCACAGGGCCACGCCAGGCACAGAGCCACGTCAAGAACGAGACCATGTCAAGCACGGGACCACGCCAAGCACAGGGCTCACGGGAAAGAACTCTTTTTTGGTTTCATTGTAAGATGTCTTACAAACTTTCCAAGGCTCATGCTGGGAACTTGCTGAAGAGGCTGTAATTTAATTGTTTTGGCATAAAAAGACTTGCCGATTAGAGAGTTAAAATAGATTTCCAGTGGACTTCTTGCTCTGTGGGCATGAGTTTCTCTGGTGAGGGGACGAACGGTGTGAAAATACTTTTTTAAAATGCTTTGTGTAATTTTCAAACTAACATATTTCATTTTTTAAGAAGTTGGGTAATTCAATCACACTTATAAAAAATGGGAAAAAGAAAATGCTTATTAAGAAAAATGTATCTTTGCTACATAAAAAAATACATGACAATGCAGTAGAGGAGAGGCAGAGGGAGGACCAAACAGAAAAGGTGAAGGCGAAATGCCACAGCACTAAGAAGTGCTCACTTCCCGCAGCCCTGCCTCGCGGGCCAGCCACTCGCAGCCCTGCCTCGTGGGCCAGCCATCGCATGCCGCAGCCGGGCCTGCTTCCCTTCTCGCTGCCCAGACCACACGGATGAAGCGACCTGACACTCTTGAAACTCGGTGGATCCAGGATGAATTTATGGGCCCATGTTCCAACTAACAGCTCCCCCCAGGCACGCAGAGCCTGGGCACCAGCATGGCAGAGCCCTGTCACCTCAGTGCAACCGTGGTGACAGGCTCCCAGAGCCCCCAGGCACACCGCACAGCTGACACCTCAGATGCAGAGGCTGGAAGGAAAAGCACGGTGACCAGCCACAGGACGTTTACAGCACAACTGCAACGGGCAGCCTCCTCCGCGACCCCGGCTCCAGTAGAAAGACGCTTCTCAGCGGCTCCAGCACCTTCTGAGGCAGACCAGGCACAAACAAGAGCTCCCTCCCCAGGAGCATTTCACCCTCCCTCAGCAGGGCAGGAGCTGAGGAGTGGAAGGCTGAGGAGGAGGCTCAGCCTCCAGGCCTCCCGGGTCACTGCCAGGCCAGGCAGGAACCGCACCTGTGCACGTGCCACCATAAACGCACCACATGCCTAAGACTGGAGAAGCTCCCAGGAGGCCAGGGAGGGAGGAACGCTGTGTTTACAAGGAATGCCAGGTCCTTCCAGGGCAGGAGTCTGGGAGTCAGACCAGTGTGGGCTGAACAATAGACTCAGGAAGCTGCACGCCCCCTGGCAACCATGAGTGAGCATGCAGTCTCCTGTGCCCGCGGCCTCCCTCCCTGCCCTTGCCAGGCCCATCCGACCTCCTGGAGACTCCCACCAATCCCTTCCCACCCTTAACATGAGCCCAGTCACTGCACTCGGACCTACAATGGACCTGAACCCCCACCGTGGTGTGCACCCCCAGTCTACACCCCCGCACCCTGACCCTCCTGTGGCCATCCTGCCCACCATCACAAGTATGGCCTTGCCACCCACTTTAACCATTCAGTGGACAGACGAATGGACGATTGGTACCCAAAAACTGCTGTACGGGGTAGTCAGACTACCTGGATCAAAATCCAGCCCTGCCATCAACTCAGGTCAGTTGTGTGACCCCGAGCACATGGCCTCTCTGTTCTTCATTCTATTTCTCATCTCAAAATGTAAAGAGAGAACGAGACCTATATTGTAATCCTCCTAAAAGGTTTAAGTTAATGCATGTGAAGTACGGCCCTCGGCACACGTGAGCGCCTCCGGACCCTCCGCCGTGACTGAAGAAATGAGCGCAGAGTCTGCAGGGTTCAAAGACAGGTGGTCACTGCACTGACAATATCTGACTGAATAAATCCAAAGGGACAAGAGTAGCAGTTGGGAAGCCAATGAGAAACATCTAAATAAACTGCTCGAGCCTTTACAGGGCAGGTGACTTGATGTGACTGGGACCACCCACATCAGACACGTTCAAACACGCCTGGCCTCGAGGCCTGTGATGAAAGCTGAGCTTTTGAACAGCCCTAGTGTCCGGCAGCGTCTGGGAATCACGGCTCCTCTGTGAAGCTGGGGATACGTCAGAAGCTCCTGAGTATTGGAGATGTGTCATCAAATGTTCAGAGGTGACTCACAAAAATAGAGCCAGGAGGCAAATGCACCAACATGCTGAGAGCGGCTGGCCCTCACGGTGAGTGTGCATGTGTCCACTGGTGCTCCACGGCTACTCTGCACTTTTAGGATCTGGGAGTTTTACACAGAAGTCAAATGAACCCCACTTGCTCCTCCGAAACAGGGGAAGCAGAGCTGCTCAGCCTCCCACACCTACCCCCACCCAGGCCCAGGACGCTCCAGGGTCCTAAGGCGGGTGGCTGGGAAACCACCTTTCATTCATTCTAGTTTTCAAAAGTCAAAGAAAGAAAAATCCAACCAACAAGAACTTGTTCAAACGGATTCTTCTTTAAAGACAGTGTTCTGGCGTCTGAAAGACTCGCCCAGAGACGGTGGAGAGGTCCACCCATGAGCCCAGCTGCAAGTCGTCTCGGAAGGCCAGTGAGCGCCAGCCCAGGAGTGAGCCGGGTTCCATGTGGCCTTCGCCACGGCCCCTTCCCTCTTCTCAGCATAGAAAACCAGTAGGCTGTGAAGGGTTTCCTTCCATATTTTAAACAATGATTTTCTGGCCAGTTAAATGGCATCGTCAGGGAAAGACGTAAATATATTTTTACATAATAAGCATGCCTGTGAACGGATAGGAAATCTTACCGTTTTCTACTCTGTGAATTCAACCAGAACAAAAGCTGAAGGGTCTTGAACTGCCCTTGCTGAACCTAGTGACGTTAAGACCACCGTCGGAATCTGAGCCTGAACTCTAATATACAGAGTAATTTCCAAAACAGCCCAACTCTTAACTAGTGAAGCACCAAGTCAGACTCCTGCAGGCATCACGAGCAAAGGGCCCGTGGAGCTGAAGGCATACACGTCCTGCTCCCCCAAGGGAGCACTGGAGACCCCCAGTGCTCTCCAGGCAGGTCTTCGTGCACTCACTGCCCTGGCATGATATGGCACCGCTCTGGCTTCCTGCAGCTGCCTGGCTCTACTGGCCCCTGGCTGTCTCCCCTGCAGGCCCCTTGCAGAGAAGCTGAACTTCCAGGTCAGCCTGTCCAGGGGCCGTGGCCACGGGTACCGTCTCTGGGAACGGAGACTGTGAGAGTGGCCTGCAGGGGAATCTGATGGCTTCGTGAGGGCAGGCGAAGCCCGTCCAGGAAGGCCCCAGAAGAGAAGCTCTCACAGACAGAAGGCCTACGGTATCCACAGGGCCGACAGCCAGGAGCATCAGGGCTCCGAAGGCACGTGACCCTGTTTTTCCCTTTCATGAAAGGAAAAGGGCAACTGCTCTCAAGCACCTCACTGGGGGACCCTGGGAAGGGCACTCCTGCCAGGCCTGGGATCTGCCCTGCGGTGGGCGTGGCTCAGTGGGTGCAGCGGGCTCTGCTGCGCACTGTGCCAGTTTGTCTCCTGCAGACAATGAATCTGCCTCACGAGCTACACTGTAGCATTATGAGCCAGGAATTAAAATACATCATTAACATCCTGGACAAGCTTATCTTACCACGGAGACAAAAGGCCTATTATCTGCACAAATGGGGGAAGTTCCCCAACAACAATGAAGAGTTCCTCTCCCTACAAACCATTCCGAGGGAGATTAACAATCGAGGCTCACAATCCCCAGACCAGGGTCCACGAGCTCCATCACTGCATTCACTGCTGGGAGAACAAGCAGGGCTGACAACAAGGCCCGCGGCGGCTGCTGTCCTCAGACCAATCAATAATCCATTATGAACCAGCCACACTTCCACTCCAGCAAGGAGGACTGAACGAGCAGCATCCAGAATCAGAATCGGCTGCATTCACAAAAGCCCCACCCGGGAAGGACACAGACCAGGAGCACAGAGTGCAGCCGAGGCTGGGAGGCAGAGGCTGCACAACACCAGCCTGCCCGGGAGCACCCAGAGGTGGGCTCGGGACTCGCACCAAGCCTCATGTTAAGGTGGCCCCACGGGGGCTTCCTTCAGGAAGGAAGTGGTGGGAGAGGGGAAGACAAAACCCGCTGCCTTCAAAGGCTTCCTTTGAAAATTTTGCACCCCTCAAACAAATCCAAGCCAGGGCCAACAGGTTTGTCCCCAGATGCAGAGAAATGCCCACACTGTGGCTTTATCACCCAGACTCTGCCCCCTCAGACCTGATTCAGATCTGCACTCAGACCACGGCCTTAAAGCCACTGTCTATTTATAACAAAAGTACATATATGACCTAAATGTCATTCTTCCAAGTAGGTTACTTTAAAGAAGCTATTTACCACAAACTCAAAAATACATACATATACTCCTGGTTCAGGAAAACTAAAGAGACTCTATTTTCCAGATGTAAGACAAAAACATTTACTAACAGTAAAGATCCCACAGCAAAGTCTTTCCCAAGAAAACGTGAAACAGCATTCACATGGAAACTGCCCAAATGTTCTTTTACTAAAATATGAAGGTTGGTACTCAAACTTGACCTTATTGGGGGGGGGGGGTATAATTATTGAAAACTTTCAGAAGGGCCCAAGAATGGTGAGGGGTTTTCCTTCCCCGGCTATTAGTAATACACCTTTGAAAACTGAAAGGCTCTGGTGACTCTCGGAGCAGCAAAAGGGCTGGTGGGGCCACCAGGGCACAGCCTTGAGGGCCCAGGGCCCCCAGACCTCCCTTCTGCTCCCCAAAGCCAATGACTCCTGCACCTCCCATGCCTCAGAGAAAAGTGAGTCCAACCACCTGTCACTGGGAAATCGGCTCCACATGGTCTCTAAATAAGCTGTTTTCATCCCCAGCCACCACAGGAGCTGGCATGAGGGATGCGGAGGGAAATCCAGGCAGCCTGGTGGGACCTTCCCGATCTTAGAGCCCCATTTCCAGAACTACAGTCCTACATCATCCCAAATTGGGTCCCGGGCCACTGGGGGCCGCTCTGCACGGCAGATCCCACACTCCCATGAAACGCGCCAGGTGGGCTCTATGGTGTTGCTCTCATCTCTTTCCCTCCTGCACCACCAACGTGAACACCCGCGTTGCACACAATTCTGAAACCCTGAAAGCTTGGCGGTAACACAGAAAGATGAAGACTCATAAATATCTATTTTTAAAACATGGAAAACCAGGAGGCCTTCCAAAATAAAAAGTGTCACTGAGCCTGAACGTGCAGAAACTGGTACCAACACAGAGTCTAACACTTTTTTTTTCCCCAAATTCTTTTATAAATTAGCAACCAGAGAAAACAAAACCGTGCAGAACTCACGTTTCCCTTCCATGGAACATTTCCTAGTTATTACCAGACATTTTTTAAAATTCTAGTAGCTTAATGCAAAATTTTTCCCCCAAAATCTGCTTATACAAACAAGTTGTGTGTTTTATGCCATGTTAATCAAGAGTCGAGAACAGTATCTGTCTGACCAACACAAACACTGTCCTACCATCCAAACTCATACCGAAAAACAGCTTATGTCCCTAGTATAACAAATGTGACCAACACCTCCCCAACGTGTGCGTGAGAAAGCAGATCTCACAAACACCTATCCAACATGCATGCGCATGAGAAAGCAGACCCCAACTAATACCTACTTACTATGAGCCTGAGAAAGAGATCCCACCAACACCTCCCCAACAGGATCTCTTTCCTCTGCTATTTGTGAAATAGCCTAGAAGTCCCCACCAGGTAATGAAAGAAAGAACTGTGCCCAGGAATACAAAGAGAGATAATTATGTGCAGTAAGCCATAAAACAGTCTGTTAAACATTACCTTTGCAGGCAGTCCTGGGTAGCACACAGCAGCCCCTACACCCCTTCACTAAGAGCTCACAGGGGAAAATCAACATCCCATCATGGATTTTACTGGGATCTAAGTGAGCACTCGCACGCCTGCTACAAGCACACCTGAATGTCACACCTGGGCAGGGAGCTGGAAGGCACGTCTGCCCTGAGACCGCGTCTGCCACCCCACCAACACCAGCTGATCCTCTGAGACGAACAAAAGTGCAGAGGACGACTGTGCCCAGATTCCGCCCGCACCAGCACATGCCCGGCTGGGCCTCCAGAGCTCTCTGCCAACAACGAGTGTGACAGGACCTGGTTCATCACTGACACTTGGCACTTTCAGAAGTCGTTGAACATCTCAGCTGCTGAAGGACAGCCATCCATCAGGAATGGTCACCAAGAGCCACTCCTGGAAAGAACACGGCGTCGCAAGGCCACAGGAGTGCCCGCTGGGCCTCCTAAAAGTGTGCAGAGCACGGAAGGATTCGCTGCAGCAGGTGCCGAGTCTGGAGGACAGAAGACCACCCATGCTGTCCTCGCATGAAGCACAAAAGGATAAGCAGGCAAACTGGCCCTGGAGCTCCCCATGGTGACGCGGTGACACTGCTACACATGAGGTGATGGTACATGACCTCTTGGAATGAGGCAGGGTGTATCACACGCCACAGAAACTCCGCAGCTATGCAGGGTGGAAGCCAGTAGAAAACACAGCCAGGCGGGCTGCTGGATTCCAGAGTGTCCGGCCTGGACCCAGAGCAGAGTGTACACTTCCAGGAGCACAGTGCCGGAGCCACAGTCACACCATGCTTAAAACATTCTCCCAGGCCCGCGGATCAGTGACTCCATTTAGATAGTCCCTTTGTCACAGCAAGGTCCACATTTTAAATTAAGGCCTGACTGTCCAGAGCGTCTACTGATGGCATCCATGCCCTGCAGATGGTCCACCCCCTCTCACTCCCCAAGCTCCAGTCCCCCACCACACAGGCACCCCCAAGCACACAGGCACACACACAACTCCCTACCCCTGCTCTGGTCCCATGTTAAAGATGCTGCTGGGGACAGGAGGAGCCTGGGAAGAGCATGTCCAACAAGGTGGGGACTGCGGGTGGGGAGCGAGGGCCTGGGATGCCCACATTTATCTCCAGACACTATTCTATGTTCTCCATTACTAACTCCTGGCTGGTGAATGGAGGTCACTCACACACTCACCACTTTACACCTAGAGATGCATGTTCCTAAGGCCTGTGGCCCTGAGGGGGCTCCACGCACTACTCCTTAATAAACACAACTGGGACCAAGGGAGAGACCACTGTCACCCACCCGGGGCCACCCAAGAATGGGCTCCCGTTGGAGGGCAGTCGGGGCGGGCAGCCACCAAACCCATCCTTTCTCAGGTGGAGACGGGCCCGCCCCTCCTCCCTCTTGGCAGAAGCCCAGTGGACAGGAACACACAGATGCTCACTTTCCCTCCTGCGCCTGACCACCTTCCTTGGCCTGCTCAAACAGCGCTCTGTCCCGCTTTCCTGTCCCTGCAGCCACTCAAGGACCTCGTTACAAAGCAAATCTGGACCTCTGACTAGGAACCACGGGCAACGAGCATGCAGGAGACCTGGCTCAACCACAGGCCCAGAACCTTCATCTGTTTTCATCCACAGGTCTCAGACAATGAGCTGACCATCCACAAACTCAAGCTGAAGTACTCGTAGCCTCATGCAAGTGACACGGTGCAGCTGGGGCACCTGGCCCTCCTGGCCCACAGCTTCCAGCTCACCAGGAGCCACCAGGCATCTGGACCGACAGGACATTCTCAAGGCCGCCGTGACTCAAGTGGCTCTTGCCAGCCAGGTGTGCCAGGAGTACATGAGTGACACATCTTCCCTGGGACCAAGAGAACCAAGCACGGGGTTTAAGCTGACCCTTGTGCTGCTGTGCACTACTGCCCTGGGCATGGTGGTGCACACCTGTAATTCAGCTACTCGGGAGGCTGAGGCAGGAGGGTCGTAAGTTCCAGACCAGCCTGGCCGACTTAGTGAGACCCTGAGTGGACATAAAATAAAAAGGGCTGGAGGTGCAGCTCAGTGTGGAGCACCACTGGGTTAGATCCCCAGTCCCCAAAAAGGCCACTCAGTCAGTACAGGGTCAGGGCTCCAACCCTAAATGCGAATACCACTGGCTTCTCAGAGCTGCACAGAAATTTCCTGTGTGTAGTTATTCAGCCAAACACAAATCTCAATGCTACAATTTTTTGCTTTGTCTTGTTTTCCAAAATCACTCTGAGTTGCAAGTCCATCTCCATCAGGCCCTGCTCCCTTTGTCTGTGACCCTGGTAGCCACAGGATGGGCAGCCTCAGGCTGTCCCTTGGCTGAGCTAAGTTAACAGGGGGCAAGAAAGGGGCAGGCAGCCTAGGGTGTGGGGCATACAGACAGCAGGCGCTGATGTTTGAGCCTCGTGGGAACCTATAACTTCATGCATGTACCTACAATACCATGCATACAGCCCGGGAAACAGACCTGGTTCCCTGCACTTACAAATGTCCTTCCTGAAAAGCACACTGCAACCCATGTGAGCTGTTTTTCCTCTCAAACTGAAGCCTCCATCCTATTTGCTCTCTTGGCAAGTGAGATCCCAAAGCATGCCTCAGATTTCACAAGGGGAAACCCTCCCGATTCAGAAGACCACACCACTGTACAACCCAGCTGGGACCTCAGCAAAGAACGGTGCCGGGGCAGCCCACAGGCACGTGCTGACCAGCCTCGGATCTAGCCAGGACACTCCACACCAAGGTGGCCACTTCCCTGGACCTGACGGGAAACAGCTTCCTCCTGGGCCATGCTGGCCACAGCTGGAGCCGGGGACATCTCACGCCGTCTGGGTGCCTAGCACCCCAACGCTGGGCGGCTCTTGCACCAGGCCTGGGGGGAAGCCTGCAAGGCTGCGTCTCTCCCGGAGCATCACTTATTTAGCCAGGCGCTACTTACAGCCCCGATTCCTGATGTATCCACAGCCCTAGAGAAAATCAGCCTGGACGGGAAACCCTCAGGAGGACAAGAGGAGGGCTGCCACAGAGGGAAGGTCCCCTGGTCAGCGCACTCCCCCGTGCACACCCCAAGGACTGTGGACACACAGGCTTCCCACCCTCACTTGGGACACACCCAGCATAAAGCTCCTTGGGCTGAAACAGAGCCAGGGGCACCGCTGCCCAGCACCCCCGCTCAGCCGCAGCAGGGCCTGGCGAGGCAGCAGCCATGGGCAGCAGGGGAAACACACACAGGCACCTCCTGGGAGAGCGGTGGCTCTCCTGTGGCAACTCGAATGACCCAAGGGGCAGCCGCAGTTCCGTGAACACAGGGATAAAGATGCCCACTACAAACAGGGCACAGCAGCAGACAGGAAAAACCAGGCAGTGATCACATGGAAAGGTGGCTCCCTGGCATGGGGCAGGTGGGTCTCATGGTCCAAATAAATCACAAATCACCATCTTGCCTCTGCCACTGTCAGAATAACCCAAAATGGGAACACCACCCAGAAACACCACCTGAGTCCCCCACGGGGTCTGATGGCTGTGGACACATCCACCAACCACAACCAGGAGCAGACTCCCACCGCCTGGCAGAGGGCGAGCCCCACAGCCCGTGGACAGCGGGGTCTGCCCGCACTGGCAATCCTCAGTCTCTCCAGGGTGCACCTCGATTAGACAAGGACACACAGGGTGGAGCATCTGGGCACCTTCCTCGTCGCCACACACTGGTTCCTTTCCATCCTCCTGTCCCCAAGCCCACCACCAGGTGCAGGAATGGTCCACTCAGGGGCAGCCCAACACACAGGTGCAATCGAAACACAGAAGAACATCAGGGCAGGGTGCCAACTTGGGCCTCCACTGAGTGTGCGGGGACCACCACGAAGGCCCAGTGCAGGAGCCTGGACTGAGAAGCCGTGGTCAGAGTCACTGGCACCTCAGCCACCCACCAGCGACAGAAACCAGGTGCAGGTGACTGCTTTTCTCTTTCTCAGTGATTCCTGTAGTTCAGGTAGTTCAGGAAAGGAAAGGAGACCCTTTGCCCTGCTTCATCAGGGCTGAGAGTTCAGGCGGCAGCAGAAGCAATGTCCACTGTGTGAGCGCCACCAACAGAGGTCACCAAGACAAAGCCGCAGTGACAGCACAGGCTGAACCTCCCGACCCACGAAGTCCCACTCTGTGACCGCTTCCTTGGTGCGTGAGGGATGACGGTGTCTCTCTTTGTTCTCCAGAAGTAACAGGGGGATGTTTTAGGACAGACTGAACCAGGTTCTTGTGGCTGAGACTCAGCTGCTTCCTGGCACTGTGCTCACGACCCTCTGGCAACTGGGTGATCAAGAGGATACCCCATCCAAGGGGACCCCGTCCCAGAACAACACGGGACCTCCTCCAGGCCACAGCTGCGGCCATCTACACTCCACACAGGACCAGGAAGGCCATGGGGACCAGCGTCTCATGTGCCGTGGCCCCTCTGGGTAGTAACATGGCTTTCCAAAGACCTGGCTCACCCTCTTTAAAGTGGTCTCTGAATGAAATGGGGTGGGGCGTCACCTACAAGTTCTGCAGCTGTCAGAAATGGACTTATAGGACAGTGAACTTACACAATCGCAGAAGCTAAATGCAAAATGAGGAAATGAACCTCAAGCGCTCGGGCAGTGTGGGTGCTGCAGCCCAACGCAGAGCCCCCGGGGCCACTCAGCTGGTGAGGAGACCAGAGCCAGTCACCAGACTCAACAGGTATCTCTCGAGCGCCCACCAGGAGCTGGGCCAGCTGCAGGCACAAAGCTCCACCAAAGGGCCCCTTCCGGGGCAGGTCCTGCCTAACTCGGGCCTCTCCACTAGCTAAGAAGGGCCCCATTCCCAGGCCTCACCTCTGAGCCTACTCAAATCCTGAGATAAAACATACAGGCTTGCTTTTCCCCCCTTGGTCCATGGAGACATCATAGGCGAACACTAAGTTTAACACTTCCCACCCCAGCACCTGTCACAAAAGTGTCTCTGCAGCCTCAGGTGAGCTGAACCGTGACAGAGGCCAGCGCACCCTCCTGCCGTGCACTGTTCTGGAGGGCACCTGGCCACAGAGGGCCACAGAGTGAGGTTGTGACCCACCACTCGGCTTCCAAGACCAGACTCCTTCCACCAATCCGTGCCCCCACTGGAGCCAAGCAACGGCACACGGGAGAGCTGAACAGGAGACGGTGCGCCACCTCCCAGGCCTCCTCAGACACTGGAGCCTAACACACGCACATGCCCAGAATGTCCCTTCAAGTGGGAACAGGGCACCGTGGAGGCACGTCTCAGCAGAGTGGCATGCAGAGCGAGACCAGGGCCATGGCACTCATGACTGTTAGACCAGGACGCAAGAAAAGACCACTGACTCCAATTAAAATCAAATTAAAGCAAGCTTATTATTTCAACCAGCCGGGCTGCCTCTCCCTCCCAAAACGGCGGGAACAAGACAGCACCCCAGCTTTCCTGCAGCCCAGCTTTATAGCCCAGAAAGTTACACAAAGGGGGGTTACAGATAACAGAACTCTGAGCATCACACTAATGGTAGTTGACATTTTTGGCTGGCCCCACCATCAGAATTTATGAGGACCATTAGAGCCTCAGAGAGGGTCACTGTCTGGCCAGGGAAGGCCAAGATTTGTGAGGCATCACTAAAGTTTCAGAGAGGGCTGCTATCTGGTCAGAGAGCCAGGCATGGGTGAGTTCAAGGCAGGGCAGGCATTCCAAGCAGGTTCAGAATTTGCAGTAATTTATAGTAAAACCAAAATTATCTTTTCATGGCTTTGTGGTGAGATTGCTCCCAATTTTAAGAAAAGATCAGGTTGGGTCTATCAATGACCTGCCTATAAAACCCGTAACCCTCCCTTGTTTACAGGCACACACCTACTCCAAAGCTGCACCTCCCAGGAGGGAGCACCAGCCGTCTACACTGCAAAAGCTCCCTTCCCAGAGAGCAGCCAGCGTGCAAACTTGGTGAGAAAGAAGTTCATCCTCCTGCTGTACAAAGGAGGACCTTCAAACAGAGCTTCCCACAGGTTGCCCCCAAGGAAGTCCATCCTACATGCTCCAGGGACCCCTGCACTCCACGGGCTGAGCCCTCCCGAAAACCCAGCAGCAGGCGCTTTACAGTGACCTGTTCTTATTTAATAACTTTTCTAATTATCATCAAACTCCTTTTGACGTCTTTCTAGCTATGTAAGAAAGTGATCCTATGCCAAGGTCAAGTAAAAACGTTTGTTTTTAGCTTGACTGCCACACCAGTTTGAGACGCTGAGCCCCACAGATTGAGCCCCACAGACTGAACACAGAGGTACTCTCACTGTTCCAAACATGCCTCCCAGTGAACAGGCCAGTGGAGCACAAGACCCAGGACTGAGCACTGCTCTTAGGAGAAGATCAATGCTCAGAGAAGGACCAAGACCCACTCGGCGTCCCCACTAAGATGCTGAGACGATCAGAAGTTGGGTGTGAAAGCAATCTCATTTTAAGAAAAGCTTGCTGTTGCTTTTCTTTAAGAAAAATGTAATGATACATATGCCCAAGGCCTTCCTGATCCACAGCAGACATCCTGGGGACAAACCGAAGGCCCCACATTGCAGCCACTGGCAAATCACAACAGTCAGATGATCCCACATCTGCGTGAGCCGCCGAGCCAGCAGACACAGCCCACTGCCCAGCCAAAGCTAATAGGAGCACCTAGGAGGCTCCTGGTGTGTCAGCTCTGATCAGCCAAGCAGGTGTCAATCCAGGCCACCAAAATGTCACCAAGGACACCTACCACACCCCATGTGCCTGCACACATCCCACCACCAGCCATCTTCCTAACCCTGGATCTCAGGGCACCACCCGCTCCTCCACCTACAGCAGAGCGATGGCCAAGGGGTAGCTTGCAGCCAAGAGCTGACTTGCCCATCTAAACCTGCATTCCACTGGAATCTGGACTCCTCTGTCTCCTCTGTCACTGGTGTGCGGCCACTCTCCCAGACCTGAAAGTCACTCCCAGTGGCTGTGCCAGCGAGTTTCAGAACTGACACTCACATAGCACCTCGTGAGATGGACAGTATCTCCACCCCATGAGCAATAAGCAGTGCATGAAGGTCCATCTTCAATGCCACAAGACGTTTAAATTCAATTTTTCAGGTAAGTTTTTAAGACAGACTTCTTTTGAAATAAAAGATGCAGGGATCCACCAAAGCATCCCCTACTCTACCTGACCACTCGGTGATTCCGCACTTGCAGTCTCTGCAGTAGGGACCATGGGCTGCATAAAGCGGTGGGTTGCAGAGCCCCTGAGCGCTGCGCCACGTGGCACGGTGGCCTGGAGAGCCAGGACGTGTTTCACGTGAGGTTAAAACATTTCCTTTTCTTCTTGTGGTCGAGGTGTCTCGCAAGACCTGAGGACGTGGCATCAGACCCTCGGGAGGCTGGGACAGGGCCAGGTGAGAGGGGTGACTTGGCCAAGCCTCCCTGGACAGGCAGAGAACTGCAACTGCATTTACTTGGAACAGGTGCCACATGAGGACACCCGTCCCCTCCTCACCTAGGCCCCGGGGAGCCACGGTCCCAGCAGAGACCTGAAGTGTGCAGCAGGCCACGCCCCATGCCACGTGAGGCTGCCCTGCCCTTGCACAGACAGGACGACCCCGTCCAAGGCCTTCCAGACGCCACAGCAGGGCCACTCGATGTCTAGGCACCAATGTGTTCTGGCCACGGTTCCCCCTCATCCACAGGCCCGAGACCGACCCCGCATTCCAGAGTCACGTGTGGCCAGAGCCACTTCCTGACCCTGGACCCCCAGCTCCAGAGCGGCAGTCTCAGGCAGAGCAGGGAAGGAGAAACACGGGAGGTTTCACCCCCGCAGCAAGGAGGAGCAGGCGTCAGTCAAGGAAAAGCGAAGGAGAAAGAGCCTTTTTTAAAACTCTACACACCATTCCCTCGGGCCAAGGGAACCGACCTACATCAGAGAAACTGAGCGTCTGGGACCGTTCAGAGGCCCCGAGAAAAGAGCTCCAGATCCAACCAAGAGAGGGAGAAACGGGGCCAGCCTCAGACTCCCTTTAACCCTGTTGGGCAGTACGAGTCAAGGTGGAGCGCTGGGAGGCCAGACGGTGAGCGACTCTCACCAGGACCAACCCGACTCGGGCCTCCCCAGGAATGGGAGAGTCCACACCAGGGCCCCTCCCTAGGAATGCTGAGGCCACAAAAGCCAGGGACAGACTGAGGATCAGCCACGGGGCAGAAAGGTCACAGGACCAGCTCAGAGATGAACTCTGAGTGACACCTGAGGATTTAGCTCAGGGTGACAGCCAAGCACGGCAGGTGCTGCTCAGAATGTCAGAGGTCAGCCTGAGGGGACGCTGGGGGAGCGGGAAAAGGGAACTCTGCACCCTCTGCTCATCTGGAATCATCCCAAAATTTTAAAATCACGCTGCATGGCACACGGTGAACCACGAAATCAGTCACACAAAATGCTTCCTTAGAGAGTAGAAAGCTATCTCCCGATTTCCAAAAAAATAATGATGATAATGAAATGGAAATTCAGAAAAAAGAATAAAGAACAGGCTCACACATGAGAGCCTGGGCTGTGCACCTGGTTCCAGCTGAGGGACACGAGGATACCATCTCCCTTGGGGTCCTCACAGCCACCCAAACCCTGGAGAGGAAGCCACCTCCAAAGAGTCCAGGTACCAAGAGCTGGAGTTCACCAAGAGCTCCCCGCTGCTGCATGCTGTTCTGGACCAAGTGTGGGTAAGGGTCGCAGCTCAGGGGTGGAGCACTTACCTAGCATCCCTCCTGCCATCCAGCACCACAAAAATAAAATAAATAAATTAAACACACGATGCATATAAAATCCACTGGATCCACACACCTCCCTGGGAAATAATTACAATTATACTCCCTACTCATAAATCAGGAACATGGGCACAGAGAGGGCAGGCCCATTAACCAACATCACACAGCTCAGAAGTGGCCAAGCAAGGGCCTCTGACCCAAGCTGGAGAGGACAAGGAGTCTGTTCACTCTTCACTCAGGTTGGGGGTGCTTAGAGGGTGGTCCACACGCGGGTGTTTAAGATGCACTTGGAAAGAGGCTGCAAAGTAAGGAAGGAAAGAGGTAGCGGGTGGGCAGCAGCAAGGGAGGACTCCCCCTCCTCCCTGCTCCAACATCCCCTGTGAGTCCTCTAAACCCCGCTGGAGATCGCCACGCTGCCCTGGGAGCAGAGAAGAGCCGAGCGCTGCAAGGAGTTTTATCCACAATGTTAAAGACTTTATTCTGGTGAGGGGCCCCGCAAAGCAGCCCCACCCCACTGGCACCCACACTCCTGGGTGCTGTCCTCTCCTGCAGCCGGATGCAGTCAACAAATTCAGGGACAGAGGACACACTGACCGGGACCTTGCTCCCCAGGAGCCCTGTGACCTCCACCTCCTGGCCATTGACACTCCTCCCCTGGACGCCCCGGGTTCCTCTAGCAGACGAATGGCCACTGCCCAGCAGCCACCTGCTACGGAGCCTTGCAAGGTGACATGGTCTGCAGCAAGGGACCCAGCTCTGCATGTTTGGTCAGCAAGCATCTGTGTCCACCAGGATCAAGCCGGAAGTGGGCATGGGGAGCACTGAAGAGGAAACAGCTTCATGAGCAGCCCTGACCCACGCCCTCAACGCGGAGCCAGGCTGGAGGGCACCATCTTGAGGGGCCCAGAGCCAGTCCTCCGCTGAGGGCACCATCTTGAGGGCCAGTCCTCCGCTGAGGCTCTCAGGCAGCTCCCAGAGGGGCCGGAGGGCAGGGAGCGGCAGGAGTCCCACATCTGGGGTCTCAGCGGCGTGGCTAAGCACAGGCACCAGCACACGAGGCAGGCAGAGGGAGGGGTCGGGGGACACACAGTCCAAGGGCCATCACACCAGATCACTGCACGATTCACTGGGAAAGAAACAGGAAGCCACCAAAGTCCCTGGCCAGGAGTGTGGCCCCCTGAGCTGTGAAGGGGATGTTGGAGACCCAGATCCTCAGGCCTTCCTCCCAAGGAGCAAGTACCCAGGGCAGTACTGCTGAGGCTGGCCGGGAGGGCGGGAGAGGCAGGGGTGGGGACTGTGGCTCTGGCCTCCGGAAGCTGAAATAGGTCAGTGGAACTTTGGGCCCCGCACAGTGGACTCCACAGAATCTCTGAGCAGGAGGAACTTACAGGATTCTAGACCTGCCTCTCCTGCCCCAAGGGTTCCAGGGCTTGGTCCTAACTAGAGTTCTAACTAGGGTTCAGGCGCGTCAGGGGTAGAAATGGTATCTCCACTTCCCACCCACACCAGTCTTTATCAAAAGCTCCAGGTAGGTGCTCAGTGGCAGAGAAAATGACGGGCCAAGAGGTGGCACTGGCCAGGACCCCAGTTCACACACACTCTGCGCCTTCCCAGTGTGATCCTGAGAAGGACAGGACACAACCGAACAGGACAGGACAAGACAGGCCCACCACTCTCAAAAGCCCCAGCCTCAAAAGTGTCGTAATCTACATGGGCAACCTCATTTTCTAAGCAGAAGTTTAGCAATTTCCTGCATCTGCGAACACATTCAAACTGTAAGTGCATTCAATTCCTGATTTTCTTTTACCAGATAAATCCATTTTCTGGTGTAAAATAATAGCATGCACGTTAATCCTCTCAAGGCAGCTGCCACAAAGTATGAAGGAATACGTGGAGAACAGACAGCAGTGCCTCTAGGCCCCATCTACTGATTCCCAAGCCCTCTGTGGTGCCAGACATCCTCTCAGATGATCGTAATTAGCAGAGAAGACTTCTGCATGGAGATCGAGGAACACGTGTGGATTCTGTGGTGGCTAACACAACCCTCCTGGCCGTGCAAGCCGAGCCCACTGAGTTCAAGGGTCCTTGAAGCTTCTCCACCTCTGACGGATCAGAAGGGCGGCCACTGAGAACTCCTGCACAGACAATCAGACAGCCAAGGGAGACAGACGGCAGCCTCCTTCAGTGTTGGCCACGAGGCTGCAGGGGGAGACCCGCCCTTCCCAGGGATCCCCCTGAAAGGCTAATCCCTCAGTCCCCGCTCACTCCATCATGGCTCAGTCCTCCGAAGGAAGAGCCTGCATTATGAGGACTTCACAATCGTCCTCCACATACCTGTGTGTCGCTCTGACGAAGAAGGACCCGACCCACTCAACCGCACCACTGTGCTCAGACAGGGCCACAGCACCTGCAGGCGCCCCATGCTGCAAGTTCCTGCCACCTTCCCAGGCTTCAGAGTTCATCCTCAAGTGGTTTTGTTTCTTTTAATGAAGTCACAGCGTCCCCACAGGCTCAGCTCTGTGTGCCCCAGCATAAATTCTGATGCAGTCAACTCGGGTCTACTCGCCGACCTTTCCCCGAAATTAGACTCTGCCTTCCCCCAGTAAAATGTAAGATTAGTCAACTGGGCACTTGGTGAAGTCACCAGGTCCAAATTACACCCAAACTTAATATTATTAAGAACTTGCTGTCCTATTTTTTATATGACTAAAAAAGCCACACTCGTTATTGCTTTATATTTAGAGGCTTTTAAAAATAAGTTTGGATGCTGGTCTCTGAATGTATGCACTGTGCACGGGGCCAGCTGAAGCACACGCCCGGACTTCAGTTATGGGCTTTCCCTACGCTAAACAGCCAGGCCAGCCAGTTCCCACAGCTGCCCGGGAACAGGAGCACCTTCTTCAACACCAGAAGAAATCAAAGTCCTGGGCAGGGCAAGGGGGGAGAGACCTGGAAACTTCCGTCTTCTGACCAAAAGCTACAAAATTTTTGAAAATATAATTTAATGTTGGGAGTAAATAGACTTGACTTTCTATTTTCATCTTCTGTTAGAAATCCATGGAATCCGAAAGGCTGACCCACTGTACTTGCAACCCCAGGCCTGGCTGCCCTAGGCTTCCTTTAACGAACAGTCCCTGAGGACAGTACCACTGGCACAGAACTGTCCACGCAAAGGTGGCTAAAAAGGCAAGTTGTACATTTTATCACAGTAAGAAATTTATGACTTAAATGCTTAAAATCATTTAAAATGCTTTAATATTGAACTCCCCAAGACACCACAGCATAAAATGTGGAATAACATCTACAAGACACCAAGCAAGTAATCCATCATCAAAATTGCACAAAGTGTACTACCTGAAATACATTGATTTTATCCCAAATAGTCAGACCTGTAGATGTCAGAAGCCTTCACCCAAAACCATGCACTGTTTGAAAAAGCAAAAGGAAACACCTCTTTGGATGAGCGCCCCTTTCCACGCTCCCCAATCTGGAGTCACCTGCTGAAGGACCACGCCTCGCTCTGCTCAGGTCTTGGAGCCAGCCAGCTGGAAGGAGCGTCCCTTTGGTGTTAGTGTTGCTTTCATCCCAACTTTTAACCTGGCTCTGGATCCGGTCAGGAGTGGTGAGGACGCAGTCCCGGCCCCCGCACACCTAGGAGAGGCCTCCGCGGGCTGCACTTCCTTCCAGCGCAGCGTGCTTTCAACGCCTCTCGCTGCTCTGACGGCCTGGGAGACCTCGGGGCCGCTGTATCGGGGGCAGCCTTCAATGACACGGGGTCTTCATGCAATGGGCTTCCAAAAATCAGCTGGGGATGGGTCTGTCCTTCCTGCCTGGAAATTCCACACAGACCCTACTCTGTGCTCTTGTGTTCATTCTGGGAATTATACTCCATTTGATTTTTGTTACAAATAATTTACAACAACCCTCAGCCAAAAGCACTGTGGACTTCTTACTTGTGGCTTACCATAAAGCCCTGCCTACTGCAACGCTTACTGTGCACCTCTAAGTTGGTTCTATAAAGTTGATTTTTTAATTTGATTTTAAAATTCCTGTTCTTTGATGGTGTTTTTATTAGCTGATTAATATGAAAACACCTTCCAGATACTTTATGCACATCAACAACCTATTGGCCAGAGGAAGTAAGAAACATCGATAAAAATACCAGTAACATGAAACACTGTAGGGAATCCTTTCAGAAGTATGCAAGGTGCTGGCGGCCGTGCAGAGTATTATTATTCATCCTCAAACACAGGAGAAAGGACGCACGATTTCAGGGTGCTCTGCAC
This sequence comes from Callospermophilus lateralis, assembly GCF_048772815.1. Lineage (NCBI taxonomy): Eukaryota > Metazoa > Chordata > Mammalia > Rodentia > Sciuridae > Callospermophilus > Callospermophilus lateralis. Next base: position 2,302,865 of record NC_135321.1, on the reverse strand, counting down.
CACGCCCTCCTGGCGATGGTGGTGCAGTCGACCACCCCAGCCACGGAGTCTCCTCAGAAGGCAGTGCCTTCTGGCCTGTCTTGCTTCTCTAAGCAGGTGTGTGGCCGTGCAGTCATCATTTAGCCTCGGTGGCCCTCACTCCCTCATTTGTGACAAGTGATTTAGAGTGGAGGAAAACAGGAATCTTTCTGACCCAAGCTCTGTGGTGGGCCCACAGCCAGTGGACAGTCCAGGCAGGAGTGGTAGGGTCTCTGGCTGCAACGGTCTCATGAGATGAGATCCTGCACCATATGTCAATGGGGGATGCTGGCCACGTGCCTGAGATTGACAGGGTCCTGGTCCAGCACCCAGGGACTCTCAGTGAGGCTCCTACAGCCCCAATGCCATCCAGGGTCCTTTGGCCCCCAACCAATATATCTGCCTAGAACATCTCCCCTCATCTTGTCTCCCCAGGAGCGAGTGTCCGATGACACTGCCACCCTTGCAGTCCCTCCCAGGGAGAAGACTGGCATCTCTCAGCCCCTCCCCGGCTGTGGCACCCTCAGATGGCCACACCACGTGGATTCCTCCTCCCAACAAAAGCCAGAGCAAGTCACATCGCTTTTCTCCAGGTCTCAGTCACTAGCCCAAGCTCACCCTCTTCCCAGGACTGCCTGGCCATGGAAGGCGCCTGGCTGGGCTCTCTCCAGCCTCTGTGGCGCATGCGCAGGCTGGCTGAGGAATGCAGCAACGCACCCTCCCGGCCTCGCAGCGGTCCTCAGGATGACTGCGTCCTGTGCACTTGGTCTCACGACCTCTCAAACACCAGCTCTGGGCCGCTGTGCCAGTGCCCAGCTAGCCCAGCACTTGTGCACTCACACATGTGCACATGCTGACCTGTGCTTAACACATCGCTACGTGCACATGCGTGTGCAGGTGGGCACAACCACATGTACTTGCACACACGTACCTGCACATACTTACCCATCTCTGCATGTACATGTTGTGCACACTATACACTCACACTTGTACACACTTAAATACATGGGTTGCACACTTGCACATATGCAAGCTTGGAGATGTGAACACACACACTTCTAGACTCTAGCAACACCAAAAATTTCTTTTGCTCTCTTGGGCTCCAACCTTTGTTTCTGTTCCTTGGATTCTCACCTAAGCTCCCTTCTCTATTCCTCCAAGAACATGAGGTCCTCATCAACATGCCCTAAAAATGCACTTGGAAAGTAACCTGGTCAAACAAAAAGGAGTCCAAGTAAAGAAAAATGAAAATGAAAAAAATAGCCAGCAAAAATCAGTAACTCCAAGAAGCAAAGAATCAAGTCTAAACCAAAGCGACTACACAGGGAATAACAGTAATGACTACATCTCTCGAAGTAAAAGCTATATATTGCACAAATAATAAGTCCACAATAGGACATAAAACAGCCAAAAAGCACCGAGCTACGGGGGGGGGGGGGGGGGGGGGGCAGGGTGACTAAACAGGAGGCACAGAGTCCAGCGTTTTGCTTCCCAGACAATCAGAGACACTGCCACTGAGGTGTGCCTCCAAGAGACCCAGATCCAAGACAAACTCCAACATATCCACTGGTGGAACAAGGAAGACGATGCTTTCCATACACCGTGGGGCTTCAAGAGTCAAAAGAAAGATAAAGTCAATCATCAACAAACAGGAAATAAAGGGAAAAGGCAAAGAAATATAAAACAAAGTGGCTTTTTAATACCAGAGACGACCAAGTAACTCTGCTTAGAAATAAGTGTACATGGAATAAACTCAAAAGACCCCACGACAGGGTTAAAAACTAAACCCAACTATTTGTTCCCTATAAAAGACAAACCTCAAACCAAGGACCTCAGAAAACTGTGCAAGAAGACAAAAATATATCAGAAAAATGCAAACAAGAGCAAAAGATGAAAACACCCGGGAAATGTTAATCCAGGGCCCGAGGCGGGAACCAGTGCGTTGGAGGCCCTGGGATGCAAACCCGGCACTAAAAAGAAGTTTTTAAACGTGTATTTCCTGGTTAAAAAAAGGAGAAGAAGAAGAAAGAAAAAGCACTAACTTACACTAAAGGTCATCTTACAATTACAAAGGGTAATGAAATCACAAAGATGTCCTTGTCATAAACTTTTAGGTCACACAGCAAGGAATAACACAAATAATGCAGAATAAACTGCAAAAAGCAACGGCTGCACTAAATACATAGAGCAACAGAGAAAAATGGATCTGGGAAAACCAACAGGTCTCTTTAAGCCTGGCAGAGAAGTAAGCAAAGGATAATAAGAACAGAGGATCTGAAGAATGAAGCAAGGTCTATCTCACACGGGAGGATCAGACTCCAAACTGGCAACTGAAGGCTAGCCTCCACACTGCCCAGGGAGGCCCGGGAAAGCACGGCAGAAGCCACCCAGACCAGGAGCCCAGGAGGCACAGCCAGGACACCAACACTGGCTCGGGCCCAGAGACAACCTACCCACAGTTCAGCCACAGGGAAATTCTAAACTCTCCATAGGGACTCTGGGAACACAGAGGAAATCAAAGTGAAGCTCCCACCCATGTCAAGACCTGTGGGACAGAAGACAGCTAACAGCTCAGATGGCTACAGTATCGAAAAGTCAGCCTCCGAATGCAAACCAAACCACAAAGTAACAACCACGAACAAGAATGCTCCAATTTGGTTTTAAAAAGTAAAAGAAGTTGGGAAAAAAAAACAAACAGTAAAAACTGATAGGTAAAACCCATTGCTGTCTCTGTAACTGCCCCAGTGACCAAGACAGAGGCCACAAGAACATATAAGACTATTCCTCAAACTGGAAAGCAATACATTTGTTAAGGAATAAAAAAAAAAAAATAGATTTTTCTAGTGAAATATAAATATCCAAAATGTATTCAAAAATACAAAAAATTAAACAAATGGGGAGTCATATAAAAAAATGTAGAGTTCACTCCCAAAACTTTCCATGCCTTTAAACACACACACACACACACACACACACACAAAAAAAAAAAAAAAAAAATACACAGGCTCTCTGAATGTTTGGGGGGCAAAAATACATCAAGAAAGACATAAAAAAGACCCCAACAAGCAGATATTTAGAACACAGAAGCAGGTAGCTATTATCCCCAAAAAAACAGACGTTCTCATAAACCAACATATTGCAAGTATCGCAGGGAAACGTGGACCAAGTAACTGGATGGTGATTCTCAAGGGAAAGACGTGACCAATAAGCACTAAGAAATGCCATCACTTATCATTGTTAAATGTGATGGTATTTCCTCCATGGGGCTGGCCAGACTGAAAAGACTGATAACATCAACTCACACCCCTTCTCCTGCAGGAAGGGTACCTGATGTGACCGTGTCCTGGAGTTTGGCGGTAACAGCCCATTCCCCCTCAGAGAATAAAGAACTATTCCCACAGGCACTCCCAGCGGAGAATCAGAAAAGCCCCCTGCCCACGAGGGAAGAGTGGGAGCAACCAGCCGCAGAGAGCACGGCAAAAGAGCAGTCCCCCACAAGTCAGAGACAGGGCACAGGCACCTCCTCCTGGCTGCCGAGGCCAAGTCTGCCCTGGCCACAGCAGAGGGCATGTGGAGCGGACGGGGTGTGTGCACACAACAGTGCCCTACAACAGAAAGCTTTAAAACTGGGCCCTAAAAACAGTAGGCTGTGGGCCGGGGTTGTGGCTCAGTGGTAGAGTGGCCTAGCATGTGTTTGGCGCTGGGTTCGATCCCCAGCACTACAGATAAAACAAATAAAATAAAGGTCCCTTGACAACTTAAAAAAAAAAAATTTAAAAAACAGTAGGTTGTCATGTTATTTTTTTAAAGTTACAGAAAAATTGTATGACATGGTGCTATATTAATTTTTACAGTAAAAGTGCACATATTTAAAACTTTACTATACTCATTAAGCCAAAGTATGCACACCTCTAATATAGTGACTGGCACATAAAAGCCACTCAATAAATAAAAAGCAGTCTGCATAAAATCACCTTCGTGTTGTGAAATATCCAACACATTGCTTTTCCTCAAAACGCAATTTCCCCTTTCAATAATTGTAAAGGGGACAGTAAAGATGATGAGGTCATTATAGTCTATGACCTCCACATTTTGTATAATTATTTATAAAGAAATAGTTTAATTTGGGCAAGGAGGATGCTGCCCTATATAACTATAACTAAGTTACCAAAATAAATTTGTGGTTGGAAAACCAAGTCATGAATTACCTGCAGCAAACTCCAAACACCGTTCCATTTTACTATAGGAAAGAAAAAGTGGTGCATCTTCCTGCCATTTTGTGACATTAGACTTCACTTTGAAAATTTCTGTGTCTTAAAAACAAGTACCTCCACCTCTCTCCCCTCCGGCAAGAAAAACAGACAGTAAGACCCTGGGTACAGCTGCCAATAATTAAAATGTGTCACTTCGTATTAATTCTCTGGGATAATGGCATTCAGATCAACCCCCTGCCAGCTAAGGACATTCTAGAGAAGAAACAAAGTCCACCTCACAGACCTGCAGGGACACAGACCAGTCTCGTTCTCAGCCACAGCAACTTCTCACTTAAAAATAGGACACAGCCCATTTTCTAAGCCCCGGCTTCAGACATCTTAAAGCGTCTTAAACAAAGTGGCTCTCAAACGCTTGTGAAAGAAACCCTGCCCCCGTGCTTAACTGTGTAAGCCTAGAGTTCTGTTTTCCACTAAACCTCCAAAAAGTTGTGGTCTGTCTAAGAAAGCGATGTTTTAATCAGAACACTTTGATTTACTGTGATACTCAGGTCCTATCTGACCAGCAGATCCTAAGGCAACTGAGTAGCCATAAATTTCACGTGACTGGTCGGAACAGTCTAAACTCTGCACCCCCAGATGTATGGCCAACAGGGGTGACTGGCTAAAAACTTAAATCACCTTCAAGACAAGGACCCACTGATGAAATCCAACCCACTGTAACTCGTGGACTTGCCAATCCATCCCTCACGAATGGCACAGGGTAAGGGTCCTCGTCTCTAATCCAACCCACTGTAACTCGTGGACTTGCCAATCCATCCCTCACGAATGGCACAGGGTAAGGGTCCTCGTCTCTCCTTCCGGCAGAAATATGTCCTTGGCCTACACGGCATCTGTGCACAGTGCTGTTTGCTGAGCCACTGAAACAGAGAAGGAGAAACAGCACTTTCCATCCTGGCTGAGCAATACAGATTTGGACTGTGCTCTTCTACCCGAGTGCTAGTCAGTTTTACACTAAAAGGCCTGATGCGTTTTCTGAACACTGATACGGTGGTTCCAAAAGATAACTAACAGCCCAGTCTGTTCCCAAAGCCCTTCACCTCTGGAAAGAAGCATTTCCGTAAGTAATCCAGCAAGGAACAGAGCCTGAGAACAAACCTGCCCCGAGGACATCTGGATCCACAAGCAGAAGGAGTGGGTGACCCTGACGTTACTTCCAGGAACGGGGCCAGCCCCAGGACGAGGAAGCAATCCAGGTTGCACCTTGAAAAGATCACAGTTAACCGACCAGTCCTAAGACACAGGGAGATGGCTGGAGCAGCCCTGTCCCAACACAAGATGGCTGGGCTGACACCTTGGGGCTCCCTTCCCCTTTCCACTCAGGCCTCTCCCCCTTCCCTCCATGTGGCTTCCAAATCATCACCCCAGCTCACTCAGGACATGGCCCTGTGAAATGTCCCTCTTGGCATCTCATTAGGATTCCCAGTGGCACAGGAATAAAATAACACTCAGACATGCTCCAGACAAGGAACAAGAGCTCACTGCACGGCACTGCGCCTCTCAGAGCTGCACGCGCTGAGTCACTTGCTCCCCGCGTCCTCCGAGGCGGCCTTTCTGGACCAGCGTTGTCCCCACTCTTTATTATTTAATGCCCTATTTTTAGGAGACTGATGAACATACGCTGCTTTAGAGCCATCTGAAGAGAAGCGACAGAGGCTTGCCGTTCCACAGTGGAGCCCTAAGTAAGATCCCCGCACCTAAGTATTTTCACAAACTCGACAGAGAACGGAAAGGCACTGATTTCTAATCCAACAACTGTACTTCACGTTTCCAAGACCCAAGAGGACAGAGGAGAGTGACAACTCCTCCATGTACAATGGAGAGGGGGGCACACCACCAGAACTGCTGAGCCTTCGGGGGAAGAGCAAGCTGTGGTACTTGTGGTCTACAGTGATTTTTCATTTATTTGTTTACTTGTTTATTTATTTATGCATTACAATGCTTACAGTCATTTTTTTTTTTAATGAGCTCTGCCGGGGGTCTCCGCTCCAGGTGTACCTCAAGTCCAAGCAAAGTTTATAGTCCCCCATGTTTTGTAAAGTTGCTTTTCATACTGAAAGGTTAATGAAAGCATCCAAATTATTAAAAAAATAAAACAGGTTTAAGGCTCAACATATAATATAAATAACATCTAAATGAATTAGACCACCATTCTCAACTCTTACATCAACAGACTGTTTTTACATCTACAAAAAATAGGAATAACCACATCCCATAAGGTTTATATTTTGAATCTAAAATCGAGAGCAGATGAAAACAGCACACACACACATCCATGGTTCAAAACTACTTCTTGCAAATTACAAGAAAAATTAACGCACTTCAAATTGTGAAATCATCGTTAGGACCCCTCCACCTGTCAACCAAGGCCCTGGTGACAATTTTAAGCAATGTGACTTCTGGGTGTTTGAATGGTGGCATGGTGACCTGGTGCTCCAGCACAGAACAGGGCCGTCCTGGTGAACACACCCACCCTTCTCAGCAAAGGACAACAAAAACTGATCAGGGCCAGGCACAGTAGCACCAGCCTGTGATCCCAACCACACGGGAGGCTGAGGCAGGAGGCCATCTTCAGCAACTTAGCGAGACCCTCAGAGACTTAGCCAAACATTGTCTCAAAATTAAAAATGAAAAGGACAGAAGGTTCCCTTAGAAGATGGAACCCTTAGAAGGAGAGTTCTTTGTTCCAAGAGCAGCTCGGTGGTAAAGCACCCCTGGATTCAGTCCCCAATTAAATTTTAAAAAAATGTTCAGGAAAAGAATGATCACAGCACTATAATTTTCCTCCTGCTTTCTGAAGTTCTCGGGCATCACATGCACCTGGGATTCAGGTGCTCTGTGTGATCACTTGGTTGCAATAATTCCTGCTGCCATCCAGAGCTGTTATGGGCTGCCCGGGATCCATCCTGGCCTCTGCAGCGGACTGGGCAGCCTGTCCTGTGTTATGAAGGAGGGAGTGAAAGGTATACAGCTCCTAACTGGTCAGAGCCACAGCATGGGTGCATGCTGGACAGGAGCCAGAAGCAGCATCCACCGTGCTGAGTGTTTTTGCACAACTGCAATACCAGAATCAAGAAATCCAAGTTATCAGACACTGTGCCAGAGGTGGGCTTGGGCACAGAGCAAGGAAACCTTAGAAGGAGGTTCTTTGTTCCAAGAGCAGGCAGGAGGGCAGGTCTTGGTCAGACCCAGCTTCCAGACATCCCTGCAGTCTCCCAGGATTCTGAGATATTTCAAAAGTGATATATTTGCCCTTTGATTGAAAGCAAACAAGAAACAAACAGAGAAATCTGCAGCATGAAGGTTTTGACTCAACTATGCCCGGCCTGAGCCCGGTGAGGCACCAGGTGAGCCACAGCCACCCAGGGCAACATCACTCCAGAGGGCAGCCCACAGCTCGTCCACACCTGCAGGGGCTGCACGTGTAGAACACACCAGTTTCAAAGACTCAGGGTAAAGAAAAAACAAAAACTATCTCAGTAATACTTCTTACATCACTAGATGTTTCAGAAGTATTTGTATTGAGTTTAAAAGAATCTGATAAAATTAAAATTCTGTGTTATTAACCTCTTTAATGTGGTCACTAGAAAATGTAAATTTGCAGATGCACTTGTATTCTCTCTCTCTTGAGCAGAAATGGCTCAGCAACAGGTGGACCCAGCCACATCCTACCTGCAGTCTGCTCCTGCACAGCCTACGAGCTAAGATTAGTTTTTACATCCTTGGGTAGTTGAGGGGAAAAAAAAATCATATTAATATTTTATGACACATGAAACTACATGAAATTCAAATTCTAAGTGTCCATAAAGGTCATCTATTTGCTGAAGCTTCATGCCAGGAGTCCAAGATGAGCCACTGCAAGAGGTCACCTGGGCCAAAAGCCTGAAACACCTCCTGTCTGGACCTCTGCAGAAAGAAGTGGCCACGCCCTGCCCTGCAGGTCTGCAAATACAGACCCAAGTTTTTGCAGGTAAGGAGGGAGGGGTTGCACCCACCCCTGTGGGCTTCACTGGTACTAGAAATCACATCAGAGGCAGGAGGGACCAAGGCCCGCAGGCCACGGGAACAGGGACAGCTCCCCACACCACTCCAGGAGGCTTCCTGCATCAAATCCTCCTTAGACTGTTCCTGGTGCACTTCTCAAAGCCCTCACTTTTTCTCAGAGCACAGAGGGCCACAGACAGATTGGGGGTCCTGGAGGCACCAGCCGCCTGGCCTGGTATAGCAGGTCCCCTCTTGGGAGATTCCACAGATGCAGGGAGATGGCCATGACACTGGCTCCACAACGTGACCTCTCATGTTCTACAATGTCAAATGGCTCAAACTAAGAGAGAAACAAACTCTATATGCATATAAACAAGCACAAGGTGGTCACAAACCCAAGGTAGCTGCCCCAAAAGGAGTCCACTCAGAGATCCCAGCTGTGGTCAGCATCCTTGCGGGAAAAGAGGTAAAACTCAGACTGTCCGTAGCAGACACGTGGTAAGTGTAGGTTGAAAGAAAATGAATGATATATTTGGAACACTGGCTACTCAAACCTTAACACAATTTGACTCCTTGGTAATAAATAGTAATAAAAATTCGACTTCTAGTGTAACAGGAAACAGTAAGGCTCACTAACTCGCATCCTATCATCATGGTGATGGGAAGCAGCTCCCAATGTGCAGTATTTGCTCTTATGACCCCAGCACTCTGTACCAAAGAAGCAACCACCTCTGAAAGCCATGTAGCACAGCACTGGCCTTGAGGGTGTTAGCGAGGCACCGTCCAGATAAAAACAGACAGCCTGTGAACAGGCCAGTATCAAAATCAATGGAAAGTCTCTTTTCGTGCTGCGTACCATAGACTCCCCTCTCCCAGACAACTGCAGGGCTTTTCCCGACGGTCAAGGCAATGTTATGAATGGTCACGTGGGGCTTCTGTTTCAGCAGCCACAAAGCTCAGCTTCTCGATTTTGGTTCACATGCAGCACTGAAGGGAGTCCCGCGGCCAGCACAAGGGTCTGCCTCTTCCCGGCCCCCACCCATTCCTGCACCTCCTCTTGTGTGTTGGTCTTTCACTACACACTGCGTGAGGGACCTTCAGGGGACTGCGACCCTCAGTGGAATGACAGAGGCATAAACAGGCAAGCTGCGCTACCAACACGGAGTCCTGAGATTCCACCCGACACTGGAACAGGCCCTGCTCTCTGAGCGGCACAGCAGAATGAAGCTCCCAGCAGCTGCCGTGACTGAAACGAGTCTGAGCTTCGTTGGTCATGGTTTTTCTCTTAAATGAAGGGTGTTTTTTTAAAATATCTTTGTTTATCTATTTATTTTTTTTAATGTGGTGCTGAGGATCGAACCCAGTGCCTCACATGTGTGAGGCAAGCGCTCTGCCCCTGAACCACAACCCCAGCCTGGTCATAACAGATTTTGAGAAACTTCTGCAGAGGTCAGCTCTGGTAAATAATGGAAAAATACTATGATCCTCTTCAGAAAAGAGAAAATCATTTTAAATGTGGGTCAACTTAGTGATGTCCCCACCTTAGGAGAAAATCTAGAATGTTGTCTGTGTTTGCTCACATTGACAGTGCAAAAGAGCCGATGCAGTGGTGCACGCCTGTAATCCCAGCGGCTTCGGAGGCTGAGGCAAGAGAAGAGGATCATGAGTTCAAACCAGCCTCAGCAACTTAGTAAGGCCCTAAGCAACCCAGGGAGAACTTGTCTCAAAATGAAATGCAAAAAGAGCTGGGAATGTGGCTCAGTGGGTGATTACCACCACTGATAATCACTTGGCGGTTCCCCCGCCACCAAGTTCAATCCCTGGTACAAAAAAAAGAAAGAAAGAAAGAATGCAAAAGAGCTCAACTTTTCGGTGCCTCTTACACAGCAAAGAAAAACTAATTGGTCCCGGCCCAGTCCCAACTTCACTGGAACAGCTGAGGAGAAGAAACACCTCCACAAGGGCCCATACATACAGCCCCAGGCGCACACCCGCCAGTCCCACAGGTCAGTGACACTGGTCATGTGACTGGATGACCATCACAGAGAAGGGAGGAAAGGTCCTGCCTCCGGCTGCTTGGTCCTGCCACACCTCCTCTCCTACTTGCCATGTCCTCTGCTTCGAGACAAGTGCCCACTGCCACTGGCCAGCTCTCCACGTCTGCCGCCAGCCTGCCCCCTCCCAATCCCGTCCTCTGTGTCATCATCTGGCCCTCTGCTCCTCCACCTGAGGACCACCATGCTACAGCTCTCCCCCAGGTGCCAGCCTCCATGGCTCTGGAAGAGCGGAGGACAGACACGGCAGTCTATGGGACAGTCCCTGTCTGACTCTTTTCCTGTAGTTTCTGGTGGCTTTTCTCTTTAAGAGCTTTCTTGATCCCATGCTGGTCATCTGTTTTCTATATTTGCTCTCTCGACGAGAGTGATGCTGGTTACCACTGGGCTTCCCAAGAACAGCTGTGCCCTGGTCCCCACTGCTAGGCGGGGGATCTGTGCCAAAAGCAGCCTGGTTGGGAGACAGGGCTTTCCGCCCCCTCCTGGCCTGCACTCTGCAGTCGCCTCAGGAGGCGATGACTGGTCCAGCCAGTATCCAGACTCGATATCCCCGTGGAGTTCACAGTTCTCTTCTCTGTGGAGCTAGAGCTAAGCACCAAGGGAGAAGGGACCTGGGCGCTCCACAGGCCATGCTGACCACTGTCTCCAACTGTGCAGAGGCTGTGTGCTAGCTCAGCACCCTGATGTTCTACTGCAGACCTTCCCCACACCTCACTTGGTGCACTCAGCATGGTCTCCTGAAAAAACGACTCAGCTGGGTCTGAGTCACCCATCTGTCTGCACCTCAGTACCTGCAGAATGTCAGAATTCACCCAAGAATCATCTTCAAGTTTCCCTGAGTTAGAACACATATGTGAACTCCATACAGTACTTCCCTCTAAAATAAGTCCCAGCAGAAATGACCTACATTTAGGGGAAAGTATAAATCATCATGAAAGCAAATGTTTACCCTCACGGTCATCACACCGAGTCAGCTGAGCGCTCCCCACCAACAGACAAGCCACACTCTTAGATAACGAGCCTCTAACCACTCAGACCAAGAAGGTGCAGTTTGACAACCACCCCTGGGGCTGCAGAGGTAGCTCGTGGCAGAGTTCTTACCTAGGACATGCCAGGCACAGGGTTCCATCCCCAGAACCTCAAAACAGTAACAACCAGGACTTATGCCCACATAAGCGCCTAACAGAGCCACTGTGGTCCAAAAGACATGTGAACTTTCCAAAGGGACGACCACTCCCATGTACGGCAGGATCTCCTGGCTGCCAATCATGCACACTCAACTGCTTCTCAAGCTTTGCAGCTAAAGGAGAAACCTGGCTACAGATTATCTCCCCCTACACACACAATCGCAACTTCTAACTGCAGGGACAGATGCTTAAAAATGTGCAGACATTAGGAAAATCAACTTTACTTTCTAAAGTTCACATTCCACACAGCCGGCAAACTTTCATCAACCTAGAAATAACTGATTAGCCAAACTTCCTGCAAAACCATTAAGAGATTCTGTTCTTCTGTAGCCAGGGCAATTTACAGAGGCTAATTTTAATCCTGCCACTACACCACTAATCCCAGGACTCCACAGAATTGTCCCCAAGTTTACATTGTGACAGTAAGTGCTTTTACCCAGAATCCATTTACTCGTGGCTGCATTTTTTAAAGTTTTAGGAACAAGATTGCCTTCTTTGCCTTTAAAAAAAAAAAAAAAAAGCCATTTAAGGAAAAAGTGGAAAAAGGAAGCCACTTGGCACCATGGCTGATGATGCTCTTCCCAATCATGGTGATTTAAATCACACCAGTGTTGCTCAAAGAGACCCATTATCATCATCATGCTAATGTCATGCTAAAGACATGGAAAGTGTAGAAATGATTCATCTAAATCTGGAAGGAATATGATCATCAATGAATGATGACATTTTCTCAAAATGGCATTAAAATGGGCTCTATGTTACTGATAATATCAATATGAATCAGGGGTCACCCCAGCAATGTGCATTCACACAGCTCTCTGAGCAACACCCAGACTACCCCCACTACCACCCTCCACCCCTAGTCCATGAAGGCCTTGCTGGAGGGGGGCACACACGAGTGAACATAAATTTGTTTACTTCCTTCCTCAAAACAGGAAAAACAGTGTGATTAAGACTAGGCACAGTGGTGCACACCTGGTAATCCCTGTGGCTCAGGAGGCTGAAGCAGGAGGATCGGAAGTTCAAAACCAGCCTCAGAAACATAGTTAGGGATTAAGCAACTCAGCAAGACTTTTATCAAAATAAAAATTAAAAAAGGCTGGGCTGTGGCTCGTGGTTAAGCGCCTCTAGGTTCAAACCCTAGTACAAAAAGAAAAAAAAAAAAAAGACTAATAAAACCAACTCAACAGGAAAGAGGCATCCAGAGGCAACTCCACAGCCAAAGGAGATAATAGAGATTGGCAGCAACTCCACAGCCAAAGGAGATGTTAGAGATTGAGGGTCCTCTGCAATGCTTCCTATTAATAAAGGACTGTATGAAGCCACCCGTGTGAATTAAATGCACTGAATTAAACACTTCAAACTCAGCATGTGTAAACAAAGCATGTCCACACTGAAGCTCCATGAAACTATGACACAGGCACGTCTGATGGCAGATGCACCTTCCAGGGGGAAAGACACCAAGTCTGAAGGGGAAAAGGCTCTACTTCTTAACTCCTAGTTAAAATCCCTGGCACAACCAGGAACAGAACAGTGATCCTCTCAGCTCAGCCCAACCTGGAGCTCTACTTGCAACCCGCAGAAGTCTCAGCCACTCCTACTGGCTCTCTTTTTCCTGAATTAACACAGTCACTCAACACTTACCAGCCAACAACTGCCCACAAAAGTGGCTTCAGGAAAAGGAGAGCATGAGACCTGCGTGCTCCCCTGAAGCTCCAGCTGACTGAGAAGCTGCTAAAGCCCCAGCAAACCCTCTGCACAACTCCCCACCCATCACTGGCTGCACTGAATTTCAAAGAACGTTCCTGAATGCCGAAATAAATCAATGCCTAGCACAGTGCCTCGTCAGCTCACGCAATACAGGTTAAATGGTACCATATGGCAAAGACAGACACATGCTGCCCTTTGCTGAAACAAAGGACAGAGACTCCTAAACAAATGTCCCTTACTGACACATGTAAGAGCTGGAGACGGAAGAGTATCCCTGTGTCAATGCAGTGAAAGAAATTACTTATCAGCCATGAACCAAAAACTAAGGGTTTTAACAGAGAACCTCAATTTTTAAGTCTCGCTTATGTCCTGAAAGCTAACACCACGTTAATCTACACACATCGGAGCAAGAAAAGAGCAGGAGAGCTGTGAGCAAAAGGCCGCGCTGACCTCCCAGGCCGCGGGAAGCAGGGAGCCTAGTCTACCTGCTTCTCAAGGAAGAGATACCTGCTTCACTCTGCCTGGAAACAAGGAAACAGCTCCATCTCCCATCCCACCCTCCCCCTCTGCTGAGCACTGCCTCCACTTCACAATCACACACAGTTTATCTCAGCAAGTCAATTTTCTGACTAGCAAAACCAATTCCTGACGACCAAAAAAGTAAGAATCACACACACACAACACACAAAACCCTCACCAGAGAGAGAAAATCTCAGTCGACGTTTCTTTATTCTCCTGGGTTACTCTTTACTTGGGAAACATATTTACACGTTTGCTTTCTAAAAACAGTCAAGATTCTAATTTCTGGGATTTGTAATCTTTGGTACCATTTGAACTGAAGATTAAATGCCAGATCCCTTTTGGAAAACTACTTTTAAAGCACGTTGAGAGCCACAAAATCACACTTCTCCGCAGTTGCATGTGTGCATGGAAAGCGTCTCACACTGCACACAAGCACACAGCTCTGGCCCTGGCAGTGGAGGCTACAGCTGCTCCCATCACGTGTGGCCAGATGCAGGGCATAAAGAATAAAAAATGGACAGTTGCAACTGCTGACTGCCACCAGCTCATAGGAAATACTCTCCACACCTCCACCGGCAGTTCAGTCTGTTAATATACCGTTCCTGTGGCTTCCTAGGTCATGCGTCCAAACTGCACCTCCCCAAACCAGAAAAGCAATCTCAAAGATGCCTTTTAAAGCCGGGGACGAGACATTCCAAATTCACAGAAAGTCTTTCTTTATTCTTCTTCCCATGATGCTAATTTTATTAATAGATTCTTCACAAATGGAAAGAAACACTAGATGTGATTCCTTTCTTGAAACAGGCTTACAACAACTTTCCAAAATTCCTAAAAATTCAAAGATAATATGGCCTCCAAAGATAACCTCACCTGACCACTCCAGGCAGAGGTCACTCCTCTAAAGAAATGTTCCACCTCCCCCACTTCAAACTCAGTGGTTCCCAGGACAAGAAAGAACAGAGGCCAGGGCTGGATGTGGACATGCTGTCTCCTCCACTGCCCTCAGATACACCCAAGCCCGAGACAGGCTGCTGCCTGCACACTGGGCCAGTCGCGGGTAGGGGCCGCCTGGAGAGGACAGGAGGGGGATGGCCCAAAAGGAGCCCAAACCACAGTCAATCACCACTCGCAGCACTGGCTGGTCCCCACACTCGCCCTCCCAGGACCTCCATCTTCCTCCCCGCTGGAGCACCCCGACAACTCTCCCAACCGCCACCTACTTACACTTCACAGAAGACCCACATCAGGATGCCGCAGCTCACTGGACAAGGCCGACTGAAAGGAGATGCAGCTCCCCACAAGAGTGGAAGGGCCGCTGCCCAGGCTGCCTGGGCCCTGAGAGTCTTCCACACACCAGCCTCGCCAGTTCTGGAAGCGAAGGCCCAGGTGTCCAACCCAAGCAGCCCAGTGCAGGCCCTTGTGTGAGTGGCAGCGGGCGATGAACAAATCAGGGCGCAGAGACAAAGCCCACGTCCAGCCCCATGTGTGGTGCACTGACCCCTGGCACTTCCTCGTGCAGGCAGGAAGGTGAGAGTTAACTGGACTCTTCCACCGCTGCCAGCGCTTCCGAGGGGAGGGATTAGGCCGCAAAGCACGCATCACTGAAAGGACTCACTGTGCCAGAACAGCCTCTCCAGGCACCGAGGCACACACACTCACAGCATGGGCGACGCCAGCTTCGGGAAGGAATGCTACTCCCAAGCTGAAATATTTATCATGTAGATATCTAATCCAACAAATTTAGGTTTCTTCTTGCTTTCTTCCATTAGTCCTATTAATTATGACTAGATCTCGTCAATCACAAAGTTGGACGGCTCTGGATGAATTTGGCCTTCTAGAAACCAAAGAGAAAGCTGATGTGCAAGTCCTGCACTCAACAGCAATGCCTTCATTAGTCAGAAACCTGCTATATTATAAGCAAAACACCACTTGCAATCAGATAACTAACACATGGCCACAAGTCCCTTTCTCCTCAGTCAAAAGTAGAATACACACAGGACGGCACAAGGTCCCCAGGGCCCAAACAAGCACTGGTAAGAGGAGAGCACAGGCCGGCTCCCTCCAGCCGGGGTAATCAGCTTATATTTCAGCTTCCTATTTCCCTTAATGCCTATTTCCATGGCATTAAGGTAAAATGCCGCTGAAACTCTAAACACAACTCAGTCAGACTTACAGCCACTCCCACAAAATTCTTTTTCTAAGATTCTTTGTGATAAATTATGAGTAAGACCAATATGGATCCTGGAAAAATTAACAAATAAAAACCCACAACAACCCCATAACCTGAGTCCTGGCTTTCAGGAAAGATCTAGGACTAAACCCCTACTTAAATCACCAGATCGCACTTTCCTTTTTTGCCCACTTGGGAAGACTGGAAGCATCTGTATTCCTCGCTTCAAAGTATTCCTTAAAGAATCTCCTTCTCTTTTCACATAAATGTTGTAAACTTAATCACATCACATGCTTTACTTAAAAAGCCCAAATTATCTTCTCTTTGGACTAGGTAAGAGGAGTTAAAAGTTTCATTTATGGAAGTAGAGACGATGTGCATTTAACACTGTGACCTGTTTTACTCAGCTTACTTGATTGGGGTCTCTGGAACATCTTATAAAATCAGAAATGTAAGACTGTGGCATTCCAAGGAGGGAAAAATTAATCTCTAAATTAGTACTCTGAAAACCTGCAGTGCTAAAACACTGATGTAAACCATTTGTGGGACATCAGTAATTAATATCAGGTATACATCCCAAAGTTAAAGTTCTTGACCCTAGAATGTTTCAGTATATTAGCCTATTTGGAAAGACTTCTGATAAAAGCTTTCAGAAATACAAATAAGCAAATCTCCCTTCCCTCTATTCACTATTAAAAACAATGAGATGCTACCAAATAAGCTACTTTGGTGTTCTGTTTCATTTCAGATAGAAATGTCCACTTCTCTTGGTTAGTTTTATTACAGATCATTGGCATTGCTATTCTTGTAGAATGTTGATGTATTCTGGATGTTTCAATATATTCAAATTAACCAAGCACAAAACAAAGATCACACTGATAAACTAGAGAAATATTATACACATCTGTATCTTAACACCTCAAAATTCTAACTCAGTTACAAAAATACTTACCAAGCTGCTTATCCTAGAACCCATTCTAGAGGGCTATAGGGTCACTCTGGTGAAACTAAAGATGTCCTCCTCCTGTGACCCAACTGTGAACACCCCTGACACCAGGCCAAGCTGCTCAACTGCCTTCTCCATTTTACCAAGGGGGAAAGGGGCCCTCAAAGTCATACACAATAGTGGTGTGTCATATATTTAACCGTGGCCAGTCTAAGTAAATAAAAATGCAGCTACTTTGTGGCCACAATTAAAGACGGCAAGAAAACACAGAAACAAATGATAATATGAGCTCTTTTTTTAACATGGCAGTAGCAAGTATCCTATCAAATGGCAAGCATGCCTGGTTCCTTAAAGTAACACATTCCTAAACCAAAATGCTTCCATCATAACAGGGTGGTTTGCACCATGATCTCGAAAACATCCTGTTGGGGGGCTCTCCACTTTGTTTCTACTCCAGTCAACGCACATTTCTCAATTTTTAAGTCACCTTTAGACTTAATGGCAGGTTCATGGGACATGTTTTATGTTTAATTAAAACCTCGTCTAAAGTTCCTCTGTGACTCGCTGGTTAAGTGAGTGCTCTAGGGGTCCAAGCGCTCCGTCCTTTGTTATGCAGTGGACACCCCTGAAGGCCCGATTGAGCCCACAGGCAGTTCGGGGCTTCTAGAAACAGTCCAGAACCTACCCCGGCCTCCTTATCACCAGACACCGACTGGATCACACACACAGGACACAAACCCAACACGCAGCAGCCCCTCGTCAAGATGCCCAAGACCAGGTGCCCACCGACCGCTCCCGCCCCAAACCTGCGCCCATTCCGCGCTGGACCCAACTCAGGTGGGAAGACTTATGTAAGCTCCTCGGGGGGCCACGCCTTTCCCACCGCCCCACCTCCGCCAGAACAAAGTGAAGTTTAAAATAGAAACCAATTACCTGGTCTCGGCCGCCTCTGCCCCGGAGCCAGCCGCGCCGCCCCGACCCTGCGCCCCGCCCGCCCGCTGCGCCCCGGTCCGCACGGACCCCCGCCTTTGTTACGTGCGAAGTTGGGCTGCGGGTCCCCGGCTCTTTCACTTCTTGGGTTACAGTGCAGCGTGTGACGTCCGCTCCACATGACGGGGGCGAGGGGCGGGCGCCCGGGGGCGGGGGCGGCGGGCCGGGCCTCCCTTCCCCGCCCACAGCCCGCCCCCTGGACGCCCGGCAACCCGCGGCACCGCCCCCGCCCCCGGGGCGGGCAGGTAGGCGCCCCGCCCCCGCCCCGCTCGCCCCCCGCCCCCGGCCGCGCACTCCGCCCCCCACCCCTCAACGGCGCCGGGGGCCCAGCGCCGCGGCGGCTCCGAGACACAGAAATAGGAATGATTTAATCCAACGACGAGCCCATTCCTCCCGCCGCAGCGCTCGCCGAGGGGGCGGGGGAGGGGGTCACATCGGTAGGACTCGGGGTGGGGGCGTGGGCCGGGCACCAACTCGTAATGGAGTTGGACGTTTCCGGAGCCAGAGCGACGAAGGGCGCTGGGGGCCACCGATGGACCCTCGAGGTGATCTCGGCGCGGCCTGGCACAGACACACCCGGTGTGGATCAGGCCCCTCTTTAAAGAGGGAGGCCCCTGGGTCTTTAACCGATCCTGGCATTAACACCAACCGGGGTGTACGGAAGAACAGCACCCCACAGGGCTCCCCCAAAGACACAGCGTCTTCAACGCTTAAACAAGCAGAAGCTAAGTGGACCCGTCCCTGCACTTCCTGAGGCGCGGGCTACATCAAGCCCACAGCACTGCCAGTATTCCTGGGAAATCGCTGCAGAGTGAGTCCGTAGGAAGCACTGGGGTAGCCCGTGACGCCACCCATGAATACGCGCATTGTGCGGAGCAGATGCGGCCAGGGCGCAACATTCATAAGTGGGGTGGGCAGCAGAACTTTCACTGACCATAAGTAGTTCACATTCTAGAATTTGCCATGGGCTGAGTATCAACTTCCAGTGAGAAAAATAAAATCTGAAGTTGGAAGATAACATACTGCCGTTCACTTTTCAACGGAGTTAACATCTGTTTCAACAATCCGCCTTCTCTGTACCCTTTTCTCGCGGCGAGTGGGCTCCACCACGCAGACCCCAAATGCGCCAGGGCGCGCCTGACTGGTAAGAACCAGCCGGATGGAGCTGCACATTTCGATTCCTCAATTGCTAAGAAGCATAATCATATCTTCCTCTTTTCCCCTTCTGCAGGTTTCAACTTGAATCCAAAAGTACCTCTGATGCCCATTCTTCATAGGAGGGCGTTCGAAGGGGGCAGAGTCTCCATTAGGATTGCTGAGTGCGCGTTTAGGTGGACAGACTTGGATAAACGCGTGTCCACGTCTAAATCACACATCTGTGCAAATGCAGGAACCTGCGGATGCGCGGGTCTGGTCGGATTTAGTGTGCAGACACACGGGCGCATGCACACGCGCGCGTGCGCGCGCTCACACACACTCACATCCCAAATTACCTCCGGGATGGAGAAAATCGCTTCGGATTGGCCAACAGAGCCGTCACTCACACCCAGGGGGCAGGGAGAATTCGCGAGGCAGTTTCTTTTCTCTTTTCTCCCTACCGTCTCATTTAATGTTAAAACAACAGGCAGACCCTGAAAGTTAGCCATCTACGCAGGGAGTCTGCCTCCCTCACCGCGGGGAGCATCAAACGGTCTCTACTTAAATATATCTCCTACTTTCACAATGGTCGAAAAGGGAAATTAGCAGTCGGGTGAGGCAGCTCCATGTAAGGAGGAGGGGGTCATCCGGGAGGGGTGGACGCCGGTGAAGAGTTGTTCTCACACCCAGAAAGGACTTTGACCTTTCATTGATTTAGAAATTAAAAAAAAAAAAAAAATGTTTTTCACAGGTCAGATTATAACACACGCTCATCCCTAATTTTTTAGCTCATTATTTTATTTTTATTATTTAAGCATGCGCCACAATCATGCTTCCTTAAGAAAGAACTGACCTATTTTTGGCTGGAGATGAACGACCATGTTAACAGATGTTAATCTTGTAATCTGTTTTTCCTGTAAGCACTTTACATACCCGGGTTTCAGACCTTAAAAATAACATCTTTTCCAAAAAGACCTGACGTCACAATTCACAGTGAAAAATCACACTCCCTCTTCCAATTTTTTTTCCCTGCAATGATTTCAAAGACATTAAATCTTTTTCACTTTATAAATGCTGATTTGTTCTGCCTCAACTCCCACAGGCTTTTATTTGCATTTCAAATTCCACAGGTTACACCAGTCGCCTTTTCAAAAAATGTAAACCAACAATGAAGCAGCAAATGGCTTTTTGTGCATCTGGATTAAATAAGGCACAGAATGAATATGTTTAAAAAGAGGGCTGTGCAAGTTGATCTTTGCACACCCGGAGACCAAGTGACTATCAGTAAGCCAGCGGAATGAGTGAGATACAAACAGCCCCAGAGCTCCCGGCTGATCCCGGTCTGCTGCGGGAAGCTTATTAACTCCAGTAATAAATGGGGCTGACTTACAGACCCACATTTTTCGTGTAAAAGGCTGGTTCTCTTGGGTCTCTAATTGCAGCGATCCACTAGCTTCCTAGGTCACAACGCCCGATTGTCACCACACACCAACCTTCCTCCATAAACCGCTGGTTTAAATACCCCACTCGGCTGGCTTTTAAACTTATTCATAACAAAGTTTCTTTAAAACTTGACGAGGTGGTTTAATCCAAACACCGATCGTAACTATTCTCCCTGAAAATGGCAGAGAAGGTGTCTTTCCAACCCCCGTCCCCGCCCCGCCAACGCACATCCCACTGCACCCTTCTCTTACACACCCGTGTGTGTGTGTGTGTGTGTGTGTGTGTCGCCATCGATATTCCCCTACCCTCACCCCCCACCCTTCTCCGACCTCAGCAAGACTCGGCTCCTCTCCGAGGAGTCCCTGCCCCCCAGGTCCCTTCCCCACCCCACTCGGAGTCACGGAGAGAAGCTCGCCCCCACCCCCACCCCTGCCCGAACTTCCCTTCCCAGAGCTCCCACTTCTTTAATGTTAGGATCACTCAAAAGCTCCGCCTGATGGGCAGGCAGCAGGGGAGAGGGCAGTAGGAACAAACCACCACCACCACCACACCACCACCACTACCCCCCCCCCCGCAAACATGTCCCTTAGGCAGCAGCGCTCAGTGCCCACAGGCATCGATCCCATCCGCCAAACCCTTAATAATTGAAGCGGCTCCTCGGGCCCCACAGCCCATCACCCACCTTCATTAGCCAGAACGTTTTACTTTAAAGTAAGGCAATTCGCTCTTTGTCTCCTAATGGATGAAGAGCGCATCGGAGCTCCCCTCCTCCCGCGTCGCCTTTGACGAAGTGTACAAAGCCAGAGCCTCTTCCGCGCTCCCATCCTGGCCCCCACCCCGCCCCTCCACTGCGGTAAAAACCACCTCCCGGGCGCTCGCCCGCCGCCCGAAGTTGCATCTTCCCACTCCGGGAATGGCAGAGAGGAGCAACTACCAACAGGGAAAGCCAAGTCGCCCCCCCCCCGCCGCGCCGGGGAGCCCCACCTCGGCGTGCCCCCACCCCACAAGGCACACCAGGGTCCCAGGCACGTCCAGGTCCCCGGCCTCTACGACCCCGCCCGCGCGCGGGCGCCGCAGCGCCCCCGCCCCGCGGCCCCTACCTTGGCGGGGAGGCGGCGGTACCGGGGAGGAGGACGCGCACGCCCCGCGCATCTGAAGGTGAAGCTGAGCGCCCGCGGCGCGGAGCCGAGCGCAGCACTAGACCGACCGCGCCAGCTGCGCCCCGGCGCGGGGGACGCGCGAGGGCGCGCGGGGCCCGCCACGCTCGCGGCCCCCTCCCCGCGCCGCCCGCGCGCGCCCCGGACGCGCCCGCCCCGCTGGGGCCCCGGCGCCCGCCCAGCACCGGGGGCTGTGCGGTGCAGGGAGGGGGCCTGATGCCCCCCGCCCGGCGCAGGCCCCAGGCTTCCCCCAGCCCGGGAATGGTCTGCCCTGTAGGAAACGCACACGCTCCACTATTGTCTCATCAGCACAAAGTTCTGCCACACTGCGGAGAAAGTCTGGAGGCTCACGATGACTCAGACGCAGATAATTCTTCCCCTAATCGCACTGAATCACGATCCCAGCGGCTAGTGGTCGCCCCCTCTTCTCAAGGTCTCAGGCTGCCGCAGCTCGGGTTCCTGGAGGCTGTTTACGCGCGCACACACACGCACGCATCCATACGTGCAGACGTGCTCAGGATGCAGGTCCAGCCGGCTCACGCACCTGGGCACTGAGCCTCAAGCCAGATCTAAACCTGGAGACCCTTCCTGTGGTCCCAGATTTGTGTGCGTTCCTGAACTTCCTGAGGAGTGTTTCTGGAAGTTCGGGTGCAGAGTATCAATACACGAAGTCCCAAATCGAGAGCCAAGGGTATGCTGCAAAGAGAACAGCTGCTCTGCTGAGTGGAGCTTGAACGCGATTGTCACTGTGGCTGTTTACTCGTATCCTTGAAAGTTCATCTCGTTTTGCTTTTGTTCTTAAAACTTCATTTCTTCGCCTCAACTACTCTACGTGGGACGTAGTTAGTTACAATAAATTGAGTCTGGGAATAGAAATCCTAATTTAACTCCAAAGAGCTTTAATGGTACTTGGCAGGGAGGGGCTGGAGGGGGAGGGGAGTTGGAAGCGGAGGGGGGAGGGGCCGGGCAGCGCGCCCCGCGATCCGCGGTGACGTAGGCCAGGGGAGCCGTGGCCTGCGGAGGGGCAATACTATCTTCTCCCACCAGGCTCTTGGCCATATTGTTCTGCTTTTCCGCGTGATAACTCCGCAGTGGAGGTGGATTCTGGCCAAGACGCCAACGTGGCTCTGCTCAACAATCGGCGCCGCAATCCGGGCGGTTACCTTTCGCCGTGGCATTTCTCCATGCCCAGCGCTCGCTGCTCGGCTCGTGCAGTCCGAGCCCTCCCCAGCTAGTGGCATTTACAACGGAAACTCCTTCAATATAGACGAGCTGCAAAGGGCGGTGCTTGTGCCCTGGCGGAGCTGGAAGTCGGCGCGGGGCCGTTCTGCCTGTGTGAGGTTCCCACGTGCGAGTGTGTGTTTCACGGGAGGAGAGGGGAGCAGAGGAGGGAAGAAGATGACGAGGAAGGATGCGCGAATCATGAAATGTAAGCGCGGCGCGACTAACGATCCGCACCAATTTGGAGAGCAGGCATGTTAAAGGTCATGGACAATTGTTGCTGGTTTCAGCCTGCGTGCCTAAGTGGGGTGTATTCTTGAGCAATCCCATTTAAGTCTGATTCACTGAAAAGTATTGAAGTGCCCACAATTCATCACAATACACAGTGAAAACTCACAAACGAAAGTGTTGCCCAATTCAACTATTAACATATAAGTAAGTAGCATGTGTAGACATTACATGTGTGTTATGTACTCTACAACAGACTAACATTCTCATGCCATGAATTTTAACAATTTGGGGTAGTATTTTGAAATGGATGAGTCGGTGTAAATCTACTACATTCATCTGCATTCTTGGGTCAAATTTCAGACTACAGTGATGCACTAATAATTTCCATGTGTTGAAAATCCACATGTTAGATCAACAAATGGTAAGCAAACTTCCATTCTGCACATAGTATTGTAAAACCTCCATGGCTTCCCTCTTCTCGCCTGGGTAGGGCCTTTCTTAACCCATCCACGTGATTTCACTAAGGGCTTTGTCTGTCACAAGAATATTGTGCTTTTAAACGTTCTGATTTCCTTTCTTCCACATTTCTCTACGTTGCACACAAAGTCTGAGAATGTAATGTGATGGATGAGCAAGAGTCACATTCTGTGCCAGTGAGGCAAGCAGAGAAAAGGGCAGCCCCACTTTGTTACTAAGTTGAAGTGTATTTATATCAGTTGTAGCAAAGTTCTGACCTTTGCTTACTGATAGAACACCACTCCCATCTTGTTCTAGACACCAGAAACAGGTATGAAAATTTAATAGCCAACGTGTTCCCATGCTATTCCTATGACATAGATAGCATTGCCAAAATTTCAACTGTTTAATAGCTTCAAACGTATGCAGTAGCCACGAGAGATCCAGGACCCTTTCTACACATAATACAAGGCCCTGGGTTCCCTAGGAGTGCATCTTCTATTTTGAAATCTTTAGGTATATGACAGTCCTTGGGCAGAGCAAAGTCAGCAGTATTCATGGTTGGTTTTTTGGATATTTATAGCATAATAACAGACATTAATTCTGGATGATGAAATGGATGGGGGAAGAAAACACTTTCCCTTGCCATTGCCTAATGAATTATTTGCTCAGCATTTGGGACTCTGCTCCTTCCAGCAATTTGATGAGGTAACCTTCAGTGATTGGAGACACTTCGATAAGAACAGCTCTCGAGGGATTCTAGTAAAGAATAGCTAAGAGTAAAAAAACAAACAAAAGGCAAAAAGAACCCTCCCCCGAGAAAGGCCCTGCCTGTGTCAAAGACTGAATGGAAACTGCCACAGTGGGGCAGGAAGTCCCAGGAAGGTGCCTGCTGCCCACGCAGGTCAGTGCACTCCTTAGCAGTGAGCCCTGCCTTCGTTCTCATGAATTTATTAGGGTCTTCTAAAGGAGAAAGGAGAATGACATCTCAGAAAGGAGAATGACATGTCCCTTTCTGGCTTTCCCTCTCCCAACTAATGTGAATTCACACATCCCTGAGGGGATTAGGGACAAATTTGATTTAAGTTGTCAACAAGTGTTCCTAGGTGGAGGGAGAGTGAGAAACAGGATTATGTTGTCTGGAGTAAGAAACATTTCACATATAAATGAAATTGGTCATTTAATTCCTGATATTTCAAAAATCAACGCTTCTTTTCTAAAATCTTTGCCTTTCATGCAGCCTCAAAACTCAGAGCCAGGCATAATCCCAGCAGCTCAGAAGGCAACTCAGTGAGCTCTTAAGCAACTTGGTGGGACCCTGACTCACTACAAAAAGTAAAAAAGGGCTGGGGATGTAGCTCAGTTGTAAAACACCTCTGGGTTGGAGACCTAGTACCCTCCTGCAAAAAAAAAAAAAAAAAAACAAACAAACAAACAAACAAACCTCTGACTACTGTATTGAGAAACACAGGGAAGGAAGCCTAGCACACGAGCTTGGGTGCCCTCATAGGGAGCTGAACACATGGCAGTCCCTCCGAGGCTAGTGAGGTTGGCTACAGCGTTGTGATAACACTGTGAGAGTCCTCTGTGTAGTGATTTCAGCCTCCTGGAATCTGAAGTTAACTCACGGAACATTTGGAATCTTGATTTGGAAGCTATCTCAGTTCCATTTCTTTCCTTTCACTCTGCAGGTGATGGATGGTCGTGGTCATGAAATCGGTAACATGCATCTCTCACACACATCACCTCTTATGAAACTGCCAGAATCTTCATGTGGGCACCAACAAGCTTGCCAAGGAGCCTTCTCTTGGGATTTGCGTACAGGACAAGCCAGGGTCCCGCTGCTGTGGTTTGACTCAGGGTTGGGACTTTCATGTTCTTCATAGCACTTGCGGAAATTTGTTCATCTCTCTGGAGAAGGGAGTCTGAAGCTACCTTCAGAGGTAGCCACCTGAAGATTCTGTGCAAAATGTATCCATTTGCTGGAATGAAATACCTAGCTCCTTTTTCCCCATGGTGAAAATCCTAAGAATTTTCCCAGAGAATCAGCATTTTTAACAATCTGTCCTTGTTTTCAATATAGAAAAAAAAAAAACTGCATGACAACACACCATTCTTACTGCAGCGCAGGTTTTCTCTTACTGAGTCAAGCCACGACGTCACATTTTCTCACTGTTTGCAGTTTTTGGTAACTCCATCAGGACTTCACAGCAGGTAGACAACCCTCAAATCTGTTCTTAATTTCAACTTAAGTAAAAGACTCTCAGCAACAGCTGCCTTCAGAATAACTCGTACAGAATTCCACAGATGTGGTCCATAATAGTTTAAAGAATAAAAGGAACTAGGCCCCAGAGCAGAGTTCACTTAAGGAGAGACAAATTCAATAAGGGTTTCTCTTTTGAAAGATTTCCCATGTCCGGGAAGAGAGGGGCCTGTTTCCCCTACTCCCTTTTCTCAGAGTCCTCCATTATATTGATTACTTTACCGACGGGTTGTGACCTGTTAACGCCCCACAAGACCACTGGCTCCCTCAGCCCTCCTGGCTCATGGCGTCTCCCCCAGCATCACTGAGTGTGTGTGCACATTTATTCAAACTTTTCTAACAGAACTGAGAGAGAACAAATGAGGGAGCCAGCAACCTGTCTTCCGCTGTGGGCAGGCCGTGTCCACCTGCAACCAGGCCAACAGGGAAGACGTGCTGAAGACTTCCGCGTGAAATCACACGGACACATGCAGGCCAGCTTGAAGGAGGGCAGAAGCCTCTCCAGAAGCCCGGTGGGGTCGGAGACGAAAGGACAGGAGTGATTGTGGAGGAGGAGTGTTGTGATCAGGGAGTCAGACACCTCAGTGGAGAGGCTAGGTACCGTTTAGGGAAGGACTTTTTTGTTTGTTTGTTTGTTTGTTTGTTTGTTGTGGTGCTGGGGACTGAAATTGAACCCAGCGCCTTGTGTACGTGAGGCAAGCACTCTACCAACTGAGCTATATCCCCAGACCCTGGACGTTTAATACACATAACAAAATGTACCATTTTAACCATTTTAAAGTATACAATCCAGCATCGTTAGGTACTTTCACAGAGAACTTCATCATTCCAAACAAGCTGCACCTTAAACACCACCTTCCTGCTCTCCATCCCCTGCCCCTGGCGTCCGGGGAGCTCTGCCTTCCGTCGTCTTCCTTCTGTGAGTTTTACTATTCTAGGGACCTCACATAAGTGAAGTCCTACAGCACTTGTCCTTGTGTGACCGGCCCAGCATCACTTCACTCAGGATGACATCCTCAAGGTTCACCCATGTTATAGCAAGTAACTGGACACACACGGACACACAGACACACACACACACACACACACACACACACTTTTTTCCCCTTGAGACAGCACCTGACTGGGTTGCCCAGGCTAGTCTCTAACTCTCAGTCCCCTCACCCCAGCCTCTCCAGTAGCTGGGATCATGGGTGTGTGCCACCTCACTCAGCAGCTGATGAAATTTTGCCTCCTTTAAAAAAGACAGAAGTGTGCTAGGGGCGCAGCTCTGCAGTAGACCACTTGCCTGTACGGGTGATGCCCTGGAGTTAACCCAGAGCACTGCAGAAAAAAAGAGGCAGATTATAAATGGAAGCAAGAGCTCCTCCCTCCAATAAAAAGAAAAATAAAAAAATTCTTATAAACTAGGCACTGAGGCAGGAGGATCACAAGCTCATGGCGTCTCAGCAACTTAGTGACACCCTGTCTCAACATAAAAAAAAAAAAAATTTAAAGAACTGGGGCATATCACTCAGTGCTAAAGCATCCTGGGTTCAATTTCCAGTACCAATGAAAAGCAAGCAAGCAAACAAAGACCTTATTAATGGAATAGCTATAATCTTACCAAAAATAATCCTCAAGAACTATTCTGCTGCTCCCTGAAATGGTTGGTTCCTTATCCAGCTGCTCAGTGGATGCCCACCTTACTTCAGGGTTCAGCAGAAATCTGATAAGCCCCACTTTCCTCCCTGGTGGAAACCAGCACTTGGGTAACCGTGGAGCCAGCCTGAGCCAGGCTTTGAGATGAACCTCTCCAGGTAGCAATTTCAGAATTCATCGATGACTTACAACCAAAAAGCAAGAAAAAAGAGGAAACAAAATGTCAAGGCATATTTAAAATCAGAAAATGTAGAGAAATAGAAGAGCTGATCTGCCCTACGCTGGAGCCCGGCTGGTCAGTGCAGAGCCTCCTCCAAGACCATGTGTCTCTCTGGAAACTGGCGCAGGCCAGGTCTCTGAGGCCACGTGTGGGTGTCCTTTGGGAAGCAGGTCCCCAGTGTGCCACCACAGATGGGAGCCAAGTGCCAGCGTGGAGTTTTGTCAAGAGACTGGTGGTTTGATCTCCAGTTCTGCAGCTAGTTGCAGGGTCTCACAATGGCTGTGCTTCTGTGCTAGGGTGAGGAAATGCTGTTCGATTGTTAAACAGTCACACACCAAAAAATCAAACATGTCACACAGGCAATCGTCACGTAGAGAGGGTCATGACAAACATTCAACAGAGCCTTCAAGTTGCGACAGTCATTCATTCACCCCACACTGACTGCCAGGCACCAGATCCAGTGCTCATTTTAAAAAGAATGTATTAAAGGCTTCCATGTGGCATCTGTGTAAGAGCTGGTATTTTATGTCACTTGCTACATCACAGTAGTCCATCACGAAAAAGCCACACTCATTCCATGTGAGGGATGCAGGAGAGGCTCTGAGTTCATGGCCGGCCCAGGGCAAAGAGAGGGCTCTGGCAGGATTGGGGGCTGGAGACAGGGGCCTGGGCCATGGCAGGCTCTTGAAGGCAGCGGAGACACAGCCGGCACTGCAAGGGTGACCCTACAGACACCATCTCCTTGCCATAGGTGTGGAACCTGCTCTCATGCCATTCACTGCCCAGCTGCAACACGTAGGTCACATGCATCTTCTGATTCTCTTCATCACCCACGTTGGCATCTATCACTGTCCACCAAGTGCTGCTGCCTTCCACACACCCGCTGTGCAATACACATCTGTGCTAGAGCACCCACTAGCTGGTAGAGACACAATGTCTGTGCAAATCTTTTTCTCTGGGCACCATGGCCACACATATAATCCCAGCCACTCGGGTGGCTGAGTCAGGAGGATTGCAAGTTCAAGGCCAGCCTCAGCATCTTAGCAAGACCCTAGAGTCTCAGAATAAAGATAAAAAGGGCTGGGACATGGCTCAGTGGTAGAGCACATGTGGGTTCAATCCCTAGTGCAAAAATGGAAGAAAGAAAATCTTTTTCATTTAGTTTCTCAAAGGATTTGAGTTGACTTTTAAAAACAAAACAAAATACAAAAGGATCATATACCAGTGAAAGGAATCAGGTCAAGAAAATGGGAGAAGAAAATTGGTGAACTCAGGGCCATGTAAGCCCAGCCCGACTCAGCACAAGTACATGGGTTGCGTGTTCCCTGTCCTATGATTGTTATAGATGGCAGAATTTGCCTCTGAGCTTCCTGGTATTCAAAGCAAAGAGGGAAGCACTATTCTTTACAAGACCTGTACTGTGTGTAGAATGAGAATGTAATAGACTATATTCCCAGCAATACTGTTACAAAAGAAAAAAAATCTGGCAGTGTTCCTCATTCCAGTTTGGAAGCAAAACAATCAACCTATAATTCAATAATAATTCATACTAATTATTTCGTCTCACAAGTGAGAACCACACAGCTACTAAGCACAAGGAAAGTGAGAATCACGAAGTTGTTTCCATGGGAGTCAAGGGTGGTGTGTTTTCTCCCATATGTGGAAGCCGAAGAGAAAAAGGGGGGAAGGGAATTTCCGTGACAATAGAGAGGAGACCAGTAGAGCAGTGGATGGAGACTGGGGAAGGGGCACGGGAGGGAAGGTGAAGTACTGGACAGACTACGCCGTGCGTGCATCATGAACATAGCACAATGAACCCACCGCCTTGTATACTCACAACGTTCCAATAAAAAATAAGTAGTGCAGTTGTTCTCGCGGTACATCAGGGTGGACAAAGGTGAGTTCTCTAATGACAGAGACCCCTCCCCACTGCCACTATGTAGTCCCTGGTATTGTCGATACCATGAGTTGTCTGTCAGGATATTGTGGTCAAGCGTCAGGAGGTGTGCGCATGCTGTCCCACTGCGGTAACACCCATGGAGTGAGGTCGTTTCTGGAGTCGCTCCTCCTAGTTTTTAAATTTTGTTTCAAAGACTGTCATTCACAGGTATCATCATGCTTAGCAGAATCTTGGAATCCCTTGAGCGCAAATATTTACAGACTTTCCTGTTGAGACCCAACAGGGATGTTCCCAGCATGCACAGAGCCTGCCCCTTCCTCCGAGGTGCCCTGCCCACTCATGCACGTGGGGAGACTTGAGGCCCTGTGGCCGAGCTCTGGTTCCCACAGTCAGACAGGAGCTGGAGGCCGCACCCTGCTTCTTCCCGTGGAGTCCCAAAGCTGGCTAGCCGGGCCTCTGTGACAAGGGGGCTTCCCGCCCAGCCCCTAGACTTGCCAACTCCTGGGGTGTGGGCGTCCTTCGAGGCATCCTATACCTGCTGCCAGGGCAGGAGCCAGACAAGCACTTCAACCACTTTATTTCCTGCAGCTTAAGCCCTCTGGCTTCTAGAAAGCCTTTATTTAAAATAAATACAGAAAAGATGTGTTACACTCTGATTCACGATACAATACAATCCTCCATTAAGTACCAAACACTGTTCAAACAAAGCTCATGGATGGACTGACAAATTTACAAAAGCCGGGGACCCCAGAGGAGGGGCTGCCTCCTGCCCACTCTCCCTGTGGTGCTGTGCAGGCTGCGTCCCCAGGGCCGGCAGAGGGGGGCTTGTCTTTCCTTCCCATGAGCCTCAGAGTCACACAGCTCTGTAAGTTCAGGTGAGAAAAAGTGAAAGGGGATGCTGAAACTGAGTGACTCTCTGCATGCCCACTTTTCCAGAAGACAAACAGTCCTCCATGTTCAGGGTGAAGAAGACAATACTCCACTCTTCAGCCGCTCCCAACTCCTCTTGTTCTCAATCGCAACTGAGCTTTTTATCTGGCTGTTAGAATCAGACTTCACCAGGATAGTGGCTCATAGACAAAAACCAATGATGAACTTCAATTCCAGGTCTTGCATTCTTTAAGAAGCATTGTTTTATTTTATTGTGATGTGGAGTGGTGGTGGGGGTTCAATCCAGGGCCTACATTGAGCTACACCCCCAGTTCCAGGAAACTCTATAACATGATTTTACTAACATTTCCAGTTGTAGGAAACTTTCCTGTGGACAAAAAGCATCATTTGCAAAGCCATATTGGTAAAGCATCACCTAGGTGATGTAAATACTCACCTTTTCAGTGCCAGGAAATGCCATCTTATTTTTAAGCACTGTGGCATGCTCACACAACGCTGGTGCTAACATTTCTGAGGAAACTGCCTTTTGAGTACCTACAACAGAAGAATTTTAAAAACTAAACTGCCTTATAAGAACCTATAACTATACTGTTTCCATTTCCGAATGTCTTCCTCTCCCCAGTATATTGACTATCACGCAATACTGCTGCCCGGTTTCTTGCTGTCCTAAATTACATGGAAATTAGTGGTGCCCCTCCACTCTGGGGGAACTAAGCAGGAAGCAAGGCAAACCCTGCCCATCTGCATGAGGGTGCTAGAGTGTGGATCTGGACTGTGGCCCCTGGCTGGGCCTTCAGGAGGCCCTGCTTGTGGAAGGCGGGTCAATCCCTGGGGGTTTCCCCCAGGGGCACCCTGCATCCCTGGTCTCTCTTTCTCTCTCTCTGGCAGCCCATACAGTAAGCAGCTTCCTCTGCTAATGCTCCTACCATGGACTGAAACCTGCAAAACGGTGACCCAGAAGAAACCTTTCCTCTTTTTGAGTTCATTATCTCAAGTACTTGTCATAGGAACGGAAAGCTCACTAACACGGATTGTAAAATTTTTGGTTAACTAAAGCTCTGAAGGAGAAAATATAGAAGACAGATAAAAGACAATTTCTGATTGAAAGTTCTAAAATGGCGCATCCAAAAGTTATTTCGGGGTTGTGGGTGCAGCTTAGTCATAGAATGCTTACCTAGCATTTCTGAGGCCCTGGGTTTCACCCCCAGCATGGTGAAAGAGAGAGGGAGGGAGGGAGGGAGGGAGGAAGAGGGGAAGAGAGAAAGAGGGAAAGAGAAAGTTGCATTTACTTCTGTGTTCAGAGACCCCCGTGTTCTGACTCAAACATGTTTTAAGAATCACAGGTCTTAGTGCAGGGCCTAAAACCCATCTGCCCCCTTGGCACACTGGGGAGTGTCCCTCTGTCCCTGTGAGCTTCACACTGAGGTGTCTGGAATCAAATCAGGACAATGTCATGGACTTTCATTTTGCTCTGCATAGTTTCTAAATTTTCTGAGAAAATGGACTCTACAAAATTTTAATAAGAATGGTGAGTCTAGAAACAAGATTTTTGTCCCAAAATCTAATAATGTCAAGCTGCAAATTTGTGAGGACTGGGTAGACTTAGCTTGTCCACCAATGTCAAGTGCATGCATCATGAGGACAGCCTCCAAGTATGGAGTGATGTCCAGCAGCGGCTAGGAGGCCAGGGGACACCAGGAGCATAGTACAGTGTCAATGGAACCACAGGGCATGTGGCCCCAGTATTAACTTAGATGCAGCCAGGTACCCGGCATTGCCATGATAATGGTGAATATCAGTCACTAATGTGATCATTCTGAGCACAAGCAGAGGTGGTGTCATTCACACTCACCTTGAAGCCCTGGCTGGCCTGAGACCCCTCATGAAGGCACAGGAGCTCACAGGCTTCTGCAGAGATCTGGGACCTCTGGGCTCTCCATCTTGTCTAGGACCCTGTGTGTAGGTCCCATGGCACTCTGTGATGGTGGAAAGGAGATAGCCTACAGGAAGGGTGGCTAGTGGCCGCTGCAGGGCTTAGAGAGTGGCACGCTCAGACATGTTTGGAAGCTTGCTCCATCTTCAAGAGGAGAGAGATTGGAGGCAGAGAAACCATCAGGGCTAAGATATCACTGAACCTAGCATCAACCCTGAGATGCTTCCCCCCCGGGCAGAGCAAGAGATGCTGTCTGGAGGGCCCAAGCAGGGGTGAGGACTGGGAGCCCGAGAGGAGTCCACTGGGAGAGGGAAGTGGTGCCACCCACTGCAGAGGCCCTGGGCGTGGCCCACAGTGCTTCTGTGGGATTCCAGGGAGAGGGAGTGGCAGCCAGATTGTGGGGAGATGGAAGAGGCCAGGGTAGAGGAGCCTGCTGGAGCCACTCGGGGCCGGCGAGGGTGGAAGGCAGTCCTGTAGGTGCTGGCTGTCCCGGGAGGGGCTTCTGCGCAGGTTCCAAGGAGCCTGGAGGCATCAGGGCAGGGGGACCATGTGTGGGAGTAGAGAAGAAAGATGGTCCCCAGGAGCCAGCAGCTCTAGGCTGCCACACTCCCTCATAGAGCTACTCTAGGAGTCGCTTGACCTTGCCGGCAACCTTGTTGGAACTTACCGACAGGAATGGGATCCAGAGGCAGGACCTTGGGCGACGATGAAGTGATAAGGTGGATGAGATTAGGGCTGTGCGGAGCTGGGGCTCTGCGTCTGCCCTTCCCCTGTGTGAGAACAACACTGTGTCCTTCGTCCTCCTGTCCCTTCTGCATGTGAAGATGCACCAAGAGATCCCTCACAGACTCTAAAAGCCACTGCCTCAATCCTGGTCTTCCCAGCCAGCCTTGGAACTGAGAAAAAAAGTTGTTGTTGAGGTCACCCACTGTGTGGCATTTTGTTATAGCAGCACGCACAGACGGGCACAATCCACAACCTGCACAAATGTCAGGACTGGCCCTATTCCTGTGCTGGGGTGTGACCCCTGCAGGGACAGAGGGAGGGTCTGGGTGCACACTGGCGTGTGTGTTGGTCAGGCCCCTGCATGAGCAGAGCGAACGCCTGCTCAGCACCTGCATGGCCCTGGCTCAGGACCCATGCTGTCCCCAGGCTGCATTCTGTGTACAGGAACTTCTCCACGTGGACCCCACCTGCTCCTCGGAGGATGAAAACCCCAGTGTGCACTATGGGGAACCTGCAGCTTCCTCACCAGCCTCAAGCCCTGCAATTCTTCTCCATCCCAAACTAAAGAACTTTAAAACAACAGAAAAGGCAGAGGCTGAGGGTGCAGCTCAGGGGTGGAGGCCTCATCTGGCCCGCACAGGGCCCTGGGATCCATCCCCAGCAAAACATAAAGGAAAAAGAAAAACGAGCTGGGCACAGGGACCTGTGCCTGTCCTTCCAGCTCTGTGTGAGCTGAGGCAGGAGGGTTACAAAGTTCAAGGCCAGCGGGGCAAATCAGGGAGGTCCCCTCTCAAAATAAAAAATTTAAAGGGCTGTAGAGTTACACCTGCATGTAACTCCACGGTAGAGCCTTTGCTTGGCGTGCCCGAGGTCCTGGGTTCAGTCCCCAGCACTGCAGAAACCAAAACAGAGCCGAGGTAGGAAACAAGGAGCTGAGTAGAGAAACCAAGGCCCGTCTCTTAGTACTGTCCTTGGAGACACCTGAATCTGGAGGGGCCCACACAAACCATAGCCAGGAGATGGAAAGAGCTCTCACGACGCCACGATTAAAGACAAGAGGCCGACTCAAACATGGCCAGAGGACCGGGGGGGGGGGGGGGGGGGGGGGGGGGGGGGGGGGCGGTGCTCAGGGATAGGGCACTTGCTAGGAGCGGGAGGCCCTGGTTCCATCCCCAGCACTGAGAAAAAGCAATGGATGAAGGGAAGAGGGGAGTGTGCAGGTGGTCCCAGCCGCTCCAGGTGTTAGCTGGGGGAGACCCCCGAGGGTCCGCACAGCCACGGGAGCACAGCACAGAAGACAGCAAGTGCAGGCTGGACCCCACCCACCAGGGAGCAGCGCACTGCAGCCGCCCTGGGGAGAATCAGGAGGCCCCTCAAAATGAGACTGGAGGCGCCCAAGGCCCAGCAGGCCGTCCCTGGGTCTCTTGGTGCGGGGCAGACGCTTGGCGGCTGGTAGTGAGTTTTGCACACGGTTCAGTGAGAACGACCAGCGCGTCCATCCCTGAGCAGGCCCCACGGAACTCTCCACACAGGCCGCAGTCCGGAGCCGCGGGACACAGCGCGAAGTGAAGGAGGCTGGAACCCTGGGGCCTCCCCACGGAGAGCCAGAGGCCCATCCCTGAGGCTGGCTGGACAGTTCTGCTGGCCTTGGCAGGGACCTGGTGGGGGTGAGGACTGACGGGGAGGGGCTTTGTGGTGGTGAAAATGTGGCACCGTGTCCAGGGACTGGTTGCACAAGACTGTGTGCCTGCCACGCCACTTGAAATGCGCGAGAGTCTTCCCGCGTGGGACATGTTAAAATAAAGTTCTTAAAAATAGCAATAACAATGGCTTCCTTAGTCTTATACAAAGGGAGATTCCATGTCTTCAAAGACAGGGCGCATCTTGCTGGGCACTGCTCAGGAGAGAGAGGACAAAAGAAGCCATGTCTTCTTGCCCTGACTGCATTTACTAGCTGTGTGATTTCTGACAAGTCACTTCACTTCTCTGGGCTTTAGACAGCTCATCTGAAAATAGTCCAAAACTAAATAGATCCTGCCACATTACACTCCTGTGGACCCGGTTGAACATGGATCTGTGCACACGCATATGTGGTTGAGCGTGGTCATGAGAACAAAGCATACTCTATCTGCTTATTTTGAAATTCGTGACAATGGATAAACTGTAGCTGTCTCGGGAGACGGACATTGAGTTTCAGCCATATATGCTTTTCAGTCCTTCCATAACAAGCATGTTTAACTTTATATTTGGAAAAACTTTTATAAAAACAAACCGTGTGTTGCAGAGGACATAGAGCATTGGGTCTATAAATACAAATGCAAGCCATGGTCCTTCCCGGGGTGTGTGGCTACTTAAGCCCCTTGATGTTTTGAGAGTCGGGATTCTTTTATGTAGAACTACGTTTTGTTTAAAGGTGCTTTCTGTTTTCAAATCGAGCGTAGACCTCAGCAGCTTGTGGCCACGCTCACAGTGTGGGACATGCTGACCCAGTTTGCATGGCCGGCAAGGGAGGAGCCTGAGTCCCTTTCCCAGTAAAGGGAAAATAGAAAGGCACTAGATTCTGTGGTGCCGCGTGCGGAGCTCAGGTGCCTACAGGTGCCTGGACTAAGACCCTGCGGCCCTTGAGGTACCAGGAAGGAAGGGGTGGAGTGGCAAAGGGCTCCTTTTTACCTCAGATTCCAGGCCAGCAAAGTGCCACCAAATGCCTGTGGCTAAATGGAAAAAAAGTCCTCGTAACTAAGGGCCTTCTGTGTCGATCTGAAGTAGCAGGGTATGTCCTTGAGTGTTCTGAGAAGTGAATAAACAGCTGAAGATCCAGGTCTGATGGTGTGTTTTCAGGGACATCAAAACCCACCTGCATGTGCCACCAGGTGTGTGCCTGTTATGACTGACAACCAATCTAGAGGTCACTCTGGACCTCAGAACACCCTGAGCAATGGGCTGCAAGTGGCCTTCACCCTAGGAAACACCCAGTCTCTTGCAGCAAGAAGGGACCCAAGGTCAGCGTTCATTCCTGTGCTGCTTGCTGTGTGCACTTAGAGGCCACTGGCAGGACCTGAGGTGTCTCTGTGCTTCTAATTATTTCTAGCTTTGGGGCATGAGAGATGAGAAGAGGAGGAAACCAGAGAACCGGCACATGGTGTCAGGAGCACCAGTTTTGCTGGCTTCTCCTGTCTTTGCTATTTAACTGTCTTGTTGTGTAAGTAAAGACAGGAAGCAAGTTGCCCCTGGCACAATAGCAGCGCTGGGGTTCAGGTACCCAGATGTGCTCAGGTTAGTCCCTGTAGATTCAGTTTGGGGCAACACTAAACAATGCTGTGCTTTCTGGGAAGAATATTCTCCATGTTTCAGAAGAAGCTTTGATAGCCCTGCATGAACATCCCCCTGTTAGTCGTGGCTGCTTGGACCTGGACCTCTAACTCCGCGACCTTGTGCTGCCTCCGTGAATCTTTCCAAACATGCAGTCTTGAGAGGTGGGAAGGTGGGAGAAAGGAAAGACCCCCTGCTCTGCTTCTGCCTGGCCCTGGGGGCCCGCTAGGCTGACCAGAACCTCTGCACACACAGAGGGGAACCTGGTGCTGGGCCCTGGGCTTCGGTGGCCCTTGTGGGAGACCCCGGGGCTTCAGCCCTTCTCCGGAGAAGCGCGGAGGAGAGTGCTCCTCCTCTGAATGCTTTTTTTTTCCTTTTGATTTTAAGGGTTTTTTTTTCTTTTAATTTTTAGTTGTAGATGGACTCGATACGTTTATTTTGTTCATTTAGTTTTTTGGGTGGTCCTGAACCCAGTGCCCACATGTGCTAGGCAAGCACTCTACCACTGAGCCACAACCCCAGCCCAGTTTTAAGGTTTTTAAAACCTGTACATGTTTCTAAAGGACAGACCTTAAAAGGATGTGGATGCAAGATGTGTGAGCGGCCCCCAAAGATGAAGCTCCTTGGCTCCGGTGTTCTTGAGACCCTCTTGCGGAGATGCAGAAGGGGCTGGCTCTCGAGGGTGCTGCGAGCATTTTAAGTTTAAAGAAAAAAGCAGCCTTTCTGTGGCCCAGGTGAAGCAGGGACCCTGGGAGGGGACACGGAGGCTGGCAGGGCCCTCAGGGCTCCCACTGCTGCGGAGGGGGCTCCCAGGGTGAGCACTGAGTCCCCTCTGCAGGGAAAGCTGGACAGAGGGAGGTTCCAAGCTCGGCCACTGGACTTGCCCATGGCCTCGGGGGGCTGGATTCTGCAACCAGCGCCCGTCGGGACTGTGTGCTGTGCTCGAGCGCAAGGAGTGTGGTCCCTGCTTCAGCACAGGACAGCCCATCTTCCGTCGCTTCTCTAGAAGGATCTCGAAATCCTGATGAGCTTTTCAAGAACGTAAGTCAGACCGTAAGTCAGATGATCCGGGGAACGTGCTGATTCCTGTCCCAGTGCCAGTCTGGAGACAGCACACGAACGAATTTGTTGACAAACTTTACTTTACCTCCTGCACTTTGAAAGTCAGGTTAAGGTTAGGGAAAGACCCACGTGTGCTATTTCAAAATAGAATCCACGGCAACCTCGGCTTTTATTACTGTTTTCAATTTTATTTTTCCTTCACCGTTTTTTGTTTGGCCTGTGAAGATGATTATTTCGGTGGCGGTGTGCACATTTTTGAACAAACTATTTCAAATGGCTATTTGTATAAGTCCTAAACTTAATGAGCTTAAGGGCAGCATTGTTCCTTATTTGGACTGCCGTGGCCCACCCTCTCAAGTGGCATTATCGGATCCCAGCTTTAAAAGCTTAATGAACAGGCACGTCCTACTTAGTGGCCGCCTCGTCACTGGAAGCTACAGTTAGGCCAAAGTCAGCATTTTTACTTATTTGATTTGCTGATTTCCCAGTTACTTAGACCGTTGCTGGTCATACTGGTTTATGTTGGAGTCACTAGAGAACATTATTTGGCCTGCCATGTTCTAGAAAGCTTAGCTTGGTCTCTCTTTCTGGGTTTTCTCAAATACAACAAAAAATGCAGACCATGGTCCTTTGGCCACGTGAAGCCTCGTCCTTCCCTTGTCTCCCTTAGACGAGAGGGAACTGCAGGCCCAGCTGAGTTCATGCGGGAGGCATGCGTGTCCTGTGTTAACAGGACTTGGACAGCTGTCAGCCAGGGTCTTGCTTCAGGATTCCTCCCTAGAAACACCTGGGAGCAAATAAACTCTTTTGTTTTTATATTTAGTTGTTGATGAGCCTTTATTTACTTATTTATATGCAGTGCCGAGAATCAAACCCTCACACAAGCACTCTACCATGAGGCCATATCCCCAGCCCTCGCAAATTGACTCTTAAAGCATCATTCGGTGGTCTCTGGGGTTTGTGTGGCAGCTACTCTTGTGCTCAGTCGCTGCCTTTTAGCTGAACACATGGCTTATCCTGAGAAACACCGAACTCCCGGAAGGCGTGGCTGCTGACTTCCTATAGTAAAACACAGGAGCAGTGATGGCTTAATCTACAAATCAAGCATTCAGGATGAAAATTCAGCTTTCCTTCTACCCAACTAGCCTAACTCAAATTCTCCGTGGACGGAGGCGCCAGTGGTCTCCGCCTCAACCAGCGGGCTCACAGTGCCATAAGGTCTCTAATCAGACTTTTTGGATAAAATAGAGATGATGAGGAAGAATACTCAGGAGAGTGGTGCGTCTGTGTCCCACCAAGACTCCACTGTGATTCCAGAGCCATTAATGATTAACTCCAAAGGCCAGAGGCCTGGGCCTCAGCCTCAGACTGGAAAGCTGACGGTGGTGCTCTGCAGGGTTTAGGCCTCACAGCTGGCCCGTCCACCTGGAACGAGAGGGACAGGCGACCTCAGGCTTCACAGTCCCAGCGAGGAAGCAGCCTGGGGAGGTGGCTCTTTTCTGGGAACCAGGCACTGTCTCTGCCTTCCTCTGGTGCTTGAGCAAGTTCTGAGCAGATCCTAAACACCACCTGAGAGCTCTCACTCCCAGCCACGCACCTAGAAGTCATGTGTAAACACCACATTATGCAGTTCCAAGCCATCAGGTATCTTTGGAACTAGAAAAAGCATTTTAAACTGTGATATCAAAAGAGCATATGTCTATGTCTGTCCCAAGAGCAGAGTCTGCCTTGCGAAGGTTCTCTGCCTGGCCATGTCTCAAGGCTGACCTTCTCCTGGGGAATAAAGTTCCTTTCTTCCTTGAAGACAATTAGTGGCCCTTTTCAAGTAGCCACCTTCCTGTCACCTTGGTGGGTTTCAGGTGTCTTTGGTCAGTTTATTTATTGTAGCATGCAGGGTTGATTTGAAGCTCTATTTCACATCTTTATGTTGTTGGGCTTATTCTCTGGCTTTAGTAGCGCGTGCTCCCTGTGCACATATGTCCCAGACAGCACCTGCCAGGAGGCCTGGATGGCCTGTCCTTGGCATGAGCACACAGCCCCTGTTGGCAGCCAGGGGGTGACCATGACACGCTGCATGCCATCCTGCCACCCTGCAGCTCTCCGTTGGGTCATGCTACTGGCTGCAGGGAAAGCACAGTTGAGCTACTCGGGGACTTTGGTCAGAGCGAATTTCTTCCAAGCGACTCTAGGTATTTCAATGACAATGCCAACTTAAAGGGTTCCACTGACTTCTAACATCAGAAGCCATACATTGTCGCTAGTCTTTGGGAAACAGAAGCCACATGTGAGTCACCCTCACATGCCCTCCTTCCAGTGCATTCCAACAGCCAGCCAGGAGGCAGATGCATCTACAGATGCGGGTTTAAAGGAACATGGCATTACGTGAGGGACAGAAAACTGTCAGCACTGTGGGGCTCACTGGGACCTTCAAACCACCCTGGGGTTTCCACCAGAGTCATCCTGGGGACTATGCGGATACAGACCGGGCTCCCTGTACTGACCACCCAGCCAATGCTGAGGAGGGTCTGTTGGTGGGGTAGGGAGGGAGGGCTCAGAGCAGACGCGGGGTGCCCGTGGCTCCTGCAAGGGCTCCTGCCATGGCACCTGCAGGCGCAGCCCGCTTTCCTCTGAGGTGGGAGCCTGACTCCAGGGGTGCGGGTTGGTGCCCCTCGTCTGCTGCAGCAGAGGGTGCAGGTGCGTCTCTGGAGCTTGTTTTTCTGTCTGCTTCATAAAGCAAGCACAGGGAGTCGGCCTAGGAACCCAGGGACGTTGACATGGAAGGCCAGGCTCACAAGGTCACATCGCAGACAGAAGAGCTGCCAGACTCTTCGTGAACACAATGCAGATCATTTTAAAATCACATTATTCAAAATAACACAAATGATCATTCCACATGGCCACAGTGACAAAATCTGGGCGAGTTACTGCACACCTGTTTCCCTGGTGGACACTCGTAGCTGCTATAATGCACATCTGAGATGTGAAAGCTGAGGTGGAGAGGTTGCCGGGTGGCCAGCAAGCGGGTGTCTGAACCGGGCAGTCCTGAGCACCTGGCGGACATCAGTGTCTCAGCTACGCTGTTGCATGCACCTCTGCTCAGGGTGTCTGAGGGCCACAGGCACGGGTGCTGTGGTCCGTCAGCAAGCCCCCCAAAGGCTTTGCCTGTTATGGAGGGGTCTCCAGAGGGACCACTTGGCACCATCTCAAGGCCTGAGGTGCCGTGGGAGCCCCAGGTCGTGAAAGGCCGCCTCTCAGACAGGAGCCCTGCTTCACTCAAGGCAGCAGATGTGCATCAGGACGAGCCCCAAGTCATCCTCCTGAGGAGGGTGGATGCGCCCAGGACAGGGGCCGGATAATGCAAAACTAGGAAAATGAACTCAAGTTGACTGTAGCATTTTCTTACCTGTGATCTCTGCTACCTGGAAGCAACTTCTAAGGGAAGTTAAAAATGTTTGGCTGGGGCTGGGGATGTGGCTCCAGCAGTAGCGCACTTGCCTGGCATGCGTGCGGCCCGGGTTCGATCCTCAGCACCACATACAAACAAAGATGTTGTGTCCACTGAAAACTAAAAGATAAATATTTAAAAATTCTCTCTCTCTCTCTCTCTCTCTCTCTCTCTCTCTCTCTCTTTAAAAAAAAAAAAAAAAAAAATGTTTGGCTCTTTTAAACCTAAATGGAAAATGGGGGTAGAAAACAGTCTTCGAAGATGAAAGAAAATGCTGCTTGCAAAAAAAAAAAAAATCTCTGTCATCTATAATTCCATTGAATA
The DNA here is from genome assembly GCF_048772815.1 of Callospermophilus lateralis. Classification (NCBI taxonomy): domain Eukaryota; kingdom Metazoa; phylum Chordata; class Mammalia; order Rodentia; family Sciuridae; genus Callospermophilus; species Callospermophilus lateralis. The sequence goes on along the minus strand of NC_135321.1, from coordinate 2,261,654 downwards.
AACATAAAAATATTAAGTGACTCCAAGACCTACAAACTGATATAATTTTACAATATCATTGAAAAGCTTTGATGCAGGACCCCGGAAGCTATTATTCCCATGTTCTGTTGATATGAGGGTGCTCCAGATGGCTGCGGGTTTTCCATTCTTCTCATCAACTAGGATTGAGAGGGTGGAGCACCCCCGGAGACCCTCATGTCATCAGAACATGGGAATAATGGGCAGATGCATCGACAGGCCATGAACACTGGGCGAGGAGGGCAAACACGATTTCCCAATCAGCCGTGGTCCACACACCAGACCATGGCCAGCTTATAGAGCACATTAACTAATATTCAGGGGCTGGGGCTTTGGCTCAGTTGGTAGAGTGCTTGCTTTGCATGCACAAGGCCCTGGGTTCAATCCCCAGTACCCGCCCCACACACACACACAAAAAAGAAAGAATTAATACTTCAATATATCACTACCACGTATTGCAGATTGCATATGTAAAAAACCCACTCACTTCTTGAAATGAAGATTTCCATTTACTTCTTTTTTATTTTTTAGTTGTAGTTTTACACAATGCCTTTATTTTATTTATTTACTTTTATGTGGTACTGAGGATCGAACCCAGGGCCTCATGTGTACTAGGCGAGCATTCTACCACTGAGCCACAATCCCAATTCCTCCGTTTACATCTTTAACAAATATTTGTGTATTCCAAATTTTTATCCCCCTGGAGACTGATCAGTGGTTCTTTAACCAAAAACAAACACACAATTAAAAAGAAAGAATACAAGAGATACAGAGAAAAGCAAAACTTAGAGGCCTGTACATCTAATACTGGGATGGTTAGATGGACAGTTTTGTTGTTTTGGAAACCATAATGGAGAACTGTGTGTCAGTGAGTTAATAATCTTGGAGAAATCTCCCTGCGAGTGGTGCCCTACAGTGTTGCAGAGGACCGGTCAACACTCAGCCCACAATGGACGTGGCGTAGGATCAGAGGGAAGTCAGGGCTTTCCGGGAGTCCGGCTGCATTCACCTGCTGCCTTCTCTGCTCAGCAGTGTGGCCGTGTTCTGGGATTAGGACAGTGATATTTCCATAAAAGGAGCACTGACCTCCCACACTTCCTCTGGGGGCACCCCATGCTGACTCGGTCGCACCAGGCGCAGTTTGGGGTAGGAGTGGGCCTGCTGGGCCTTTCACAGAGCCGAGGTCTGCTTGCACGGGCTGTTGGCCCTTTTACCTGTGGCCTGGTGTGGGAGACCAGGAGATGGGGCACCCCTCCCCAGCACCCAGCAGCGTTTGTTTAGCTAGTAATTCTATCCCCGCTGGACTTCTCCCATCGCCAGGGCTGTGGTGCTGCGTGCAGAGCTGCATCTCCATGGCAATGGGAAAAACATGATGCTGGAAATCCAAGAGGGGCGAGGGGGCAGCTGACACGCTACCCTCCCCTCGGCTCGCGGGAGGGGCGGCTAATTTATATGTCAAGTTAAGGGATGTTGGGACTCAGAGATCAAAGGAGGTCAAAGGGGGCCCTTGGAATGGGAGATGTTTATGGTGCTCAGTATAAATACAAATGTGTCCAAGAAGAGAAATTGAAACCTTAAAAGGCGTGCGGGCTGTGGTTAGTAAATATAAATAAGACATCTGAAAATGGGTAGATCACTAAAATCAACAGGCATTTTTAAAAGCTGTCTTAATTTAAATCCGGATAGATTAAGGCAGTGACAACCTCAATAGAAATTGAAAATAACAAATCATTTGAAAGCATTGATTAAGTTTCTAACTACACTTTAGAAATGCTCTGGAATACCTTCTGGCTGTGGGTGCTGAGGTCACCAAGTGCACTGTAGAGATCCCTGGTTTCGCCCCTCGCTGCCCGTGTGCTCTTGAGGCTAACTCTCTGGTTAACACTGTGCCATTAAACAGCATTAATTTGACAAATTGTGGTGTAGGGTGTGTGTGGCTGCTGGAGAAAGGGGCTTTGTGTCTGGGGGGCTCCATTAGTGGAAGAATTAATAAGCCTATAGTAAAGCTGATCTGATGGGAACGACTTCTATTCAGGCCCTCAGTGATCCGTGCCAGTCGGGGCCAGCCAAGCATATGGAGAGCTGAAACTCACAGATACTCCAGAGACCTCCGTTTAACCCGCAGTAACTTCAGAGTTCTTCCCACCAAACCAATTGCCAGAGGAGCCAACACATAGGAAAAAAACGGATGACATCGGACTTCACTTCCCCAAATATGACCACTACGATGTCTTTTATTGCCTCATTCAGAATGGGAGCTAGCCAGGCACAGTGGCACACGCCTGTAATCCCAGCGGCTCGGGAGGCTGAGAGAGGAGGATTGCAAGTTCAAAGGCAGCCTCAACAAAAGTGAGGCACAAAGCAACTCAGTGAGACCCTGTGTCTAACTAAACAAAATACAAAATAGGGTTGGGGGTGTGGCTCAGGGGTGGAGTGCCCCTGAGTTCAATTTCCAGTAACCCCCCTAAAAAAAGAAGACTAAGTTACCAATAGTCCCCAACTAGTAAAGAGGAAAAAATTATGTTTCAATGAGTCGTTTGAAGCTCGGGAGGCTCATTTCCACAGGACAAAGCTGTTCATTGTGTTTGAATGTGAGGCAACTGCAGAGGTTGACCCGATAACATGGGCAATATATTCAGAATTCTGTGTTCCTGAATCCTGAATCCTTACCCTCTGACCCTCAACCTGTACTAACTTTCAGCCTGTGTGTGAGAATGGCTTTCTTTTTTCTTTTCTAATTCAGACAAAATCAGCCTTTTCATTTTTTGTTTGTTTTTGCAGTATTGTACCAAGAGCGCCACCTTGGCCAAGCAAGAGTTCTACAACTGAGCCACACCGCCAGCCCCAAATCAACCTTTTTGAAGTGCAAACTCATTGACATTTCGGACCTTCCCAACGGATGCTGGGCAGCTGTCACCTCTCCCATGTTCACAGGAGAAGGAAAGCCCTCTGGACCCCTTAGCAGCTGCCTCCATTTCCGCTTCTTCCAGCCTTGACCACCTGCTTTTTCCCCATGGGGTTGCCTGTTCTGGGCCTTCCCAGAGGAGGAGCCCTACAGTGTGCCTCTCTGTGCCCGGCTTCTCTCACCCTGCACGGGGCAGTCGCCGCCCAAGCACGTGACAGCCTGCTGCTCCTTCCTCTTCATGGCTGAGTGCTGTTCCACTGGGAAGATGGACCACACTTTGGTTGCCTGGCGGATGAGTGCCTTGTTCCCACCTGTGGCTGTGGTTTCCAGTGCTGTATTAAACTCCACGTCTCCATTCCGGTATGTTCTGATCCCGGAGGAAGCCAGTTCTGCAGTGGACAATGGACGCAGTCTGGGAAGCTGTGGGGAGGGCTGGGGGATGCTGCACACCCAGGCCCTGCAGCGTCCGTGGGAGACCTTCCTCAGGAGCCCCCACAGGGGGGGTACTCCAGCCAGGGCAGCCGGGTGGAGGAAGGGGATGGGGCACGCCTGGACCTCAGGTGGGGTGAGCCACCAAGGGCCACGCTGAGAGGAGGAGGCCAACAGGCACTGCCCTCAGTCGGACGTGAGCTTGCCTGCGGACAGCAGAGCTGGAGAAACTGTTGAGTGAGAGGCTGTCCCAGGCCTGCTTCCTGCTGCTCAGAACGTAGGTGCCACGAGAGGACCTGGCAGCGGTCACCAGATTCAACCCTGAAGTGCCACTTCACAGGGAATTCTGTCCCCTTGGGGTGGGTGTCCCCGTATCAGGAACTCCATACCTCATGGCAGACTCCACCTGCCCACAGCTCCAGGCCTCCACAGCGGCCTCCACTGGCTCGCCCCCTGCCCTGCATCCTCACCACAAAGGGGGCACGTTCAGGAGCCACAAAGCAAGCCAGGATGCAGGGGCCTCCAGTGGCACACGCTGTGGGGCCCGGCTACTGTGCCCAGGTCGAGAACTGGGGCTCTCACCTCAGCGGATTGCAGAACACTGTTAGAGATTCATATGCCTTCCCGGGGAACACAAATGTCTACGTGAACACTTTTGACCTTTGCAAATTCAGAAAAAAGACAACATTAAAATTTCATGTCAAGCTCCACAAGTGAATGTTGGGAGAGCAATCTCTGGGCCCTCACACCGGTCGCCATATCAGGTTTGGTGGCGGTTCACCTGTTAATGGTACTCGCTGTGGTACGATCAATATAGCATCTAAGCTGTCATTTTATCTGTTTTGGGTTTTGAACCCAGGTCCTTGCACAAGCTAAGCAGGGGCTTTACCTCTGAGCTTTTTCCCCGGCACTTGGCAATTTGACTTTTGGCCATTTTGGTGTTGCTGCACACAGCAGACCAAGGGCAGGTTCTTTTCAGAATGAGGAAAGCCTTTCTTTTTGTGGTTCTGGGGATAGAAACCCAAAGTGCCATGCATGCTAGGCCAGCGCTCTACCACTGAGCAGTGTCCCCAGTCCCAGGGAAGCATCTGGCTTGAAAATCCCCTGGAGACGGTGGTCCCTGCCCACACAGACCTGAGGTTCCTGCGCCGGTCCTGGGCGTGTTGGCATTTGATCCTGCAGTGAGCAGCACAGAGGTGAGCAGCGGGATCTCTCCTAGGCGGGTGCCACCTGTCTAGACAGCGTCATTGCACAGAGCCTCTGTTTCACCAGGTTGGAGTGTGTTCTCAGCACCCCGGAGGAGCCAGGCAGACGCTATGGAGGGCAGAGCGGGCGCTGCAACCTGGGGTCCTCAAGAGTCAGTCTATGTCGGTGCCATTTTGACATGTGGCTGTCAATCTGCAAAGAATGGAGTCCCGCGTTCATCCCCACGGCATCCCGCGCCTTGCAGACAAACCTCAGCCCCCTGCGGCAGGCCCCAAGTGAGAGCCCTGCCACCCCAGTGTGAAGAAACCTTCCCGGACACTGCCCTCCCTGCAGTGAGGAGGACCACTCCCTTGCAGGCCTGGAGCAGAGGTCTGGTTCTGTGCCTCTCAAGAGCCCCTGTGCAGCTCTGCCCCTTCTCACGCTGCTTCCTGGCTTGGGGGAGCCTCGAGCGGGTCCGGCCACTTGTGGCAGGAGGCCAAGGGAGGCTTCTCAAACTCAGCGGCTTCTGTCATCTGTGTGGGGACATCCTTTTTCTTAAGTTGGTGGCAGGAGTGTTCTTTTGTATGTAAGACGTATTGCAAAGGAATTCTGTGCGTCAGGACAGTTTCCATCAGCTCCTGGCTCCAGCCTGTCCAGTGCCTCCCTCTCCTCCTGGGGAGCTTCTGCAGGCCAAGCAGCGCTCTCCCTCCTTGAAGCGCCAGCCAAGAGGCAGAGTCAGGAAAGCAGCAACAGGCTGCAGACCGTCACCTTAGCATCCTGTACAATGTGCCAGTGTTTGTTGATGTGCCCAAGCACACGGACCCTGGTGTCAGAGGGGAAAGGGCTCAAAGAGACACTTCAACACCCCTGAGTCCCTGGAGCACCTGCGCCCACGCCCTGCTGGGCTCCTGATGGGGCAGCTCTGGGGCTGCCGGGAGCATGCTCTGCTAAGACGTCTGCAGGGGCTCCCGGTCCCTGGACCACTGGAAGGAGACTACCCCTCGGAGGGTCTCAGTCACCCTCCTGAAAAGAACGGACCCGTCGCCGCGGAGGCTGGGGCTAGGAAGGGAGTGCCGAGAGGAGAGGACGAGGACTTCCCTCTGTGCCCCTACTTCTTACAGGACTTAATAACTGTGACTTCATAAATTTATTCCGTATTTGAATTAACGATAATAATATGTTGCTTGGGAATTGGTATTTTCAATGATATTTTTTTTCAAAAGCTCAAATGCAACCTGGGTTCTGAGGAATACTCCTTTCCATTTCATAGGTCCAAGTAGGTGGCCGCCCCCTGTGACTAAGGAATCGTGAAACAATCCTGCATACACTTGGGTCAGCCTTCAGGAGTCCAATGCAGCACCGCAAGACAGCTGGCACACCGTGCCAACACCATGGTTGCTGGTGATTGGTTTGTGTGATCGTCGGTGGCTCGGCTGAGCAAGCTGGTGGCCAGTCAGGTGTCTCCCTTTGTTTGTCCCCCTGGTTTGCTTCCTCCCCGTCCCCTCAGTTCTACAGTATTCATCACAGCCCACATCGTGGCCAGGCGCCTCCTCGCTGCGCAATGCTTGACCTGCATCCACCTCCTACAAGCACGTGGGGGTGGGGGGCTGCCATGGAGCACCCACCCCCTCAGTCCCCCACCCTCGGAGCCCCCTGCAGAGGCCTCCTGGGCTGCTTCTGGGCCTTCCCATGAAAGGGTACGCTGATGTGGGTGGCCGAGGGACACAGAGGGGTGAGAGGTGAGGCCAGGGGCGCCAGGCCAGGGCACTGGCCACCTCCTGGGCACCAGGCTATGGCGTCCACCCCTCCTGACGGTCCCTCCCCATGGTAACGTCATCACCCATTTTGCAGGAGAGGAAGTCGACCCCGGTGGGATGCCCAACTCCAGAGAGACAGAGGGTAGCCTTTGGGGTCCTGAAGTCTACGGTGGTACAGGGACTCAGGGGAAGTGGGGGGCATCTTGCACTTCTTATCTCTAGACTCCTAATTAGGCAATATGAGAATTTATCCCTCCATCTTAGCTTGTCATGGACACAGGGCTGGCCCTGCTTTTTGTCCCTGTGTTCAGACCTGTCCCTTCTTTATCTAAGTCAGCAGGGGTGGTAGCAGGCTAGGCCACCTGGTCCCACCTGGGAACCTGTGTTCCACCATTCCTGAAAACAAAGGTGAGTAGTTCCCCTTGGAGAGAGGAGATCTCGCAAGTGCCTCCCAGGCTTGCCTGAGGCATCAGCCACCCGAGTTCCCCATCCTGCCAGCGCTCTCTGGGCTGCTTCTCTTGGACCCGAGCCTGGGCCAAGGCAGGGGCTGGACACGGGTGGGCTTTCTCCGCTGCATTCTGGCTGCCCAGGGGAGCTCTGCAGAGAAAGTGGACTTTGGAGAGGGAAGGGAAGAAAGTCTGGCTGTCCTTGGTCACTTGCAGAAATGGGAGCGCTCATTGGAAAAGCCATTGCCATTGATACCAGCAAGTGTTTCTGATAGAATCTTTCCTTCTGGCCCCAAAGAAAGACGTCAGCACAAACATGTTCAGGTGACTTTAAATCTTTTGTTTTATTTATTTACTTGCATGCTTGAAATCAGGGTAAAATATAAAGCCATCCCTCCTCATTTCTCCCTCTGCTGCTCCTGTGCACCTCTCGTCCGCTTAAACTCTCTCTCTCTCTCTCTCTCTTTCTTTATCTGGGTAACTCTGATTAATACAAGTTCAACTCATTCATTGACTTTTGTGACTGCCTTTATGTCATATTTCTGTCACTGTTAAAAAAAAAAAAACCTGAGAAAGTCAACTTACATTGAGAAAATTTTCTTGGGGCTCACAGGTTGGGAAATTTCAGTCCCTGACTGATTGGCCGCGTGTTGGGACCGTGGTGCTATGTCATGGCAGCACCGGACGGTAGAGAACAGCTGCTCCTCATGTTGGGACATGGGAAAAAGAGAAAGAGGAAAAGACGGGGGTCTTACAGTGCCCACTGAGGGGGTCCAGTGACGGGAGGCCTCCCACCAGCCCCCGCCCTTCAAGTGTCCCCCACTTCCCAGAGCCTCCAAGCTGGGGCCAAGCCGTCCACACACAGGCCTTTGAGGACACTTAGGATCTGACCTATGGAAAGAATGCTCTCAGGTTCGCCCACGCTGTAGCGTGTGCCCAAGTGTCAGTGTGTGGACATACCTCCAGTTTTGGCCATTCTTCAGTGGGCGGGCATTTGTGAGGAGTGCCACTTTGAAGACCTGTGTCCTGAGTCTGCGTTTCAGTGGTCCACTCTTCAGGGTGGGTCACTCTTTAGACATGTGGGTCTCGGAGTCTTCCTCCCCAGCCCTGGTCCCTAATGCTCACTTCAGAGTCCACGCTGGTGAAGGACAGCGCTCTCATTCAGGCCACCTGAAGTGTGCTGGACCAGCACACCAGCTTCGGTTGATGGGATGGACTCAGGTGTGACCGTGAGGCTGACGGTGCCGTGCGTCTGGCTGCCACTTGCCCGTGCTGTGGTCAGACACGCTAGGCCTGTGTTCATTTGGGTTTGTGTCCAGTTAGGGCATCTTCTCCTCCTGGGAATCAAGACTGCATGCCACTGAGACATCCCCGGGAGCCCTTTGGTGCCACATGAGGCTTGCCTTTGTGTCGCGGAACCAGCCTTGTGAGGCAGAAGTTTTGGGGGCTCGGAGAACATTGCCTGTCCAGGGGGGCCCCAACTCGCAGGGGACAGCAGGCCCTGCTCTGTGGGCTGGAGCTGAGCAGGACCCGGAGGAGACAAGCTGTCCACTGTGGCAGCTCCCCTGAATGGGCATTCAGGGCTGTGTAGCAGCACCCTCTGTCCCAGTCTGCCTGGTGGCCGTCACACCACGCAGGTGGCCCTTTCTTAATGGTTGGTATTCACTTGTCGGACATCTGGTGGGGGTGGAGAGGGCAAGGCATCTGCAGCCCTGTTGTCTGGGACCGAATCCTCCCCACCCATGTCCCAGGCAGAGGAGTGAAGGCCCTGGACTGGGCTTCCTCTTTGGAATGTGGAATGACAGTTGTCCAAATTTGCCACGAGACCTGTGGAAACCGCAAAGCACCCTGCAAATGCTGACAGGCTTCTTAATAGGAAGAGAACATGGGAAGGTGAGACTTTCTATTCATTTTTAAGGTATAGAAATTGTGAAAAATGGCAGTGAATATGTTAAAGGTCACATTCTGTTTCTGTTTGTGATCATTGTAGATTTTTATGTAATTCAAAAACATCATCGTGTATCTGCAAATCTTACCTTAGAGGAGCTCCTTCTGAAAGAGAAAATATTAGGTTGAATAGCCTGAAATGACCATTTTATAGGTTAAAATGGTCAAATATAAGCAATTCCATGTGACTTAGCTGAATATTCTTCTCGACGTTTCAGTTGAAGGTTTCACTTAAGAAATTGGCATCCAATAAATGATACGTCCATGATTAACATTATGCCATGAAAGCAAAGCTGCAATAATTATTGATGCCTACGCTAATTTTAAATAGCCAAATTATGCTCCGTGTCACTGCATCTTAGAGCTGAAAGGTACCTAAGAGATCATTAATCTAACATTATTTTTAAGATATGGAAATTGAGTCTCAAAGAGGTTAATCACATATCCAGGGCTGCAGCTCGGTTCCTGATTTCCTTTCCTGGCTCTGCCCCACTCTATACGGCTGCCTTATACAATATGCATACTGAGCAGCTTGATTGTACAAGAGCCCTAGTGTTCTGTCACATTTACATATAAAAAGATGATAAGGAATCGCAGTTCTGCTGTAGCGTAAATAAGACCTACATGAAAATATTCCTGTGCAAATCTCAGACGTTCCCTAAATGCCCTCACCCACCTCTGCACAACACTTGCTCACACATTTCACAAATGGTTTGGACCAATGTTCCCCAAATGATCTCTCAGTGTCCTTTCCTGTAACCTGCCTTCCTAGCTACCAAAGCAATGTGGATCCACCTGCCCCACCACCAATAAGTGAGCAGGAAGGTACCAGTGCTCCACATGGTCTCACTTCCTGTCCAGAGGATGGCCTATATGGTCCCACTTCCTATCCATGGGATGACCCTGCGGCTACTCAGCCTGGTTGCTGGTAACAATGAACCTTGAGGCCTATAGGAGAGCTTGTGGATGCTCAACGCCCCCATTTAGGGAACTTCGTTTGTTGGACTGAACTCTGAGCCTGTGGACCCCATTCCTGCGTGTGTGTGTGTGTCAGGGGGGGGATACTGATTGAACCCTGGGGTGCTTCATCACTGAGCTATATCCCCAGTCCTTTTTCATTTTTAGATAGGATTTCTCTAGGTTGTTGAGGGTCTTGCTAACTTGCTGAGGCTAGTCTCAAAATTGCAATCCTCCTGCCTCAGCCTCCCAGGTTTCTGGGGTTGCAGGCATGGGCCACCACACCCAAGCCAGTGTCTCAGTAAGCTGAGCCCTAACAATCATTTGCTGCTCTCAATGACAGTGACGCAGTGTCACCCAGAACTGGAGAGCCCTCTAAGCCTAGTCAGATAGGAGAGGATGATCCACCCCAAGACACAGACTAAAGGGCCGAAGCTCGAGGGTGCAGCTGCGTGGTGTGGGTCTGTGGAAACCACAGACACTGCCAGGGAAAGCCACCCCTTTGTCCTTGTCCCTCACCAGGCACCCCCTGCTCTGCATTTTCATTTGTTGGAGTATTTGATGTGACTTCTGAGTTTGGGTTTCTTCTTTTGACTGGGGCAGACAGACCTGTGCTGGCGACTCAGGTCAGGACACGTGTGCAGAGTGGAAAATGTGTGCGTTCCAACCTGGGCTCTGTTTTGTGACGAGGCAGGGTGGACCTATGTAACAGGAACTGGCGCAGTCCCCTGCCACCAATTTGAGGAATGACATTATTAAACATTCATTTAGCTGGATGAAAGGGCCCTGCTAGCTGGTGTGCCTTTGAACCGGAGCACCCTGCAGGGTGCAGCAGGGCCAACCTCTGAAGTCATTGCCACCCATTAGCAGGTGGGTGTGAACTGGTTTATCAGCTCTCCCCCCACCCTGGGCTTCTGGAGGGGAGGCAGGAAGGACCTTAGGGCTAGAGGAAGCCCTGCTTGGTGGGGGGGGGGGGACTGGGAACTGGAGGGGTCTCCAGAAGCCTCCCCAGCTTTTCCAGAGGCCCCTCACAGTGAGCCCAGACTTGAGGCTCCGCTCTGGGGCGGGTGTTTACTGTGTATGTGCATTTCCTTTTCCACTTAGTCTCCTAAAAGAAATGACATATAACTGCCCAACAGTGGCTGGCCCATGGAACACTGAGAATGTTAAAGAGCAGTAAACGGTGACAGCGCTGTTCTGCAACCCCCTCCCTCAGCAGCCCTGGTGGTGTTGTGACAGCTTCCTCTCTCCTGGACTTTCTTTCTGGGACATTGATTGTCATTCAAATGCTGCCCTGGATAGATTGCGAGTCTCTGTGTGCGCATGTGTCTGTGTATATGTGTGTGTGTGGGGGGGTGGGGTGGCATTGTGAACCCGGCTGTTTAAGTGTCTGTGGAGATGATGGTCTTGGGACAACGTTCTTGAACAGTCAAATGTGATTCAAGAAAACCACTTTAAGAAAGAAAGAAATCATGTCTGCACACCAGGGGGAACATGCCAGCAGACCTCAGGGCACGAGGGCCGTCTGCACGCCAGGCAGCTCCACAGCCAGCCCCCAGCCGGCTCGGTTGACCACCACGCACCCCGTGCAGTGGAGTCCAGCTGCACACGCCCAGGGCCTCTCCTGCAGTGTGGTTGGCAGAATGGCGTACCCAGGCTGCATTCCCACTTTGCAGCCTCACATCCGCAGGCTCCTCTAACTTGGTTATATCTAACAAATTGCATCTCTTGCAGCACATGATAAAGTGAACGAGGTTAAGCTGAAATCCCATAGCCATTTTCCAGGCCCAGGGAGGGAATCAGAGTGTGTTCTGCTTTTTATTCAGGGCCCACCTCTATGCAGAGGCAGGAATTGCACCCCTGCCGTGGTTCATCATGGAGAGCCATGGGCCAGGAGAGGCCCTGGGCAGCGCCCAGTGCGTGACCCGCCTGAGGCCCCAGATCACAATGTCTTTCTAGAGCTGCGGCCAGCCAAGCCTCCCACTGGTCCTGGTCCCAGGGCAGAAAGGAGGCGGAGACGGATGTCATGCCAGCCTAAAATCCTGCTAGGGAAAAGGGGTGAATCTCACGAGTGACTCTTCTACTGGCTTCCTGTTATCTGCTGCCAGCAGAGAGGCATATTGTGTTTTGTTTTAGATCGTGTCAAGAACAGGGGTGCAGAGGCCTGTTTCCCCCACTGTAGGAGGAAGTGCTCAGGATGCCCCCCCGCCCCCCGCTGATCCACGCCATCTTCTCTGGCACCTTGGCTCTTACTGAAGACAACCAGGGAAGGAGCAGGAGCCACATGAGGCACACCTTGTGCATTTGCTGTAATTGTCAGGATTGATTGGATCTGTGTACGAGAAGGCAATGGGAAGGTTCAGGAGGAGGCCACGTCAGTGGAGTGGCAGGAACATCGTTCGGGGTGTCAAATTGCTCTGTGCTGTTTGTTTTTTCAAGGTTTCTACTGTCAATTTGATTTTTAAATATTTTTTTCCTTTTTTGGGGTGAGTCTTGCTTCACAGGGTTTTCCATGCTGTCGTTTTTTTACGAACAATGGACCCAGGGAGGAAGGTTAGGGAGAAAAATTGTTACTGGAAATAACTAAAAGGCTGCTGCAAATCAGGAGATTGGGTGGTATAGGGTTTTATTCCGTCTCTCTGCACTCAAATCTCAAGTGCGCTTCATGTAACTGTGCAATTAATCTTGACTTATAAACATTGGCCAGAACTCTAAACCTTAGGAAAACACACCTCAGCAAAATTCTACGTGATGTTAGCATAAAAAACATGAGACAGGAAAGGAATTTAAGTTATTAAAAATAATTCTAAGGTCTTTGGCCTGGTTTTATTCATGCATAACATGTTCACAGAGTCTTATTGCCCCTGAAATGGAAACCACCACTGCATGGGTCGAGGTCGCTTGCTTTTTTTCCTTTCCTGTCTTTAAGGCTCTTCCAGGGACGGAGCCTGCAGTCTCCTCGGGTAATTCCCTCAGGCTTCCCGTCCACCAGCTAGGAAGTGCATCCTTGCCGCTATCTCGAAATCTCTTAAGCTGTTTGATCTCCACTGCTCCAGCCGCTCTTCAGAATGGCATCTTTCAAAGAGCAAGGTCCCATCATGGGCCTGGGAAATCTGCAGTGCATTGTGTACTGCGTCTCATCCTTGAGTCGGAACTGATAGAAATGAATTTAAACCTAGCAGCCCCTATTAATTATACACTTGAGATTTCAATAGCGGGCTAACAAAAATTCCACTAATATGCTGTAATCAGGCAGAGTGTGGCACAAATGGTAAATTTATGTAAAGCTAGGTATACGGGAGAAAGATCCAGTGTGAGCTGGCGAGTGCCAGCTGCAAGGCTCAGGCTCCACCACCAAGCCTCTGGGGTGAGCGGTCCTTGGTAACCAAGAACACAAATCCTATGAGGCTTTTTAAGAGACTGGTAGGACCTTGGGCTAGAAGTCTCTTAGACATTACCAAGCACCTTTTCTCTCTTTCTATTTTCATAGGAAATAAAATCTACATTGGGGGCAGCCTGGCCTCCAACTCACTGTGTCGGTGCATGCCTTTAGGGTCCCTCTGTTTCCTTGAGAACCTGTCATGTTGGGCCGTAGGGTTTCCACTAATCTAAGTGCCTGCCATTGTGCACTTTGTGCTGCTTCTTGCTTTGCTCACTGGGGCTCTGCTCTGAGGTCCATCCCCTGATAATGCCTACGGAGTACCTGGTGTCTAGGGCTGGTGTGCCCCAGGGCACGCACCCTTTCCAGAATTACTTCTCCCTTCTTCCAGGGAACCACCAGGATGGCTTCCAAGTCTCGGCTACCCCAAGCACCGGGTAGGACCACGTGGAATACACCAGAGGTGACTCTCTTCCTGTCTGACTTCTTTGTTCTCGTACCACTAACAATAATAATCCAAGATGGACCTGAGATTTTGCCTTAATATCTGACAGAGGAAATCTCTGTATACTTCTTTTGGTTTGACTCACTAATTTATTCTTTCATTAAGTCCCTTAAAAGAATCCATCTTGATTCTTTGAATTCTATGAACTGAATCCCTTCATAGATACTGCACTGCATTTGTAGATACACTAGAAGATAATCGAAAGTGTTTAAAATATTAAGTTATCCAAAAAGATGAATGTATTCTAATAATTTATATCTTTATTCTTAATCATTTTACTTCTTAAACTCTTATTTTGAAGTAATTTCCAACTTTAAGAAAAAGTTGTAAAAATGGAACAGAACTGTCCCCACAGCAGGCAGCTTCCCCAGAGGCTGCCAACCCCGTGCAGCCAGGGGTGGCAGTGTGTGAGGACACTGGGACACTCACATCCCAGGCCAGCTCCAGCCCAGGGACCACACACAGGGCACCCAGGTTTCCCATCCTAGATCTCCTGGGACCACAAGCACCTTATGGGTATTTCTTTCTTTCTTTTTTTTTTTTTAAAGGTCAATTTTTTAATATTTATTCTTTAGTTGTAGTTGGACACAATAACTTTATTTCACTTATTTATTTTTATGTGGTACTGAGGATCGAACCCAGGGTCTCACACATGCGAGGCGAGCGCTCTACCGCCGAGCCATAACCCCAGCCCTTATGGGTATTTCTTTGCCTTTCAAAAAGTGAACTGCTGACAGAGTCACTGGCTGCGTTTTGTAGAATGAGTTTTTTGAGGTTTGCCTAAGGTTTCCTCATGATTAAGTTTGGGTCATACATTTTTGGCAAGAATATGGTATAATCATTGTTGGCAGATAAAATATTTAATGCCTAAATATTGCATGGGATATTTAAACTAAAACCCATCCATCATTTACTTGAAATCCACATTTAACTGAGCACCTTGTATTTTTATTTGACACATCTGAAGAGTCTGAGCATCTGTGACTGTGTCCTGCTCAGGGTGTCATATAAGGATACCTTTTGGGGGATGAGGGATGAAACCAGGAGCATTTCAATTCTGAGCTACATCCCCAGCACTTTTGTTTTTGTTTTTATGCTGAGACAGCTTCTCAACACATTGCCCAGGCTGGCTGCAAACTCGGTATCCTCCTGCCTCAGTCCCTGAATTGAGGGGATGACAGGTGTACACCACAGTGACCAGCCGGGACATGTTATTCTGATGTCTGATTAACTCTGAGCACTTGGCTGGGGAGGTTTCTCCACTGAACAGCGATTGTTTTTCTTTCCTTAATTAACAAGCAAATTGTACAGAGATATTTGGAGTCTACATAAATACCCTATTTCTCATCACTCTTCTGCCCACTAATTTTAGCATCCATTGACGATTCCTTGCCTGCAACAATTATTACAGTAGTGTTTGCAAAATGGAGACTTTGTAAGTCTGTCATTCCTTCTGTCTTTATTAATTGGAATTCTACTCTAAGGAAAAGCCCTACATGGTCCTCCATTGATTTTTTTAATTCAATTACATTTTATGTCAGTATGAACTCATGGATATTAACGTGATTGTACAGGACATCATCCATTACTGCAACTGTGTAGTTGTTTTCCAAATCATCCTGGATTTGGCCATTGTAATGGCTACCATGTGCTTTGGAGATGACCTGGTTAACCTCTGAGTCCTTCCTTGCCCTCTGGCTTGCTGTCAGATTTCAGCCCATCTTGGACTTCCCCTGCCCAAGCTTGGAACCAGCCTTTTCTCCAAAATCTCGTGTTACTCCTGTTGAAGAATGTATTTAGGAACCAGGATCTGGAGCCACGCACAATGGCACACGCCTCTAACCCCAGCAACTAGGGAAGCAGAGGCAGGGGGATCACAAGTCTAGCCTCAGCAACATAGTGAGATCCTTTCTCAAAATAAAAAAATAAAATTGGCTTAATTGTGAGACATCTTGGGTTCAATCTTCAGTATGAAAAAGGAAGAAAAGAGAAACAAGATCTGGAAGCCAGAATTTATTGTCCTTTTCTTTTTTAAGTTTTTGTTTTATAAGTTTTATTTTGAAATTTTTAATTTCTAGTTGGACATTGCAGGTTTAGAGAAATGTTTTTTTATTTTTGGAGAATTATTGTTAGTCACATAAAGCTTTTAACTTGCTCCAGTACATATTTGACATTTAGATAGCTAGTTATCAAATGCAAATAATAAGGTTTTACCTCTTTCCTTCCACTTTTATTTATTTGTTCTGTGGTGCTGGGGATTGAACCCAGGGCCTTGGGCATGCAAGGTGAGCATTGTTCCAGGTGAGCTATGTCACCTCCCTTTCTTCCTTCCCTTATAGTATTGGCCAGGGATGTTTCACCATGTTAAAATGTAGACTTGATGGTGGAACCCTTTATATACTCCAAACTCAAGGAGAACATGTCTACAGCTATTTATTTATGGAACATTAGTTGGCAAGAAAAGCACTGGGTTCTGGCCTGGGCTACACCTGGACACACCTGGACAGCTTTGGGCCAAGTGGAAGAAGGCAGTTATAAAAGATGACAGATGACAAAATGTCCAGAACAGGCAAGTCTATAGAGCAAGAAGAAGGCTCGCAGTTGCCTGGGCTGGAGGTGAGGTTGAGAGGGAAATCGGAAGGGGCTCTGGTTTCTTTGGATCGATGACGTATTCTAAACTAGACTGCGGTAATTCTCACAACTCTAAAAGCCAGCTAGGTCTGTCTTTGAAGAGGAGGTGCTCAGGTTCCCAAGGACAATGACCAACTTCCCTGGTCCTGCCTGCCCGCTGCCTTGGTAGCTGGCCACAAGCAGGCCTGTGACCGGTTCAGGAGGGGTGCCCACTTTCTCCACCATCCTGCCCAGAGCCTGATATCACCTGCACCTACGCACTTCAGACCTTCATTGTCTTCTGCCAGGTGTCAAGATCATGGTGCCAGCTCTCTTTAGCTTACGCTGGCTGAGTATAGATTTGTGAGCTTTTATTTTTACTGTTCCCTGTCTTTTTGTTCTCAGTGTGTTTTTAACATTCTGTTCCTAGCCCAGGTTGAGAGCACCTGGCTGTAGTTGGTGGGTTTAATCTGTGTGCACTTGAAGTTACTCATGTCACAAACTTACTTCTGAAATCTCATTGTCAATGTGCTGAACTCCTTACTGTTTCTTTCTATTTTTGTCCTTGTTTTCTATTATATGGGTCAGGTTTTTCTGCTAGTATAAAAGTTGTGCATTTTTGCTCTTATAGTTGTTTCCTGTAACTTAGGACACATTCTCATAAGTCATCGATTATGTGGATAATTCACCACTATCCCTACTTTTCCTAACTGGAGAAGAACTTTACCTCACCGGAAAAGTACTTTACCTCACCGCCACCTCCATTTAACCTCTTTGGTGCTGATATTGGGTAGGATTCAATTCTGGGTTCTTTCAAATACTAAATGTTACCAAAATACATAATTTTTCTTAATTTACTCTCTTGTGGCAATTTCTAGGAATCTGTTTCTTTTATATTTAATGCTTTCCTCTAAAATGCTCTCTTTCAGAAAGTGAGTCTTGATATGGCAAGCCACCAGAGATCTTGTGGGAGATTGTTTTATTAGGCTTTGGGGCTTTACTGGTTTGCTTTGAGGTACAGTCTTGCTGTATTGCTGAGCTCCTGGGCTCGAGGGATCCTACTGCCCCCACCTCCTGAACAGCTGGGCCACAGGTCCGTTTCACCACACCTGTGCCAATGTCTTCAAACGTGAAGGACAGTTGTCTGAAAGTTATATTCTAGGTTCAGAAGTATTTTCCCTTGATTATTTAAAATATTGTTTCCTTGTCCTCTTGAGAGCACTCTTGTTGGGCAATCCGACAGCTGTCTGTGCCGTTCCTTTGTGTGAAGACTGTCCTTTACCCCTATCTTCTTCTTGCCGTTTTTTCTCTCTCTCCTGTTCTACTGTCTTCTGGAAAAACTCTTCAATCTGATATTTGAAATCACTTATTCTTCAGTTGTTTCCATCTTGCTATTGATGCCATGTTTTTATTGGTCATGCATTTTGAAAACTTACAATTTTTGAATTATAAATGCAGAATGTAGTTTATAATTTAAATAAAAATTTTGATATATTGGTAAATTTGAGGTCAGAAATTAAAACAATTGAGACACCATGAAATCCAGTGTCACAGAATCCTGGACCAAGTTCTGTAACATTGCATCTCTTAGAACTTGTTGATGGCAAGAGACAGAGACTTTGAACCAGCTTAAGTGAGAAAGGGCAGAGGGGAGACTCTGGTGTGTGCCCTGGGGAGCCTGGAGCCGACAGCTCCTGCCCACTCTGACAGCAAGGCTCCTATACGCTCCCAGTTTGCCGCTCACGCAGGAAACCATCTTTCTTCGGGATTCAATTTGAAAACTCTCAGGAGCACCATGGTCGGCTGCCCTGGTCCCTGAAATAGAAACCCCACATCTTAACAGGCACTACCTCAACCCTCCCATAGAACTTTTCCCACAGAAATTCTTCCTCAGAAATCTGAATTTCTCAGGGACGGCTCTGTTAGCTCGTTTCTCGGTGACAGGAAGTAGCCAACATTGTGTCTGACGACCTTACTCTAGGAATCACCCCATCTACCCTGTTGTCACCAGGGACTCCCTCAGGCTGGCCCTGGCTCCTTCCGAGTGGGGCAGCCCCAGGGCTGCAGGAGCACCACCAGGTGGGTGAGGAGCACATCCCTAAACTCCTGTTGACAGTAGTCAGAGGCCTGGCCTGAGTCTGGTCCCCCGGTCCTTGTGTTCGTCAAACTGGCAAAACCGAAGCTTCGCAGTCAGCAGTGACACGTGGAGGGGGTAACCACCTCTGTCCAGGAGCCCTGTGTCCACAGCTGCCCAGCGTGGGTCAAAGTGAGGCTGTGTCCCTGGGGGCTACTCTTCAGCCCACTTTCCTGGGTACTGCCACACACTGACCCCTCTCACCGGCCCTGGCAGATGGCTTGGTGAGCTGCCCCTGTGGCTCCAAGGCCACCTTCTCAGGTCCTTTCTGGAGGCCTTCCGTGTATGGAAGACAGATTCCCACAGCCCATGTGCACGCCCAGGGAAGGTCCTGGGGAGGAGGGCCACTGCAAGCTGGGGTTCCAGCACCCACTGCAGCGCAGTCTCCAGGGCCGTCATTAGGCCCGAGGACTGGGAAATGCATGGCCCTGGGCGATGAGCTCCAGTGGAGCAGTGCACCCCAAGGTTTGAGAAATATTATAGGAATGAGTGAGGATGAATCCAGGTCAGAGAGACTCAGAAGAAAGTTTCTCATTATTTAATCATAGGAAAACTAACCAATGAAAAGAGCCAGACCACACAGAGCCATAAAAATGATAATGTAACAAGAAAAATAATAATAGCTGGCGGTCACCAGACACCTAGGGGCAGGCACATCTCTGCTTACGGTCGTTAGCCGAGTCGTGGGTCCCACTTAGCTGCATGGCCTTCAGGAGCTGGATGTGTGTTCATGTGCAAGTGCGTGGGAAGCATCCAGAAGGATCGGCAATGGCTGTCTTGCATAATCTTCCCAAGAGCTGGTCCTCACAGTGCCTGTGTCAAAACAAACTAAAAAGAACTACAGGGATACAACGTTGGAAAGAAAGATGGTTTTAGAAACTCCTCTTAGGGGCCAGGGTTGTGGCTCAGTGGTAGAGCACTCAGCTAGCATGTGTGAGGCTCTGGGTTCGGTCCTCAGCACCACATATAAATAAATAAAATAAAAGATGTTGTGTCCACCTACAACTAAATTTTTTTTAAAGATCCTTTTAGTGTCTAACAAGCATCTTATTTAAATTAGTTGAAGACTAGTAGATACCCTGAATTATTTTTACTCTGATCAAGTTCCTGGCCATGTACAATTGGCTCCCTGTGTGTATGTGTGTGTGAGTGTGTGTGTGCCTCCCATTTTTTAGTATGGCCACATCACTGCTGGGGGGCACTGACAGCATTTGGGGTGACTTAGAGAAGGCTCTGTCCACACATGGCTCCTGGCCTTCAGGCAGAGCCCTGGGCACCTGGTTAGGACTGACACTGTGCGGGAGCGGGACAGCAGTCAGAGCTAAGGTGAGGATCTTCCCCAAAATGTTTTCCAGAACTTCTTAGACACTGCGAGTTTATGAATAGACTGTTAGAGCCCACGGAACCGGAAAAACTCTGGGTGTGGCTTTAGATTTCCTTGAAAAGTCACGGAATTTCAAGTAAAGAAGGTGAGCTAGGTTCGGATCCCAGCTGTTCCATCTTAGGTGAATCACTGGAGTTGGCCAAACCTAAGTTCCCTCCTCTGCAAAATGAGAACCCAACTTACACCTGCCGCACACAACCTGGAAGGGTTCTAGAGGTACACGCTAAGACGAGTCCACAGCCTAGTCAGGTGCCCCCGGGCGACCAGAGGAAAGCACAGTGCTCCGACCTGGGTGGCTGGGTGGGTGGGTTCCAGGCCCCTCTGGCTTACATAGGCCCTTGCCTCCATATGTGGGGTGGGGGCAGGGAAAGTGAGTCGCACTGTGTCCATTGTCCTTCATCATTGGTGAGGCACAAGGGTGGTGCAGGCTGCTTCATGAATAATGAAAAACACCTTGTTGTCAGTGTGTCGTTACTTGACCTTGAAAGAAGGCTGCCTGGTGGAAGCAGTTGATGTGAAGAGTTTGAACTCCAGTCCAGGCTCTTAACCACTATTATCCGGGGGCCATTACTAGCCTCTCCAGGGCTCCATCTCTGCCCCCATCCAAAAAGTGGACATTTAGTACCCAGGTGAGGAGGCCGTGTGGGGGTTGACTGGGACTCTGGTGCAGCCCCAGAGCTCCTGTTCATCTCACCCTTGCTGGGCTTCTCCTCTGCCTCTTGGGGTTCTGCTCAGTGTCAGGGTTGGCCTTCCAGGAGAGAGAATGTTGCCTTCTAAATTTTCTAAAGCTTTCTCACTTCAGGAAGCCAGAGCTACATGAGCTGGAATCATAGGTGCCTTCACTATCTTGAATCCTTTGAAAAACAATTTGCTGATTCATTTTGTTTGCCTCCATATGCAGACTTAGAATTTTTGTGCTAAAAAATGCATTTACTATCTCATCTTTTGATTTTTAGAAGCCTGTTTATGGTCAGTTTGTGCCTGTTGCAATGTCCCTTTGTTGCATACAGAGATGGCCTTTCTTGGGGGAAGTGCCTTTGTGCAGGCAACATTTCTTGGATGTTTTTATTCTTGAGTTTGGCTGTAGGATATTTATGGATGGGGACTCGGGTTTCAGACTGTGGGTGGAGAGGAGGTCTGGCCAATCAGAAGGCGGCTTGCTGGGGTCATTTGCATCTGACAGCCCACTCTCCTCCTCAGGATCAGGCTGGTGAAATCCATCCTTGGGGGATGTCACAGCTTTGGTTAAGACTTCCTTTACTCCTTAGCTGCTGGTGCAGTTCTGATGATAGCTGTTTCACACGTGCCTCTGTGCTTGGATGGGTAGAGCTGTCAGGAGACTGTGAAAGCTCAGTCTTGTGATTGCACTTGAGGAAGAGGGACAGGACAAGGACCCTTCAGCACCCTGTATCTATCCTTTTGCTCATTAATACATTAATTTATATCTTGTTGTTTTTCTTTAGTGCAACGTGACATTTGTACCCACAAAAAGGCAACCATGTGTGAGAATCTTTAAAATAAAACCCTTTTTTGCAAAGGTACTGATGTTCTAAAGTTGGGGAAAGTGCAACTTTGAAGAAAAACCTTAAAGTAAGTGTACTTTTCTTCCCACTTTTCTGGGCAGTCAAGTTTTTCCCCACATGCTCTACGAGGGGCCATTAGTCAACCATATTTCTAACCCAGGAAAAAGTTAATGAGTTCCGTGTTCTCTGCTCCCACTGCTCTGTTGCCTCCCTCCCGCTGTTCCAGATGTCTGCGGGCACCATGCAGCCAAGCTCAGGGTCCACTCCACGCCCTGAATGAATGCCCAGGCCAAGAGAGGGACTTGTGTGTCACTGCGGGCCCTGGAACTCAGGGGCCAGTTCTAGCTGGGAATAATGGAGACCTTCAAATGGCACCTGGTGTTTGTCTGGGAGAGAAGAGACTAGCAGAGACTTCACAGATGCAGGTGCAATTGGTGCTGGATGGGCCTGAGACGGGAGGACAGGGAAGGCAGGTCCCATTTTTGGCCCTGCCCTTCTGGGAGAGCAGGGAGGTGGGTGGGTATTGACGGTTTCCAAATGCCTTCGCAGAAGAAGGCAGATTTTCTCCTCTGGAGACCCCAAGGGAGCTCAGCTGGCCACTGGCCTGAGAAAGTGTAAATGTTGGTCAGGACGTAAGTCAGCTGGGACTTACTGCACCCTTCAAAGTGGCTCCCATAGCTTCACCAAGGACAAGCCCGAGTGGCCAGGGTCATGCCCCAGCATGACTTGTCTCTAAAAAGCTTGCCCACCAGTTGAAAGACACCATGTCCTTTTCCTTTGTCTCTGCGTGACCTCCTTGGGGTTCTCCAAGCCTTCCCTTTGGGCTTGACTCAGGGGATGGCCATAGGGTCAGGAAGAGCCCCTCTCTGAGCTGCAGCACATTCTCTGACACCTCCCCTCTTGGCCTTGTGACTCAGGTGGAAAGATAGCCGGGTCTCCCCCGTGCCTTGTCTTTGGATGTGGTCCTGGGAGCCACCGACTGGAGGAAGAGAGGGCCAAGGATCAGCACAGGACACTGTGCACAGAGGGCACAGAGGGGCTTGGGCTTCCCTTTGACTCTTGGGCCAGCCACAGGGTCAGGAAGAGCCCCTCTCTGACTGCAGCATGTTCTCTGACCCGTCCCTCCTGGCCTTGGTGACTCAGGTGGAAAGATAGCCTGGTCTCCCCGTGACTTCTTCCGTAGGCAAGGAGAAGGCGGGTCCCCAGCACACTGCCTTCCAGACGCTCTCCCTGAGCACAGAGCCCTTTCTAGGTCGGGAAGCAGGGTGGCTCTCTGGCTCTGAGCACTGGTCACAGCAGGCTTCAGGCTGCAGTCTTTCCTGGGCTTCTCTTTAGAACTCTTTGTAACAGGGGCTTGATGCAACTATCTCCTGGGGAAATCTGGCACTGTTCCCATGTTCTTCAGGAACAAGGTAGCATTTTAGATTTTCTGGGGAAGTAGTGAACAGCCTTTTAAAGGTTTTGTTTGTTTGTGTAGTTGTTTTCTACTTTAAAAACTTGTTGAGGAAGCTGGGCGCAGTGATGCACACCTGTAACGCCAGGGGCTCGGGGGCTGAGGCAGGAGGATTGCAAGTTCAAGGCCAGTCTTAACAATTTAGTGAGGCCCTTTCTCAAAATTAGAAATAAGCACAGGGGATGTAGCTAGTGGTAAACACCAAGCACCCCTAGACTCAGCTCCCAGTACAAAACCAAAAACAAACAGATGACAAACTTATTAGGTTCATTAGGAATAAACTGTTAATTTGTATAATATAGATTTTGGACCACAGGAACAATGGGACAAAAGTAGACAGCTTTTGAGTCACACATCTTCCCAGGCTTGCTCGTGACTTTTCCACATCCTGTTCCCTCCAAGGACCTGCTACTCTGGGTCTGGTGCCATGGCCTGTGGTGACTGAGTGCAAAGTCCCCCAGTTTTAGCCCAGGCTTGGAGCCAGGTGAGGGGGGCCGCAGGCCAACAGCCTGGTGGCTGCTTCCGACAAAAGTTAGGATGAGACTTCGTGGTCACTTCCAAATTTATTTGTCTCTAAGACTGGCTGAGAGCACTTTCCTGGTTCCCCATGCCTTGATCTGTGAGGCATGTCGGGGGAACGGACCTGGGTGCTCTGGGTGAATCCCTTGACGTCTTCCAGCACCGAGAGCAACACCTGTGTGGTCCAGCTACTCTGTCACCTTGGTGTCACCACCTCCATCTGTTTCGGGTCCTTGTCCCTGGCGTTGTGCATCAGGGTGAAGGCTGGGAGGCTGGCTGTGAGTGCAAGGTGTGCTGGTGAGCCTCTGCGTCCTCGGCCCTAAGACGGAAGTAGTGATACCTTTGTCCACAGCAGGCTGCTGCAGGGGATGAGAAGAAGGTGGGTGGAAACGACTATTATATGAGACGAGTGCACTGGCCCCTCGGTCAGGCTCCGTGAGGAGCGGTGCTGAGTGGGAGACATGTGCTGGGGAGTCACCACGCCATATTCCCCGAGGAGCCTTGTCCTCCTAAGTCAGGAAGATGATGTGCAAGGAAAGGACCCAAGAGCAAATTCACCCTTCTCTTTCTGGATCTTTCTTTTAAAGTAGAGCCCTTGTGCTTGTTGAGAGGCTACAGCTGTGCTGTGCTGCGCTCCGAGGTGGCTTAGCTGCTTTGGGAGTCAGACAATCCTGAACTCTGCAGAAGTCCTTCTCCTGGGCCACAGTGCAGCCCACGCTCACTTGGTTTTGTGTTGGTGACATTGACACTCTATCTCCGTGGCCTGGAACTGTTGGCCACTGGAATCGCTTTAACACATGCACCTACTAGGGGCTGGTGACGGTCGTCCTTTTGTTTCTTTGGCTTAAAGACAGTAAACAGACGGATGCCATGGCCCCTGCCTGTAGTCCAGGTGCCCTCCCAAGTGGGGGGAGACGGGGTGGGGAAGAGGATTGGCTCCAAGGCATCAATCCAGATGGTGGGCCCAAGTTCTGTCTCCAGAAGCAGTGTAGCTCGGACTGTCAGGAACTGATCGCCAGAGTGTTCCTCAGGTCCTTCAGGTCTATGGGCGGCTTCTCTGCTCCAGAAACAGATTTTTCTTTTCTTGTTTTTTTTAGGGTGCTATGAGGGATTGAACCCAGTGGTGCTCTACCACTGAGCTACACCCTCATTTCATTTTTTGAGACAAGGTCTCACTTAGTTGCCCAGGCTGGCCTCAAACTCGTGGTCCTCCTGCCTCAGCTTCCTGAGTCACTAGGATTACAGCATGGGCCACTGGGCCCGGCTCACGTTCTCCTGCTTCCCTGCCTGTGCGGGTGGCTGTCCTCCTGGCCCCCGCTGCTTCCCTCTTTTCTCTTAACCCGGGTTTCCGCTGGCTGCCCTGGCGGGAGTATGTAATCAGCACCTTTACAGGCCACAGAAGCGGATATGACCCGCAGAACAGGTGCTATGAGGGGAGGATATTTTGGCAAAAACGAGGCCAACTCACCTGTTTTCTCTCTTTCTGCTTTCCTGTAACTGAGCGGAAGGCCTGAGCTGAGGAGTGGAAATGACTTCAGTCTGTCTCCTAATTAACCACAATTCTTAGTCTTTTGTTTTGTTTTGTTTTACCAGAACAAGGCCTCGCTATGTTTCCCAAGCTGGCCTTGAACTCCTAGGCTCGAGCGGTACTTCAACCTCTGCCTCCTGAGTTACTGGGACTATGGTCATGCAGCTTTTTAATTTCTCCTCCATCTGCGTCTTAAGAACAAGAATCTGCTTCTGTTGATGTGCCCTGATGATTTTCCTCCGTAGGACATGCTGGGAGATGCCATGCGTATTCCATGAGGAGCCTTCTCCCAGAGCCTTTGAGGGAGCTCGCAGACAGCACCTCGCCCAGGCTGTGAAGTCCGCCTGAATTTAACTGTGGGCTGCTTCGGGCCTACATGGGTCTGGAGGAGGCGAGGAGCATGCAGCACTGCCCCCCAACCTGTAGGCGTCTGAGTACTGCCCCCCGGCTAGTGTCCGTTCTGCTCCTAGGACAGAGATGGGCCCAGTAGGACAAGCAACTGGCTTCTCTCCAGCCAGGCGTCCCCCGGTGCAGAAGTTCATGGTGAGTTGCTCAGAAGGTCAGGGCTGGCTGTGGCTCAGTGCGTCCCTTGGTCATGGGTGCTGAGACACCCTTTCCTTTTTCCACTAGGACGGTAAATGTGGAGTGGTGCTGAGGAGTTACTCTGGAGCCCACAGAAATGAATGCTGGCTCTGGGGGCAGGTGAGCGGTGAGGGGCAGGTGAGTGGGCAGGTGAGCTGTGAGGGGCAGGTAAGTGGCCTGGGGCTGGTGGCCCACCTGTCCAGCAAGCATGGGGCCTGGGCCTCTGCGCCAACGCCAAGCCCTTGGTTCCTGCCAGAATCTGCAGGGTGGCGGTCCTCCGTGGCCTTCGGGTGCTGCCCTGTCTTGGCCATGGGGCAGTGCAGAGGGTCCCTGCACAGTGGCTCTAGCCTGCCGGCCCTGGGTCCTGAGCTCCTGCTGCAGTGCCCTGGCCAGCCCTGAATGGATGCCAAGCGAAGCCACCAGCCTCTGCCCCAGACGCTCCTGCCCTGTCAGTCCACAGCTCTCGTCTTGGTTCACGTGGAGGTTTAGTCTTCAGCCTCCTCTGGAAATCCCAAACTGCAGAGCTCCAGGGGGACTGCGCTCACCCTTGCCCTCCCCTCAGCTCGAGCCTCTGCTGCACACAGCGGCGACTGCTTCCCTCCTGAGGCTGCCGCAGCACTGTGTGTGCTTGGTTGCTGGGCTGGTTCCTTGTCCTTGGTAACAGCTGCTGAAGATGTGCATCTCCGCCTTCTGAAGAGAATGTGGACTTCTAGAGAGCTGCAGCCCACGGAGGACGCTGTGTCCCTCGGAGCCAGGATACACACAGCCCAGTGACACAAGCCATGCTGAGGGGCCCGTGTAATCACATGGGTGCTCTCTCTCCTAGCGTTGCAGAAACACCTTGGCTGCCTGTCCTGGCAGCAGCCATGGGGAGTCTCCGTAATGGGCAGGTGGGCTGGAGAGGTCGGTTGCTGCCCCATGTCTCGTCTCCCTCACCCAAACCTCTGGCATTTCTCAGCCTGGTGCATTCTTTGCTCCTCGGGAAAGGCCTGCTTATGGCTGCCCCCGCTTGTGTCCACACTCCTAAGTGACTTGGCTTTTCCTTGCTCTTGCTTCCTACGCCACCTTCCCTCATCTGACACACCTGGAAAGAGAGAGGGAAACAGCAGGGAAGACTCAGCCGGCTGAACATCAGCCAGAGGCATCCTGATGCCAGCTCTGGTTTCTCCTTTACCTAAGAACACACAGATCACGGGACATGGCCCTGAAGACGCACATCCTGCAGGGACCTCCTGGGCCAGCCCATTTCACTGCTATCAGTGTTCTGCGGTCTGTCCTTGTACTTCCATGGGACCTGATTTGTAAATTTGGCACCTACTATGGTTTGAAAGTGTTCCTTGAGGTTCAGAAGAAATGATGAAAACTTCATTCCCAGCTTAGCAGTATTGGGAGGTGGACCTCAAAAGAGGGGGCGGGGTCCCCCAGGGAAAGCCCTCAGGTATTGAGGAGGTCCGCTGTCTGGAGAGGGGCTGGTGGTGGAGGGGCTGTGGCCCTTCTTGGTGGCCTGTGCTCCCTCTTGTCCCTCCACCTTCCCACCAGCAGGATGCAGCAAGCCCCCCCGCCCCCCACACACACACATAGGTGCCAGCACCGTGGTACTGGTTTTCCAAACTCCACAGCTGCATGAAATGCATTTCTCTTCTTCGTAAATCACCCCGTCCGTGGTGGTCTGCTACAGCAGCCCAGGGAACAAGGCCGCACCTCGTGGGTTTCCAGTGGAACACGTGTGTGGACTGGCTTCCAGACCCAAAGCTCAGTGCCCTCGGAAGTGGAGAACAAGACTGTCATCCAGGCACCCAAGTGCCTGGAACCAACAGGCCCCTCTGTACCCAAGGCCCTCATGTGGGAGTGATCTTGAATGACCAGTCACAAGCCCTTTCCCACGTGGCTTGGCTCTTCCCAGCCCAGCCCAGCTCCATGGACAGGACCCCTTCATGTGTGTACACATCTCCCCTGTGTTGCTGGACCATGTGTAGGACCTCGGAGCAGAAATCGGCCTCACCAGGACCCAGTGCTGGGATGAGACTGCCCACCTCTACTTTCCCGCCAATACCCAGAATGTTGGCATTCACCTTCTGCTTGGGTGGACACAACTAGTTACTTCTGCGTTAGTAGCATCGGGGGCGGGGGGGAGTAGATTCTTTGTTAAGATGAAAGGAATTGTTAAGGATGCCTAAAAACACACACATTTTTTTATATTGTGGAATATATTCTGGCTCATTAAAGACACAATGATGAATGAGCAGCACTCCGTTCCCTGGAGCCTAATCTTGTCTCTGGCAGTAACAAGCTGCTATGGTTCGCATGTGAGGTGTCCCCTAAAGGGTTTCATGTGAGACAATGCAGGACGGTTCAGAGGAGAAATGATGGGTTGTAAGAGTCTTGACCCAATCAGTGAATTAACTCCTGATGGAATTAATTGAAGTGGTGGAGTGTGGCTGGAGGAGGTGGGATTGGGGTGGCTATGGGGTGTACACTTTCTATCTGAAGAATGGAGTCTCTCTGTTTCCTGATCACCCTGACTGAGCTGCTTCCCTAAGCCACCCCTCCTGCCATGATGTTAAGCCTTACCTCGAGCCCAGAGGGATGGAGCCAGCCTTCTATGGACTAAGACCTTGGGAACCATGAGCCCTCAAATAACTTTTCCTCCTCTATACTTGTTCTGGTCACATCATTTAGTCACAGCAGCTAAAAGCCTGACTGAAACACAAACTTAGTTGATTGAGAAGGTTCTTCTCTGACCTTCAATTTTCTCCTCTTTCAAAGAGAGAGGCTGGAGTAGAAGTGCTCCAGAGGAGAAGAGCTCTGGAGGAAACTTGCTCTGGAGGAGAAGAACTCTGGAGGGGAAGTGCTCTGGGTTAGAAGGGCTCTGAAGGAGAAGGGCTCTGGAGGAGAAGTGCTCTGGAGAAGGAGGGCTCTGGAGGAGAAGAGCTCTGGAGGTGAAGGGCTCTGGGTTAGAAGGGCTCTGGAGGAGAAGGGCTCTGGAGGAGAAGTGCTCTGGAGGGGAAGGGCTCTAGAGAAGGAGGGCTCTGGAGGAGAAGAGCTCTGGAGGAAACTTGCTCTGGAGGAGAAGTGCTCTGGGTTAGAAGAGCTCTGGAGGAGAAGTGCTCTGGAGGAGAAGAATTCTGGAGGAGAAGGGCTCTTCAGGAGAACAGCTCTGGAGGAAACTTGCTCTGGAGGAGAAGAACTCTGGAGGGGAAGTGCTCTGGGTTAGAAGGGCTCTGGAGGAGAAGGGCTCTGGAGGAGAAGTGCTCTGGCGGGGAAGGGCTCTGGAGAAGGAGGGCTCTGGAGGAGAAGAGCTCTGGAGGTGAAGGGCTCTGGAGGAGAAGAGCTCTGGAGGAAACTTGCTCTGGAGGAGAAGAACTCTGGAGGAGAAGTGCTCTGGGTTAGAAGAGCTCTGGAGGAGAAGTGCTCTGGAGGAGAAGAGCTCTGGAGGAGAAGGGCTCTTCAGGAGAACAGCTCTGGAGGAGAAAGGCTCTTGAGGAGAAGAGCTCTGGAGGAAACTTGCTCTGGAGGAGAAGAACTCTGGAGGAGAAGTCCTCTGGGTTAGAAGAGCTCTGGAGGAGAAGTGCTGTGGAGGACAAGTGCTCTGGAGGGGAAGGGCTCTGGAGGAGGAGGGCTCTGGAGGAGAAGAGCTCTGGAGGAGAAGGGCTCCGGAGGAGAAGAGCTCTGGAGGAGAAGGGCTCTGGAGTAGAAGGGCTCTGGAGTAGAAGGGCTCTGGAGGAGGAGGGCTCTGGAAGAGAAGAGCTCTGGAGGAGAAGGGCTCTGGAGGAGAAGGGCTCTGGAGGAGAAGGGCTCTGGAGGAGAAGGGCTCTGGAGGAGGAGGGCTCTGGAGGAGAAGAGCTCTGGAGGAGAAGGGCTCTGGAGTAGAAGGGCTCTGGAGTACAAGGGCTCTGGAGGAGAAGTGCTCTGGAGGAGAAGAGCTCTGGAGGAGAAGGGCTCTGGAGGAGAAGTGCTCTGGAGGGGAAGGGCTCTGGAGGAGGAGGGCTCTGGAGGAGAAGGGCTCTGGAGGAGAAGGGCTCTGGAGGAAGAGGGCTCTGGAGGAGGAGGGCTCTGGAGGGGAAGGGCTCTGGAGGGGAAGGGCTCTGGAGGAGAGGGCTCTGGGTTAGAAGGGCTCTGGGTTAGAAGGGCTCTGGAGGAGAAGGGCTCTGGAGGAGAAGGGCTCTGGAGGGGAACGTCTCTGGAGGAGAAGGTCTTTGGAGGGGAAGGGCTCTGGAGGGGAAGGGCTCTGGAGGAGAAGGGCTCTGGAGGAGAAGGGCTCTGGAGGGGAAATGCTCTGGAGGGGAAGGGCTCTGGGTTAGAAGGGCTCTGGGTTAGAAGGGCTCTGGAGGAGAAGGGATCTGGAGGAGAAGGGCTCTGGAGGGGAAGGACTCTGGAGGGGAAGGGCTCTGGGTTAGAAGGGCTCTGGGTTAGAAGGGCTCTGGAGGAGAAGGGATCGGGAGGAGAAGGGCTCTGGAGGGGAAGGGCTCTGGAGGATAAGGGCTCTGGAGGAGGAGGGCTCTGGAGGAGAAGGGCTCTGGAGGAGAAGGGTTCTGGAGGAGAAGGTCTCTGGAGAAGAGCTCTGGAGGAGAAGGGCTCTGGAGTAATCACATTTAGATGCCTTACAGGATCTCAGTATTTGCAAGGTGGGTGATTTGGGTCCACGTCACTGTGTGTCTTACTGGTGGTGAAAAGCAAATTTTTTATTTCCTTAAAACCTCAGCCTGTCCTCTACTCAATAGGAATGATTCCCCTCTTCACAGGGTGGCAAGGTTTAGAGCGTAGGCAAGAGCATCGATGACTGTCGCAAGGAGCTCACACTGTGTGCCCCGTTGGTGTTGAGTGGATTGATGTGATGTCAGCAGAGTCAACTTGTATTTATGGGATGTGGATGCTGGCTCTTCCTGGGATGGCTGCTGGGACTGCTGGGGTGTTGGAGGGACTCACCCTATCTCCAGGAAGCCAGCAACCAGGCTCCCCTGGCAGTTCTAGGCTCTGCAGTGTGGGAAATCGGGGCTCCTTCGGTGAAATCTGAAGTGTTTTGCAAGGGGTACCTGATGCTTTTCTGCCATCGGGATGGCACTGCTTTATCCCCAGGTAAAGGAATCCTTCCAGAGCCTCCCCTTTCCACCAAAGTCTCCCAACTTGGCGGCTCTGAGGCCATGGGCCTGCTGGCTGCTGGGTTGGGTATGGCTTGTGCCTTTGGAACTCATGGTAAAGTCAGCTGTGACTGTGGTGGTGCTGCATGCCGCAGTCTGGCTGGGCACAAAATCACGAGCCACTCAAGCAGGAACAAACTTTATTTTTTGAAACTGCCGCCAATGCCCCGTAGGAGCCCGGGAAGATTACATGCGGTGTTCTCCCGGAACCCAAGAGGAGGGTCCTCCTCCGGAATTCCCTCCTACCACACTTCCCCAACCAATGGGAACTCTCCAGGAGCAGGCCGAGGTGGACAGCAGGAGTCCATATCCATATGAATGCAAATCTTAACATAATCATATCATCTCAATGGCTTGCTGGCATCACCTTTCAACCAAAAATGCCATGCAATATATTACTTGGCTGTGGCTCTTAGCAGCTGCAGTGGCAAGTGACGAGGCCCTCATGACTGGGCCAGCACTGTGGGAGCAGCGGCGATAAGCGGGGTACCCGTTGAGTCCTCTCCACCACGAGGGTGCGGCAGGAGGCCCTCCACCACAGCACTGGCCCAGAGCTTCTGCCCCGAGAACCCAGCCAAGCCGGGTGTCCCCACGTGTTGCAACGGCATCTGCAACAGGAGCCCTGCGAGGGCCTTGGCGTGCACATGGTACAGCTTCTGTCTCCAGCGTGGGCAGTCTTGGCCTCGGGAGAGGGAGGAAGTGGAGCCACCGCTGAAGCCCCAAGTGGACCTCAGGGCGGCGGGGTGGATGCTGTGCTGCCAAGCTGCAGACCATGCGACCAGGTGGACGTGGCGTCAGGTGAAACAGGACGAGCCCAGGAAGGTGAGCATGTGGAACTAACAGTGTGCCTGGGTGCACCTTCCTGTCCAGCATCTTCATGTCCACCTGCTCCAAATGCAGTTGTATAAAAGGGTCCTCTACATTTTGGCAAATATGATGCTCATTTGGGTTTGCATATTTTCACAGAATCTGCATCTTCTAAGGTGATCAAATTTCTTTACAAAGTCTGCCTGTTACCTAACAATAGTTCAGTCCTTAGGAAAGCAAATTCACGAGACCTGGAGTGTCCTGCTCAGAATCACGAGGGCTCTCCTGTGACATTTGGGATGACAAACCAGGGGACTCATTCCCATGGCTGTGCCCTGTCTCCTTAGGAAGCTGTGATCCGCCTTCCTCCTTCCATTCCTGGCATCTACTGGGCCTCACCAAGCCCCACGTGTATTGGAAGAGTTTTCAGTTAAGCTGATGAACTTTTCATCTCTCATTGGTAACAAATTTTGGTCAGCTCTAATCGGTCTTGCTTTCTGGCACTGATAACCCCGGGGGCCTGTGAACAAGCCCTGAACCACACGCAGCCCCCACAGTGGCCGGAAGTTCCTGGTCAGTTCATCCTCCAAGGAGGAGGTAACTGCCAGGGCAGCTGGTTGGCATGATTCAAGAGAAAGGGGACATTCTCAGGGCAACAGGGCACTGAGGGAGGCAGAGGGGCCAGGCCCGTGTCCGATGAAGAACTTGGGGCCTTTCATGTGGGCGCAATTGGCAAGCACAAAGCAAAGGCCTGGGGAGCGGCTTGGAGGTCAGGCCCGTTGGTGCGGGAATGCTTCGTAGCTCTTCCCCGAAGTCCAAGTTTATCTGCTACAAGGTGAATGCCCTTCACCTGAGGAAGTCCAGGGACCTTTCTCCCTCTTCCATGTATCCATCTGATGGCAAAGGCCA
This sequence comes from Callospermophilus lateralis, assembly GCF_048772815.1. Lineage (NCBI taxonomy): Eukaryota > Metazoa > Chordata > Mammalia > Rodentia > Sciuridae > Callospermophilus > Callospermophilus lateralis. The sequence continues at coordinate 2,229,539 of NC_135321.1, read as the reverse complement.
CCATTTAGCCAGAGGACTGAAGACACCTGTTGACTCCAGTTGGCCCTTGTCTGCTATCGCTGTGACACACTGGAAGGCAGCTGTGGACTGGAGAAGGAGAGCAGGGCCACCTGGCCACCTGAGAGGGCTGTGTCCTGCCCGGGGTCTTGCTACTCTCACACTCCCTGCTCTTCAAAGGACGTAGAAATCCAGCCCTTCCCACTACTCGAGGCACCATGAGGGGCCAATGACGGGGAAAGGCTTTGCAATTCCACAAACCATCTCTATGGGTTTACATATAGGTATTGTATATACGGTTCATAAAATCAAAGTTAGATGAAAGTCAACATAAGGCATTGTTTACTTTTCTCATATCAGCAGATACAAAATATATCTAACTCTAAAGTCCAATCTGAGAAGGTGCAGAAATGGGTTTAACATTAATTGTGAGAAAATACAGGTTCCTTGTGTGAAGTTGGGGGATCACCTTACTTTGGCATTGGGAGCCTGGCACTGCTCCTCTAGGAAGGCTGGCCTTGCCCTGGCTGGCACCTGTGCCCAGGTCATGAGGCCAGTGCTCTTCTCCTCTCCTGGCAGCTGTGCCCACCCTGAAGGCTGACGGCGTCACTTCCACCCATGGGCATCTCCAGGTGGACGTCCCGTGTGCCATGAGGGATCTCTGAGGTTCCTCCCCCCGAGGCAGAGGATGGGAGGTGGCGGGTCCCTCCTGCTCCTGCCTCAGCTCTGAGCCAACCCTCCCCTTGGTCTCACTGTAGCAAAAGTCACAATGTGGACTGAGGCTGATCAAAACTGCTACTTGTTCACAAAAGAATCTTTTAGTGAAATTTTAAGTTTTCTCATAACTTCTAGCAAGCAGATTCGGTGTTTTATTTCTTCACTGAACCAGACTTGTTTTTCCAGGACGTTCTGTTCATGTAACCACACAGCCTCCTACACTGCCCGTCTTCCACACCCATCCAGGTGAACTTTCTGATGATATTTAAATGACGTTTAGTTATCTCTAGTTTCCCTAAATACTTTACAAACTGTTTTTCTTAAAATTATACATGGACACTCATAAACATTGTGTAGTGAGTTGCCTTTTTTAACTATCAAGATATATTTTACACTCTTTTATCCAAACTGAAGCTACTCAAGTAGAAGAAGAATTACATGTTTGTTTGAACTTAAATGTGGCCATTTAAGAACTTCTGACCGTATGGTGGTTCTACTAGGGGTCTGCAGAGGAATAGAACCAAGAGTACACATGTCCCTGTTCCAGAGATTCAGAGATGGAGGGAGGGGCAGAGGTGAAGAGGGAGAGAGAGACGGGAAAGGGAGCAGAGAGACGGAGGGGAGTTGGCCCACCGGCCATGGCAGGTCTGTGGTCTGCAGAGCAGGCCCTCAGGGTGGCTGCGGGCCCAGGGAGGAGCTGGGGTCGGAGTCTCCATCTGAATCCCAAAGGCCAGTGGCTGAAAACTCAGGCAGGGTCTCTGTGTTGAGGTGGACACCCCACATTTTCTCTGAGAGTCTTCAGACTTGGCTCTAGGGCCCTCGGTCAGCTGGACAAGGCTCACCCAGTAGGGAGGGCCGTCTGCTTTCCCACGGATTAGAGTGCTGATCCCATCTAAACAACTCCTTCACGGCCACACCAGGGCTGGCGTTGGACCTGACAACTTGGCACAGTGGCCTAGCCACACTGACACCTAAGTCGACCGCCACAGACCTTAGCGCAGCTTTGCAAGCACCAGGCCCTCGGGGAGTCTGCAGGGGCAGCCTCCTTAGGAGGCCGCAGCTCCGCCTGCCCAGCAGGACAAGGTTCCCGCAGCAGCGCCTGCCAACTACAGTTCAGTCTGGCCCCAGGGCCTTCCTTGGGGGGGCACCCAGTGAGGAGGGACTGTCATTTGAGAGGTGGAGTAGATGCTTTTGTTGACTTTGTGCTCAGTACAGCATTTTGTGTAGGTAGAAACTTACTGACTAACAAATGGCACAAAAGCACGTTCCCATACTAACACCTGCCCGCAGAAGAAGGGGCTCTCAGAAAAATAGGGCTGGGCTGGGGGGTGGCTCGGCGCCTGCATACAGAGGTCCTGCTTCTGTCCAGCACAGCAAAAACAACAAGGACAACCACAACAGAAAATCAGGGCTTGTTCATTGTCCCCGAAAGTCTGCTTTTAGGGAATTGTTAAAGCAAACTCTACGACCCCAAACCAAAGAGCCCTCCAAATCTAACCAAAGCATTTTATCTGTAAAATGGTGCCCAAATACACACTGGCCAATTCTAAAAGCTAGCCAACCTTTTAAACCAGTTCTGTAAGACTTGGAGAGTTTCAGGAACGTGTCCTGATCTTTTGAGGGGATTTCTGCCAGAGAGTCCTCTGGTGCCTAATGGAACCCATGTGAGCAGATCCTCACCATTCAGATGGGGTTTGGGGGGAGGGATGGACAGCAGCCCTGTGCGCACTGTGGGTCACAGCAGAGCCCCGTCCTGTCAGAGCCTGTGCATTCACAAAGCCCTGCCCATCGGGATAAGGAGAGGCAGTGCCACGGGGAGGCTGCCACAGGGAGGCTGCCGAGGGCTGAGGCTCAACTGCCAGGGAAGTTCTGGGGCTTGGACACAGAGTCTGTGGACACAGCAGAGGTCACAAGGGGAATGGCCAGTGGCCATGGGACGGTAGCACTGAGCCAGGAAGACGCTCCTCCTGGCCAGGACCTCGCATCCTGCTGCAGGTGTGTGGGAAGCCAGGCTCCACCACCCCAGGACACAGAAAACCCCAACACAGAGGCAAGTCCCTGGCTATAACAGCAGCCGGCGGCAGGATCTGGAGCCGTTTCTGCACTCCTCCCAGGCCCTCTGCCGGTCAGCCTCTCCAGCCATTTTGCTATGACTGCCTGGACCAGTGGACGCTGTGAAGCCACAACATGCGCTTGCACCTCTAAGTGGAGAGAGAGGCGCCGTCCTCTGAGCTCACTGACTTGGTCCCGCAAGAGCCTACTCCCCTGGGTGCCTCTCCAGCCTTCAGGGAAAGCAGGATGCTCACCCCTAGACCTGAACCACAAGCGCACCTTGCTCTGGAAGTCCTGAAACCAAACTGGTCTCCAGCTGCTTGCTACTGGAAAGATGTGGAAGATGTTCTTCCACCTGAGGCCACCAGATGTGCGTGGAGGCAGGAAAGTCGGGGAAGTAGAAATGGCGGCCTCTATCTCTCAAAAACATAAAATATTATAGTTTAGTGGAGGTGAAGGAGAGGAAGCACACACACACACACACAGAGCAATTAGAGAACAAAGTAAGGGAACAGTAATTATGTGCTAAATTGTGTGGCACAGAATATATGTGCTTTAAGGAATAAAAAAAAAAAAAAAACAAGAGCTCCGTGTGAGCTGAATTTGAGATGATTTCTTTACTGGTCCATTTTTAAAGGAAAATAATAAATGGGTAAGAAACACTCACATAAGGGTCCGCAAGGCAAGGGCTGGCTGGGCAGAGAAGGAACGGGAAGACCTCGCGCCTGCCACTGCTGACCTGAGCCAGGCTCTGGTAAAGGAAGACTTCCCCTAGTCCCTGCGTTAATGTTCCCATCTCAGCAGGGAAGTGGTGCCTAGATCAGTGCCTGGAGAGGGTCGGCCAAGGTGGGGGCCCGGTCTGCATTTCTTTCGTTTGTTCTTCAAGCATATTAATGTCCCTCTACAGGTATTAAAAGAATCTGCTGAGCCTCTTAGGAAGACTCACAACCACCCGTCTCAAAATAGCTGCGCTTCTGGCCGGCTTTGTTACCCTCACAGGAGACGGCTCCACCTCTGCTCAGCAGAGCGGGGTCCTGCCAAGGTCTCGGGGAATTCCTCCACCCGTGGGAGGAACCGTCCTGAATCGTCCCGCCAGGGGTGGGCTGCACTCCTGAAATCGCCAGCCCCAGCCAGCTTCGCCTCCCATCCAACTTCTCAGCCTGCCCAGGGTGCTGGGGACGGCAGGTCCTGGGTGCAGCAAGGTGGCACAGAAGAGGGGCCTGTGCTCAGTGGCGCCCATCTCCCTACACATCCCCAGATTCCCACTGCTCCAGTGAGTACATCCTGGTTCTTTTAAAACTTGTCTTTAAATCTCATTTCAATCAGACTGAAGCCAGGGCCTCTTGCTGACTCTTCCTGCTGTCCAGAAGGACCGTCTGAGAGGCTTAAGAGGAGCTAGTGAGTGCCCAGGCCACCTTCTGGGTGCAGCTGGGAAGTCCCACGTGGGGAGTGAGGGTCCCCCAGGCTCTCCTCCAGCTGCAAGCCCTTTCCTGGAGGTCAGAGCACTTGTGGGGGAGACATTTGCGTGTTCAGAGCACAGGTGAGGTCCCAGCACACCAGAGGATCTCTGCGGATTCAAGCATGCCATGTCAGGAGGCGGAAACTGTTGAACAAGGGCCTGCTCTGTAGATGGCAGGGTGGTGGCTCAGGGAACAGGCCCCCAGTGAAATTCCCGCTCCTCACTGACCAGGGGCATGGCAGGGGTGTCACTCAACCTCCTCCTTCAGGCAGAAACGCTAGGCCGGCACACAGTACCAGGCACAGGCCCAGAGCCAGGCAGCGCTCAGCCAGGAGAGCCGCTGGGCCAAGGGACAAGCCAGTGCAGCCGTTCTAGGGGTGGGGTGTGATCTGGTCATAGAAGAAGGAGGCCCCAGAAGACACCATGCCACATGTGGAAGACTCCTACAGCATGCTGAATGAGCCGGCTGCGGAGGGCTCTGCAGGGTTCCATTGACAGGGCGTCCAGAAGGGACCCTCCAGGCAGGAAGTGCAATGGAGGTTGGGCGGGGAGGACTGCAGGGGTCAGAGAGTGTTCCATGGAGCATGGACAGCTCTGGAAGGAGAGAAGTGATGTCCCACCCCTCCTGACTATCCCCAGCGCCACTGGTCAGTCAGTTCCACATTCAGCGTCTCAAGTGAGCTTGAGACACTTCAGATTTCTAGGACCCTTGGTCCTGATTGGTGGCCACCAGCATCCGTGTGCCTCAGGTCTCGGCACTGAGCCTGGATGGGTCCTGGCTCCTGCTCACTGTCCTGGGGCTGTTTTCCCTCCAGGCCTGCGAGGTCACACCTCTCAGCCCACTGGCTGCTCCCAGGGCCATGGCACTGGCCTGGTTATCCCACCTCTGCTCCGCACGCTGCTGCTGTGGGGGGGCTTCAGCACCACGCCTGCTCTCCTCTCCCTGCTCAGCAGCTGTCCAGGGGTCTTCCCAGCTCTGGTTGGAGTGAACTCCCCAACTCCTCCTTGTCTGCCTCTTGCCCAACTGGACCAGTTTTCTGGCTCTCCCCATCTCCAGTTGGCTTGCCGTGAGTGCTAGGACCCCATCGTGGTGAATCTCTGGGACTTCTGTCACCACTGTAAGGACGCCATCCTGCAGGACAGGGCTTCTCACTGGGGGCCTCTGCTCTAGGACAAGCACACCCAGGCAGAGAGATGAGCCTCAGAACCTCTCACTGGAGGAAGAAGCCCCTCCCCTGTTTGCTGATGCAGATGCACACAGACGGCTCCCTTCACCCTCACGGCCCTTTCCTTTACCCCGTGCCCTCCTCTCCTATGACCCACTGAGGTGACTCTCTCTGTCTCCACTTGAAGCCTTTGCATGATAGATTAGAGGTCTGCAATCGAGTCCTCATTTAATTTTGGTTCACCTACTCTGTGTTTAGAAGTGTTTTGGAGTGAGAGGAAGAATCAAAGATCCAACTTTAAATCTTGCTAGGGACATTCTTTTCGGATGCTTACGTAATAAATAGATTTAATGATGATGCTTCACCTTGCTTTTCTGTGTGTGCATTTCTCCATCAAATAGTGGAAGTGGCTTCTTTATTCTCTGATGTTTGAGGATTGGCTCTGGGAAGCCTGCAGGGGCTGGACGGGAGGATTGAGAGTGGCCTGAAACCTCAGAGGTAAGCAGGAAACTCACCGGAGGCAAAGCCACCCTGCTTCCCACCAAGGCAGCCCTGGGGGCTTCCAGCCTGCTGTTCTGGGTCCTGGGGCCAAAATCCCACAAGGGTTAGAACAAACCCCAGGCCAGCAGGACCTTCAGATCCCAGGGCAGGATCCCTTGCATCAAAGAGCAGTAAGCGTTCTCACTGGTCTCGAAGGAAGTAGAAATAATTGCGTCAGAACCTCTGTGGGTTAATAGAGGCTATTAATAGAGCAACCCTGAGCTTTGAAATCACAGGGTCCAAACCGAAACAGCGACCACGGAGCAGGTCTGCCTCTGGCCCCAGGTCTGACTGTAGACTCCAGAACATTCCATACGTCGCCAACTTAAAATGCTCGGGAGCTCCCTCCCCTGATTTAATGACTGAAAGCGGAACAGAGCTCTCTGCACTCATTGGCAGTGTCTGCTCGGGGACGGGAATGGACGTATCCTTCCCCATGGAGCTCTTAAGGGACACTCAGAGAACAAAATGCTGGAAAGACAGACGGATGAGAGCCCCTGGCCCATGTGCCCAGACTGGTCTTCTAAGGGAAAGGGTGCTCTCTGCATTTCCTCTTCCACTGCCCGGATCCAGTCCCCGGCCATCTTTCCCCTCTGCTTCGCTCTCAGGGAACTGCGCTCTCGTGCAGAGTTCTCCGGGGTAGAGAAAGTGATGGCTTTGTGTGTCCTGCTTCTCAGAAGAGACCTGGTTCACTCAAATTTCCCAATTCAATCTTATCTTTTAGCAGTTTTCTCCTTCTTTTAGTTAAGGAACTGCAAGATGAAATTATCAAAGTGAGCGTTTTTATGGGTTTCATCTGATGAAGGAAATAATTAGCATTTTCCCATCTTTTAATGTTTCCAATAAAACATGCAAACACTTAACACAGCACTAGTTATGTGCCAGAAAATCCTGTGTGTTTGTACACATATGTCAGGGTATTTGGTCATCACAGGTGGTAAATGGAAAACTTAGGCAGAGAGTTTGCAGGGTCTGCCTGCAGCTGTATGACATCTGTGGGAGGAGGAATTGATTGACCATCAGGCAGCAATGCCCCAGCTTTTGCTGAGATCCCACACACACCTTATAGAAAGCTTGGAAAGAAAGAAAACCATCTATAACCTCATAGCACCTTCTCTCAGATGCCCTTCTTTCTCATAGATACATGTTTTGCAGAATAAAATGATATTACACACTCACTTTTCTATCTTAAATCCTTTGTCTTATTGTATAATTTTCATTTATTATTATAATTATTAAAAACAATTTTATAGTTGTAGATGGACAGCATGCCTTTATTCTATTTGCTTATTTTTGTATGCAGTGCTAAGGAACTAACCCAGTGCCTCACATATGCTAGGTGAGCACTCCGCCACTGAGTCTTAGCCCCAGCCCTTATTTACTATTTTTGATGGCTGCATACTCTTCCAATACATGACTTTTATTTACTTTGTTGGTCTTCTGTTAATAGATAATGAACTTGCCTCAGTTTTTCACAAATAAAAATAACACATCAATGAACATCTTCACATTGTGTATGTTCCCAATTTTTAAAGGTTAGACAGGACAAATTATCAAATAGTCATAAGCAAACCTTGAAAGTGTCAAGTATCTGAACCATGGTTTTTAAAGGAAAGTTCTACAAAACCAAGAAATAGGCCATTTGTGGGGGGCCATTGTACTGGGAATTGATTCCAGGGAGCTGTACCACTGAGCTATATCCCTGCCCTTTTTATTTGTTATTTTGAGACAGGGTCTCGATAAGTTGCCCAGGCTGGCCTTGAACTTGGGATCTTCCTGCTTCAGCCCCTTGAGTCTCTGGGGTTACAGGTGTATATTAACGGACTGGCTTGGACCAGGTAATTTGTGGGTGATTTGAATACTTTAGACATGACAGTTCATTTTACAAGGACTCGCTGACTCTCATGCTAGAAACTGTATAAGGACATTACATAAGAGAAAGCCAGAGAACACTTGGGACCAACATCACTCATGAAAATGAATGCCACCTTTTCATTAGAAGCACATTCTGAAGTACGTTTAGAATATATACCACAAGCAAGTCGGGTTTTCTAGAATAGCAAGAGTCATTCTCTGAATATGTAGATTAAAGGAAAAAAATGTGACCCCTTAGACAGCAGAATCACAGTGAAGAGTTTGACAGCCATCCTGATGCAGGGCCTCATTAGTAAAATCAGAAGGAAGTTTTTAGAGACTGATGACTTAAGAGAGAAATGGAAATAGGGCTTATTGGAGTTGTCTTTATCGACCTTGGAAGTTCAATTATTACTATAAGAAGAAAATAGTGGAAATGGGAAATTAAAAGCCAATATTATTTTTGTGAATAAATGCTATTAAGCCAAATTGGAGAAGTCCAAAATATTAACCCACCATTTTCATCATCATCATATTGAATGCTCAGAAAAGCAGGGAGAGTAAGCAAAGGGCCACCCCTCTATGTGCCTGTGTTTATACGATTCTGTAGTATTTTTTTCTGCAATGATTTGCAATAGCAATAGCAATTCCATCCCACCCCACCTTTAGCATAATTAGGAATGTGCAGGCATCAAGTGAAATGTTGACTCTGAAGCATAACAAGAACCTGGAACCCCTTGAGCGGGCCTTGCTCTTACAGGAAGTCAACATTCCAGAGAAGTCTGTTCTCCCCAAATTGACCTCAAACTAAAATCTTAACCCAGATCTCACTTCTGTGCAGAAAAATGTGCCGTTAGCTGATAGAGAAATGTCCTGGTGGAGCCAAGGAGGGTTTGAAAGAGCAGGCAGGGGCCTGGGTGGCGGGCTGGCGGTTCAGCTGTGGCAGTGTGTCTCATGGACAGCCAGGCCAGTGGCTTGGGGAACCCAGCGGAGGGCGTGCAGAGAGACCCTCCCGCTCTGGGGATCTGGTTAGTGTGGGTAAAGGCTGCATTTCAGCTACAGCGGCAACACAATCACAATAAACAGCAAAGAAACCTTGCACAGTCCTGGGGAAGAGAAAAACGCTAGCTGCCTACCGCGGAGATCCTTAGTGGACTAAGAAGAATAAGGAAGGTGAGGCTGGGGCTCAGAGGCAGAGCGCTGCCTGCACCGTGAGACACTGGGTCTGATCCTCAGCACCTCATAAAATAGATAGATAGATAGATAGATAGATAGATAGATAGATAGATAGATAGACAGACAGATAGATAGATATTATGAGGAGGCTTTCATTATTGTTTTAGCATAAGGCCAAGGCCAAGGCCAAAAAGTATTAGGAAAAAGTAACTAAAGATAAAATGCCAAGTGGAAAAACCTGTGTAACTTACTCAACAGAGGAAGTATCAAGCTCTAAGGTGGAAGGGCGAAAACGTCCACGTGGAAAAACCACAAGAGAGAAACAGGCGGAGCGCACGAAAAATCATCCCTGAAAACAAGCCCAGAAATGACAGAAGAAGGCAGGAAAGTGCTGGAGTTTGACAGCAGCCAGAGAAACACAGAGGAGCCGGACGTCAGTGGCCTCCAACCAGAGCAGGGAGAATCAGGATCGCTGTTTGGGTGAAGAGGGGACTAAACGGGCACGTCCTGTGCTGTGGCACCGCTTTTCATGGAGGAGGAAGGATCGCTGTCCAGATCTAACAGCCGCGTCCTTGGGAACTCCACTGGAGGGATGTGTCTCGGCCACGCGCAGACTCTCATTTCAATACGTCCGTGTATGCACACTGCAGAATTTTTCAACTGAGGATTTTGTGCAGCGTTGTACACAGGCATATGTCTCCTACCAGACACGCGAACACACGTGCATTCTACAGTCATCCATTTCAAGTGGGTGGGAAGCTGGGGGATACCCTGACCCCTGTCACTCTGAGTCTGTGGACATTTTTGCTCTCACTTCTTAGTCTTTTGCCTTGTCTGAATTACTTAAAAGTAGACGCTCCCTTCTCAATGATAAGGATACGTAGAGCAGCGCAGATGCTGTTCCCTGGGGACTCCGACGTGCCTGCTGCCTGGTGCACGATGCTGTAGGTCCCTCCCCGTACTGCTGTGAAGGCCACTCTCTGTGCATGCAGCCTGGGAAGGCTCGAGAGCCTCGTGAGCCTGTCCTGGAGACTCACTGGGGGCTCTCTCCGGCTTGTCCACTGTCGATGCTGCTGGCTAATCTGACCTACGCCTAAGAATGCGAATACAGCCAACGGCAGCAGGAATGGGCTCTCCTCTGGGCTCTGCTGGGACCACACTGGTCAAGACATGAAGGCTCACGAGAAGCAAGGAGAGTGCAGGGTGTGGGGCTGTCAGCTAGCACGGCCCTCCTGAGAGACAGCCACGCCTCCCGTCCTCCCCACAGCCCATGCTGTCCCCCACCAGCCCTCTGCTCGCTTCTTTCTCATCTCTCATCTGGCACCCCACTCACCTCCTCCGTCTGTGGCCCCAGGAGAGCAGAGACATGCGTCTGTTTTCTCCACGATAACAGCCCAGGGGCGGGTGCTGCCTGATGGGTGGACAGCCACCCTCTTCCCACAGTACCATGACCAGTGCCCAGCAGTGTCTCCAGATGGCCATCTGTAGCTGGCCATGAGGGTAAGACCCAGGTTGTAAAGATCAGTATCTTCTCCCCTGCTGGTGCCGAGGGCTGGGTCTGGAGATGGGAGGCCTCACAACCCAAACTCAGATCAAAGCCTGGCTGCTGGACGGCACCGGTGAAGTCCTTGCCTGGACTTGATTAAGTCAAGAAACTCTCCTGGCCATAAAAGACATGTTTCAATTTAAAAGTCTTCCTTTTTTTTTTGTTTGTTTTTGAAAGTTTGAGCTTCCCAGATACTGGCTTGCTTCTCCACCCCAGCCTGAGCCTCACAGGGACCCAGGGGCCTCCCACGGGTCATGCTGGCACCTGCCACAGGATGGCTACCATGTCTGTCCCTTCCCACCCCTGCGCACTGCTGGGGCTGCCACTCAGACCTCCAGCCGTCTCCCTCTCTGCTTTTTGGAAAGAGTCCGGTTTGCCAGTAAAAATGCCCTGTGCCGAGGACAAGGGCCAGGCGTCCTTTGGAAAGCCCTCTTCTTAAACACAGGCTCAGGTTATGCTGGTGTTTAGGTTGTGGGGTCTGTGAGCGATTTCACGAAACTCTTCAATCATTATAAACGTGAAGACCTTTTTCACAGCAGAAGAATGAGGGCTCGCGTACAAATGCCTCTCATGCTAACCATTCAGAGATTCTTAAAGAGGGACTCTGGACATGAAGGGGGCTGACCTAAATATTCAAAGAGGAGAGAAAACTCACAGACCCGCCTGGGAAACGCCCAGGACGTCCAGGGAGGTGAACAGCAAGACCCTGACAGAGTCTAGGGCCCCCATTTCCCCCCAGTGGAGTTAATCAGATGTGATCATCCATTTAAGGAATTAACTTATAAGCTCTCTAGTTTATTGAACAATGCCTGGTTCAATACTGGTAGCTAGAATGACTTCATTTGACTTAAAAGAATTTTTTGGGAATGATATTCAAGATGTTAATAACCACAGTGGCTCCCAACCAACCAGAATGGACAAGGGGCATGGTCAGCGCCGCTGGCCCACCAGGTGAACGCTAGGCAGCCTCAGAAACAGGTGTCACTGCCGTTGCAGGGCAGGGAGCAGCCTCAGGGAGGTACTTGGATACTGGACATACTGGACGTGCCGTTTGTCTGGGGAGATGGCACTTCGTCTAGCGCTCTGCACGCGGAACATCTGTGCGTCTCTTGTCGGTTTTGTGCTTGTGATGCTGGGGATGGATGCCAGGGCCTTGCACAGACTACACAAGGGCCCAACCCAAGACACACCCCAGCCTAACCCTGGCCTGTCATCTTTAAATGCTTCCGTGTGAAGTCCGTCTCATGGTGGGCTCTGGGCAGAATGGCCGAGTGCCTCGTGATGTGCACCAGCCTCATGCAAAGAAACAACACCTGACCCTCTACAGTGCTCCCTGGCGTGGAGTCGCAGCAGGGCCACCAGTCTGCTGCTCAGGCCCAGTTAGAGAGGAAGTGGAGCCTGCAGATGGCGGGGTCTGAAGAATGCCTTCGGGTCCCTGTGTGCTGGTCTCATGGAGAGTGACCCAGAGTTGATGCTGAGAGCATATTGAGCCTCTGTGGCTGCTTCCAGGATAAATATTTAAGCTGTAGTTGGAATCACACACGCTGGCACTCAATTAAAGGCCTTGGCTTCAGGGTCCTATTTCTGAAATGCACAGGATCCACAGCCACATTGCAATTTGGGCGATTCACATTGAACACCTACCTATGCCTTTTTACTTAAATGTACAAACCGTGCTAAGCCCCGAGGCGTCTGCACTGAAATGCATTTCTGATCTTATGACACGCATGCCCTGCTACAGAGAATTAACTGTCCCTCATTCCCAGCCACCTTGTGATGTTACTGATGGGAACAGACTGAAATTTCTGTGTAATTTCCATTTGTATTGTATTTAAATGTTCAGGACACATTATCTGTCAAAGAAAACATCATTTTATAAAATTATTCACAACTCCTGATGTAGCGATGTCAGGCATTACAAACCATTCTCAGGATGTTGCCCAGAAGTGTCACTAGTCCATGAGTTCAGTCCGGTGCTGTGGCTCGGTGGCTTGCTTTCCTCCTGTTCTTGGGGGACAATCTGTCTTGTTTGTTTTCACTACGTGCTTCTGCGGAGTCCACTGAGACGTCTGTCCTTTTCTGTGGTTGTTGCTGTTGCTCTTTTATCCCATACACGTGGAAATGGAAAGACGTAATAAAGTATAAAACATGCTTATTTCTTTGATTTTGTAGCAATGAGCAATCGTGCACTTTGCCAGGTCTGCAGCTGGTGACAGTGCACATCCCTGAAACCCAGCCCAAAAATGCCAACCAGAGGTCTGTGGGAGGGCACCGTAGCTGCACTTGGGATCAGTGCCTTTATTTACATTTGTAGTGTGTAGGTCATGCTTTATGAAATAGCATCAGGTATGCGCATGCTGCTTTCCTGACTATTCAACATAGACTTCCTTTCCATGTTCACGATGCCCCTCAGTCTATCGAGACCTGTGGGTTCCACTCTCTTCCAGGCTATCACTTCAGCATTCCATCTCACTGCATCTGTCCATCCATACATTCAACCAACAATCCATCTATCACCCATCCTTCCAACCATCCACTCATCCATCCACTCATCCTTCCAGCATCCACTCATCCATCTACCCATCCTTCCATCCATCCACTCATCCTTCCATCCTTCCATCTATCCACCCATCCACCTATCCCTCCACCCATCCTTCCATCCATCCATTTATCCTTCCATCTTTCCATCCTTCCATCCATCCATCCCTCCACTCATTCTTCCATTCTTCCATCCATCATCCACCCATCCTTTCATGCTTTCATGCAACCATCCATCCTTCCATCCTTCCGTCCATTCCTTCTCCTCCCATCAGTCTTCCTGTTCATCGTTCTATCCATCCATCCTTTGTATTCTAGCCATTTTTGAAGGGTTCTTATGTAACTTGTGATCTGGAGATAACTGACACAATCCTTGTCTTGAAGGGCCTAAAAAGACTTACAGAGAGTTCATTATTGACCCAGCTTGTTTTGTACCGTTTGTCTTGTTACTGAAGCTGCTATGTTCTGATATAAACAAATAATAATGTTTAAAAAGTAAAAAACAAAACTGTTGTCAACTTTATTTGAATTATTCACTATTACTTTCACCCATGTCAATGATTAAAACTGTGGAATTACATTGAATTATAATTTATCTCAGATCTTATGAAAAAGCATCCATGTGTCACGTTCTGAATTTCCATGTTCCCCATTGTATATTGAGACACAACCTCCGAAGTAATTGTGCTAAAAGGAGGAGCTTGGGGTCCACCTTTAGCTCATGAGGACCTGCCCCCACAAATAGGATTAATGTCCTTGCAAATGAGGTCCAAGGGACCATGCTTGTCCCTTCTGCCATGGAGGGCATGGGAGAGGCCATGCACACGGAGCAGGCCCTCACTGGATGCCAAGTCCTCTGGCTCCTTGACCTTGGACTTCTTAGCCTCCAGAGCTGTGAGCAAGGGGTTTGTGTCTGTGGATTCCCCAGCCTCAACACACACACCTGCGAGGCCATGACTTACACACTCACATGGAAACCACCGACTGAGATCCAGTGGTCAGCATTTAGGAATCCAGAGGACAGACTGGAAGGCTGTCGTGCACACAGCCCTGGAGTCCAGCGCTTGCCGTGTCTCTCCACAATATCCTATTCCCCGAACCTCCTGGTTTTCTCATCTTGGGATAAAATCAGTTCAGCAAGAGGTTTGTGCCAAACAGGTTACATAGGGTGCCAATTTTAATGTTAAAATTGAATGTGGACAATATGAGAATATCTCTTTTAATTAAGGAAAATTGTCTTCAATTTTTTAAACACGTACATTAAGCCTGGACCCATTAGCCCTGTGAGAAACTGTGCCATGTGAGACTCGGTCACATCTGATCTTATGTCACTTCCACAATGACTTCCATCTTCAAAGTAATTTCACAGACATTGAATTGCTATCAGAACATCTGAGGAGTTAAGATTCATGTCAATTCTAAAGAGGTCTAAAATCTCCATTTCTCCTCTAAGTCAGGAATTTATATGAAATTGACCTCAAAAGCAGATTTTAATTGCAATTTTGGAGATTTCTGCTTTCTTAAAACTTCAGCTTCACCAGCTTTCCCCGCCCCGGGGGGGGGGGGTAACGGCAGTGAGATGACTCCCAGGGCCTCTCGTCGGTAAGTGGGGCCTGGCCTTGTTTCCACCGTCACCCAGGTGGCTAGGGTGACTAAATTTTTGTAAAACTCTTGGAATACCAGAAAATGGCCTGTCTTGAAAAACTACAAACAATGATTTCAGTACATCCCTTAAAATCCACAACATTCCTAACATCCAGGAAGGCCTTTGCCGCGAGCACCCCTGCCGGGCCCTGGCCTGGTGGGTTCCCTCACAGCCTTTGGCAAGGAGAGCTGACTTCCCTTTTGACCTTCAGCAGCTGGCCTCGGGGGGCCCTGGGAGAGGGGAGGGCTCAGAGCACACGGAGGCCTGTGTAGATGGGCTCTGGCTCTGCCCGAATCCTGGGTCTATCCTGAAAGCCCCCACCATAACAGTGAAAACAAGGCTGGCCATATTTTGGTCTTTTCAGCGATGTCCACCTGGGTCACACTAGAGAGCCTCATCAGCATGGGGACAGGAGCCGATGAAGGGCCTGGACAGCGCTGCCCCTGGCACTTCTGTGATCGTCACGACTGTGGGTAGCTAGAGGACACCCTGGTTTCTAGGCAGAGATTTAAATGTTTAAATTGTGTAAGTTCAGAGGTCTAACCACACCTCAAAAACTATTTTAATTTTCCTTTTTGGAAGAGAGATGGTGCAAAGAGTGAAAAGGGATCTGTGACATTCTCCGGGATCTCAGGGCCACGAGCGGAGGGTGCTGGTCTTGGCGCACACTGCCGTGGCCCTCAGCTGGCATCCAGGGCTCTCCAGTCCCTGTCCCACTCCCACTGCCAGCCCTGCCCTTGCGAAATCCTCTACACAAAGTTGACTTGGTGCAGACAGAACTGGCTCTGCAAAGGCGGCCACAGGTGACTTGGTGGCATCCTTGAGAGAGCTGCCTGTGCTGCCCAGGTGATGGGAACAAGCCCCCCCACCCCCGCCGTGGACTAGGACCAAACAGCTGAGGCTTCTAGGGCCAGCATGCCGGACTGGGACCACCTGGTGACCAGCCTCACAGCCCCGGGTGGCGGATCACATCAGACAGGCAGCATCCTATCAGGCTGGTCCACCCACAGCCCTCAAAAGACAACTTGGATCCTGTTTTTTTTTTTTTTTTTCAAGTCAAGTTTTTTAAAGTAAATTCTTGGACTATTCTACATGAAAAAAAAAAAGTGGCTTATGAACTCCCATTTTACCCCAAATACAGATTGCAGAATCACATCGGTTACACTTGAATCTAATGTATGAAATATGATATGTCAAGAGATTTGTAATATTTTGAACAACCAATAAAAAATAAATAAAAAATAATAAAATGCAAATGCAAAAAAAAAAGTGATTTCTGAGGCATCCATTTGGCAAAATATACGTTAACTAACAAGACAGTTTTTATTTCCTTTCCTTTCTTAAGCTCCTGGGTATCTACATTACAAGGAATTTCAATTGTAAATTATACCCAACATAAATGAGTCATTTTCCATTGTTAAGCATGTGATTCATCAGCATCGGGCACAGTCAAGGTGCTGTGCCACCGCCACTATCTATTCCCCAAAGTTTTCATTACTTCAAAGAGCAAATCTAAGCCTCACTGGTGGTGCTAGACTGGGTTAACAGAGGAAGGCATGAGAAGCAAGCGTAACGGGTGGCCAAGGTGACGCGGTTGTCATGAGCCTGGATGTCTAGGGTTTTGAACCGCGGGGTTAAGCTCAGAGCTCCCAGCGGAGCCCAGGATGAGGGCTCCCGTTCAGATCCAGGTGATCAGCAGGCCCTTTACTTCCGAATTTCCCTTTTCCTCCAAAAGCCGTTCTCTTCCCTGTCGCCTTCCTGAGGCCCCTCGGCGCTCCCCGGGGACTAACTCCAGGGGTTCCTGGTTTTTTGCAGAGAATTCACTACATCAAAGACCCAGCTGAAAGACCCAGGACATCATGACAGCCACCACAGTGCATTATTTCAAGTCCGAAAAACCAGAATTGAGTTTTTCTTTTACTGGGGACTTTTTTATTTTGACCCGAATATGAGGAGCTGTTCCCTCGGCCCAGGCTGCACGCCCTGGCTCCGGCCTTGGCAGTCAGAGGGTAGGCTCACTGCCAGCTTGAGCCGGTTCCTCAGCCTTGGTGGTGCTGACTGGCCTCCCTTGAATCCACACTTGCAAGTGCCCCAAAGTTCCCTGTCACCTACCGAAAACAGAGATCTGGAGGAATTTGTGACAGAGGCTCCCAAATTCCTGCACTTTCCTCTGGCCAGCAGACTGGACCCACTGAGGACTGTGCCCTTGGATACAGCTGTATCTGTGGCAGCACGGAGACATTTTTGTGAATAACTAAGAGAAAAAAAAATGCACTCAAATCTCTCCTAAACTGTCAATGCATAAGCATTTCTGGCTTTAAACGGTATTTTTAACGAGTCTGTATTTGCACCGCGCACACACTCCGGCTCTCACTTGAGGAGTTACATGTTCCCCGGGTGTATAAGGGGGTGTTTGGTTTCAGTTACGCACTTGGGGAAGTGTCGTGAGTCAGAGGAGAGTCAATTGCGCAAGGAGAGTGTGGGGGTGGGATTCCCGGGCAGCCCTCCTCCTGGTGCTCCAGTTACTGCCGCCTGGGCACTGGTTATCCCAAAGGACCTGGTAAATGCCAGTGCACCTGAGGCCTGAGTCTGCTGAGTGGCTGTCCCCAGAGCTGCAGCCTTCTTCTAGCCAGTCTCAGGCCAGGCGGGTGCCCGACCAGGGCAGGGATTCCAAGGGGAATCGCTCCTCCATCCAGGATGAGGGAATCGTGTGGCTGACGTATCGGTCCTGACTACACAATCACAATCCTGTGGGTGATGTGAGCTCCTGAAGACCGAGGGAGACTGGATGCAGAGATATAGTTGGGATCCCCTCTGCCCAGTGGTGCCTGCATCCAGCCCTGGCCTCCCCTGCCCTGCCCAGCAGCTCTGAGCTGGAGACCCAGGAGGGCAGTGCCCCTGAAGGAGGCGGGTCTCAGCACAAAGGTCCTTGCCTGCTGTATACAACCCAACCAACGGGCATCTGGCCTTGTGGTGAGTGTGGTGCTGAGTTACAAGGAAGGGAATTCCCACCCCTTACTTCTGCCCTGGTACTCAGGAACAAGGGCTGCAGGGGCCTAGGATGCATCCGTGTCCCTGAGGTCCCCATGGAACACAAGGTCACTTCAGGGAGGAAGAGGTGGAGCCAGTCTGTGATCTGACTGGACAAGGTAAATACGGGTGCTTGTTAACTAACAACCCGATTTTTATTTCCTTTTCTTTCTTGAGGAAAAGGTGAGGTGGGGTGGGTGGAGACCCGCGCACGGGGTGGATCACCTAGTACAGAAAGGAAACGGAAGGGATCCAAGGGCAGGAGAGTGCTATGTAGCTGGCTAGGCCACTTGTGGGTGGGTTCTCTGTCTTGCCCTCCCAATCCAATACACCCTCTTCCCACCTCTCTCCTGCCAAACTTGCCAAACATTTCAGGCCATCTGGAAAAGGTGCTCGGGCAGGGCACGAAGGTCAGCAGACACAGACATGATAACAGCCGGCACTCTTCATGGAAGAGAAGGGGCTGTGTCTGCTGTTGGAACTCTGGCTCACAGGGGCAGTTTCCCACAGAGCCTAGATCTTTCCACCATGGCCCCGTACACATCTGCTGGGTTCTGAAGGAGAGTCCCTCATGCAGAGGGACATGGAGCCAGTGAGGGCTGGGCCCTGGGCGGGGCTGTCCTCTCAGCAGCAGTTACGAGGACAGCACCTGGCCCCAGCTTCTGCCCACTGCAGTGTAGCTACGGCCACAGCTGAAGGGCTGAGCAGCTAATATGGAGGGCTTGGGCGGGGCGGTGGGGGGTGGTTGGAGGTGTCCGCAGGGAGAAGCAGAGAGCAACTGGGAGCCCAGTTCTGCTAGAGGAGTCTGGCTTGTGCTTGCTTCTTTGGGGCTCCTTCGTATAGACTAGATTGTCATTGACGGTGGCAGGACCGAATGGAAGGGTCAAAGGAGTGCAGCAGAAGGTGATGCTGTGCCCTCTTCTTCCAGGCAGTCCTGGGAAGAGGGAGATGATTTGGGCTGGGACCTCGACTTCCTTTATTCCGCTGTGTCTGGGGAAAGTTCCCACCTGTTGCAGTGGTGCTCAAAAGGGACCTGTGTGGTGTTAGCAGAGGTTGGAGTGTTCAGTGATACGCTAAGGTTCAGGAGTGATCCATGGTGGAGGTTGGCTGTCACGATAGGTAGTGAAAGAGATGTCTATGGACAGTGGAGAGAAATCCAGAGTCAGTGCAGTGCCTGGACAACAGGATGCATAAGGTGGGCCTTTGTGAATGGGCATGTGTGGGCAGGGGACCAGGCTCCAGGAGTTTCAATAGCCTGGAATGTGGGGAGAAGCTGATCCAAGAAGAGGCCATTTAGGAGGTGACTGTATCATTTCAGAGAGGTAAGAACAGGAAGTAGCAGAGACAGGCGGAAGGCAGGAAAGCTTCTGTCAAAGGCTCCACCTTGGGTGGCTCTTGGGGGTGGAAAGTGCTGATGCAGAAGTAATGAACCCTTACATGATGCCCAATCTGTTTTCTGTTGCTGTAGCAGGGTAATAGAGACTGGGTGATAAGTAAGACAGTTCTGGAGGTGGGAAAGTCTAAGGGTTGCTCCTGCTGACAGCCTCCCACTGCATCAAGACGTGGCACCAAGCTGGTGATTGCCAAAGTGTGAGTGGAGGGAGGTCAAGGGGACAAGGCGTCAGAGGGGACAGAAGAGCCTGTGGAAACGCAGGTGGAATGTGGGAGCCCTGCTTGGGCGAGGCAGCATGCAGGGGTAGGCACTCAGCCTGGAGGTTATTACCAGTCAAGTGGCCTGAGGGGACACAGCAGGACTCCCAGCGACCACCCCACCCCACCACACCCAGAGAACCCAGGTTGCAGTGGGGATGGCCCCCCACCCCATGAGCGCAGGCTGGGACCTCCTGTGCTTTTCTTCCCTGAGCCCACACATTCTGTTCCCTCTGGACAGGCCTGGAGTCCAGGCGAGTCCCTGGCTGGTCCACAACAGGCAGGGCTTTGTGCTTCTCTCTGAAATAAAGCTTTTATCTTAGAAAAAGAAAACGTATCTGATACAGTATGTCCCAACCACAGTATTCGGGCCTTTCTCAACTCTGGGGAGGGGAGGAAGTCCTGGGTTCACTGGGCCATGGGAGGAAAACAACAGAGAAATTTACTCCTAAGTCTTCCCGCCCCTTCTGGGTTTCTCTAATAACGTGTTTAAGACACACAGGAAATTTAAGCCACAACTTGGCCTTGATTCCCCCCACCCCACGTCATTCTTTAGATGTTTGGGAAAACCTAACTACATGCCAGGGGAATAAGGGTCCAAATGTTCGGGACAACAGGACAAAGGGACCACGGACTCAGGCTGCTGCATTCCGTGTGGCAGTCTGGTGGCACAGGGGTGGCCTCCGCGGGGAACCCCTGTCCCAGGGTCTCTGGGCTGGTTGGGAGAAGCCAGTATCCCGGACCGTGAGAGGAGGGCGGATCACAGGAGGTTCACTCCGGCTTCCTGGCCCAGGACGTTGGCCGTTGGTGTCGCCCAACGCCCCCAGTGACCCGGACTCCGTGCACGCCCCCGGTTCTCTCCGCGTCCAGCGGGTCCAACACCAGCAGGCCACCGTGGCCGCTGCACTGCCTTCGCAGCAGCCTTAGGGCGTCGGCAACAGGCTGGAGCGAGTGCGGACCTCGCGCTGCGGTCCCAGCTTGGGCTCCGCTGTCGCAGGCCAACAGAAGGGACGCCTGGCATTAAAGTGGCGGCTGCCTTGGGGTTCTCAAAGCCCTGAACTGCAGCGAGACGGAGTGGACCGTGCGGAGAAAATACACTAGGTATCCGAAAAGCCCCGCAGCCCGCGCCGGGGTGTGCGCGCCGCGATCCCGGCTGCGGGCCCGCCTCCCCGGCCCCGGGCTACGGTTCAGACAGGGCCCTTCGCTGCAGTTGGAATGAGGTCACCGATTGTGCGTCCGGGCGGGGGCGGGGAGGGAGAGGAAGTGGGATGAAAAGAAAAGGACCGGCTCGCGGCTGCGAGCTCCGGGCCAGCCCCAGAAGGCCGCAGGAATGGCAGGCTTCCGACGGCCGGCCTGGAGCGAGGCCCGCGTGCCAGGCTGTGCCACCCCCGGGGCCCCGCGGGTGCGGGGAGCCTGGACGGGGCACTTTCCTGGGAAAGGCCGGGCGCGGAAACCATCTTAGAGAAGATGCCCTCGTCGCCGCCCGCCGAGGGAGGCCGTGCTCGCAGCGCCGGCCCCTCTTCCTGTGCGTCCGTGTGCGTCCAGGGGGCGGAGGAGGGCACCGCCTCCCTGGCCCTGCGGCTTGACCCCCAGATTCCGCTCGCAGCCGGGCAGGGCGGCCTCCATTCCCCCGCCGTTGGCTACGGGTCTTTGTCTGCGGCGGGCCGGGGGGCGCCCCCTGCCGGCAGCCCGGGCCCCGCGCGGGGCTCTCCTGTCGGCTCTGGCCGCAGCGCTGTGCCGGGCGCCGCCTCGCCGACAGAGGTCGTCCAGCCTCGCTCGGCAAAGGGGGTGCCGAAGGCACGCGCTGGAGCCCGCGGGGCAGGTCTTCCCCCCAGCCCAGGCAGGAGCGCAGGAGTGCGCGAGGGTAGCGGAGCCGCTCCCTTCTGTTTTCAGCAGATTCCTGCGCTCTGCCGACAAAGGCTTTCACCCGAACCCCGCTGAAGACCCGAAAAGTCAGACCGCCAGAGGGACTAAACGCAACATGGGAAGTTCCACCTTTAAAAACACGATGTCTAAATGCATCCTAAGCACATTTGTGATTGAAGCACAATAGGATCTTTGAGAACACCCCCACCCCACCTGCCTTTTGTGCAAATGCTTTTTGCCCAGAGCTTCAGAAACCGAAAATCCTGGGAACTTTCGCTTGAAATATGAAGATTCAAAGGATTTTTCAATCTCTGAAGTCTGCGTGTATCATGGAAAGCAGCCGCCCTCCCAGCTCAAGGTGGCCCCTGAAGACAGGAGCTTCCGGACCCACGATTTCCGCAGGAGAGTGGACTCGGTTGGGTCCTGCCTGGGGCGACCCCCGGCCTGCAGCTCAGTGTAGGGCGTCTGCCTCCTGAAGCATGCGCTGCACGTTGTAGGCGCTCCGTAATTAAATAGTAAATATTCACACGAAGCGAGGATGACTCTGCCTAAGAGACCACTGCAATGCACCGGCTTCCTAGAAGCAATAATCGAAGACTCTCCTATTAAAGAGGAGAAGATTAATGAAGCCATGATGCACAGGCAGCGACAAAACAGAGCCCACTGCTGAAGACAACGTACGCAGAAGCAATTTACTCCTGAAACTCAAACAGGAGATGCTTTAGTGCATTCCGGCAGCTCTTCAGGAGCTGGCAGATAAATATTTCCACATGGAAGAAAATAGCCCTTTGAAATGTAGCAGTTGTATTCAAAAGAGAAATACAGCAAGGTAACACTGTTAGTGGCAACATGCATTCTCATTTTTTTTTCCAGCTTGAAATTGTGTGCCTCTCCATGAGGACTTAGATTGTAAACATCAAATTCCCCCATGAATAGAATTACCCTCGCTGGTTCAGGGAGAAACAGCAAATCCTCCCTGACAAATTCTGCCTGCGTTTTAGGCTTTGGTGATCTGTTAAGTTACAAACAATATTAGAAGCCAGGACACACACACACACCCCATACTGAGCCTGCATTTGCTACAACTACTCTTTTATTTCAGCATTTGTTCCCCAAAGATTTTTTTTTTTCTTTTTCGACCCATGTAACTTGTGCTGTAAGTTTGAATGCAGCAGAAGTCCTGGTCTGACGTCCTGTTGGTGGGCAGCTGGAGAAGCCTGTCATGTGGCTGGCTGCCTCCTTTTCTACTCACCCTCACTTTCTCTTCTGTAATAAATAACATCCCGAGCCTGAGTGTGCAGCTTAGTTCTGCTGCTTACTCAGACTGAAGTGCCTCCTGGGGACTGGGAAGCCTCAGAGACTTCTGCTCTGAGGTTTCAGAAGGACACTTTCAGCAAGACTCGGAATTGCTGACATGAAAGTGGGCTATCCTCAAGAAAAATGAATCCTGCTTAATTCAAGCACAACCCATCCCTTGCTCTAATATTTACTTGCTCTCTAAATATTTATTGAAAGTTGTTTTGTACAAGAGGCTGCCACGTTATAAGAGGCCCCAATCTTGGGGGTGAATTGGGCTTGAGCTGCCCCGGTGGCACACATAGGCAAGGACCTTGGATATTTAACTTAGACTCCCTCTGTTGCTGTGAGATAATGGCACTGCTGTGGCTGCCCATGCCAGAGTTCTAGGTTGTAGTTTGTTTTTCTAAAATCAAACTCCAGCTGCGTCTTTAAATTCTAACAGCAGCCAAGAGCTACCTGAAGCCTGCATTGCTGGTGTTCACAGATGATAAATGCTGTGTCTGTTGCTGGGAAGAAGGTGGAAGACGTGTCCTGCTTTGTTCCCAGTGGTAGCAGGGCCCTGTGCATCAGGCCCTGGCTCATTAGTGAGCCCCTCCCATCTGTGCCCTCATTCCTATAATGCAAACGGCTAAAAACAGCTCCTGTTTCTCTTTGTTCAAACAAACAATGGCCTTTATGAGGAAGAAGAACAGGAGGTCAGGTGAAAGCCTCTTGCTCAGGGTGTCTAGGGCTTGCTCTTTTCTCCAGGAGAACAAATACAACAGCAATTGCCAGAGAAGAATTTGCATTCAGAGTTTGGAAAGCCACTGAACAAAGGTCTGTCTTTAACAATGCATAGACATACTTGTGATTGAATCTTAAACATTTGTCTTCCGTCCTGTTTGACTTCCTAATTGAAAAGCTGAATCTTGGGGGAAGGGGTGGTTAAAAGTAGGGAGTCAGAAGATGCCCTGGGCTTGGGCACTTTTGTTATTATCTAAAGAACAGATTATAGCCCCCTTATAGGGGGGGAATCCTCTCTAAATTAGGGGGTTAAATTTGTGGCAAAGGAGAGCTTGGAGAGGAGGATGAAGTGAAGGATGACCTGGGCACTTGATCCACCAGTCTCGAGGACCCACGCCTGACCAGCTCTCTGATGGCAGACCTCCAACCCTGGGAGCCGCAGGCCGGACAGTGCACACCTCATATCATTCTAGGAAATAAGCCCAGTCCAGGGCCGGGGCTCCAGAGAAATCCACAGACCAGTATGTTTGTGGTAAACCTGAGCGATTATAGACTGTTGCACTTCCATACATTTTGGTTTCTGTTTTAAACAGGTTTCATGAAACTCATTGAATTCATCTTTTGCTAGTCAGTGTTTTCAGGAGCTGGAAAAAAAGCATCATTCTCTATTTTAGCACATTATTCCCAACAAATTAATGTAACTTCTCTTTTGGCTTGTGGTAGAATTTGATTTTTCACCTTGTATTCTAATGTACTAAGAAAAGTGATGTTAAGAAATAGTAAAAAAAAAAAAAAAAAAAAAAAAATCTTTGTCAAAAAATAGCCTTTAATATTTGAAGCTTAGTAAAATTAAGCAAATCAAATAGACACAATCATTAATTAATTTCTTTAATGCACAAAAGTTGAGAAGGTTACAGCAGCTTTATTTTTTTAAAAAAATAAAGCCAAAAGAAGAACAGGCTAACACTGTCTACAAACTTTCTTTTGCCCTCCGGGAGCAGGGAAGCCCCAGACTAGACAAGATGGAAAGAAGAAGAAGAAAGGAAATGGTGTCCTGAGAGGTGATACTTAAGGGTGATAGAATCAAGGTAGCAGCTGGAGAGGCACCGTGGGCTCCAGGCAGACCGCTAGGGCGACTTTCCTTCGGGGCTAGCACCATTTACAGATCTAACTGTGTGATCCTAAAACTTAATTCAAAAGATTCTGGCTTCCCAATCTTCGGGCTGCACAAGGTTGGGACCCCATGGTTACAGACAACCCACTCGTTTGATTTGGGGGATGAGGAAGGAGATAAGAAAACTAAGAGGACTGTGCACCTGAGGGAGGCATTCCTGGCGGGCAGATCCACAGGTGCCCCTGAACTATAGGACCAGTGTGGGTGGAGAGACAGGATGAAAAAGCAAACATGGTGGGGGCATTGGGGGAAAAGGGACGTGTCCCTCTCATTCAGGTGCTGGGATGCTGGGGACGTCACCCGCATCTTACTGTAGGTAGGCCATCCAGAGGTGAACCCAGCAGAGACCCTTCAGGCCTCGAAAATACTAGACATCAATGGATTTAACAGATATCTATGGGACATGTCACCCACAACAGCCAAATTTATTTTCTTCCATGAGACCTTCTCCAAAGGAGATCATATTTGAAGCCAAAAATCAACTCTTAGTAAATGCCAAAACCAAAACAAAACAAAAACAAATAATTCCTACTATCTTATCTGTTCAAAATGGAATGTGCTTAGAAATCATTATCAACAACAAAACAACCCCAAACTATAGAAACTACATAAAACAGGAGATTGAACAATACACTGTTTTAAAAATGTTGTCATAATTTTATTTTATTTGACTTAAAATTTTTCCTTTAAAACTGTGTCTTGGAGAACCGACAGAGAAACATTAGGTCAGAGATCATTTTTGGTATGGCTACAAGTACTTCCATGGTAAGAGGTCATGATTTTCTATACCGGGAAGTAAGTTGAGAATATTCAGTTACACTGTATCATATCAAATAACATTGTAATTTTCAGATCTGAGAATACTTCATATATTAGAAAAGTCCAGCTTGAAAATTAGCTGAAGGAAATAAAATGCAAACAGGTGATCCCTTTGTTATTTTTTGTAAGTTTTTAAAATTTGTTTTTTATAATTATACATGACAGTAGAAGTATTTTGGCAAAGTTTACATACATAGAATATAACTTATTCTATTTAGGATCCCACTATTGTGGTTGTACATGCTGTGGAATTACCCTTGTTGTATATTCCAATATAACAAGGCTAGGAAAGTAATGTCTGATTAATTCCACTGTCTTTCCTGAACAATATGATTTTGAACGATGAGTGGGTGATAGAAGAAATCAGGGGAGAAATCTAAAATTTCTTAGACTCAAATGGAACCTACCAGAACCTCTGGAACACTATGAAGGCAGTTCTCAGAGGAAAGTTTACAGTGATGAGTGCCTGCATAAGAAAACAAGAAAGATTTGAAATAGATCACCTAATGCTGCATCTCAAGGCCCTTGAAAAAGAACAAACCCATTCCAAATCCAATAGAAAGAAGGAAATAATTAAGATCACAGTCAAAATCAAGTGAGAATTAAAAAAATACAAAGGATAAATGGAAACAAAAGTTGGTTTTTTGAAAAGATAAACAAAATAAATAAATCTTAGCCAAATTAACCAAAAGGAAGAGAGAAAGTATCCAAATTAATAAAATTACAGATGGACAAGGAGAAATCACCCCAGATATCACAGAAATCCAGAGGGTCATTAGAAATTTACATGCTGATAAATTGGAAAACCTAAAAGAAATGGATACATTTCTAGACACATATGATCTGTCAAAATTTAATCAAGAAACATGGAAAAAATAAACTACTGAGGAGATAGAAGCAGTAATAAAAAATATTCCAACAAAGAAAAGACCAGGACCACATGGTTTCTCAGCTGAACTCTACCAGACCTCTAAGGAAGTTGTACCAGCTGGATGCGTGGGGTGTGCCTATCCCAGCGGCTCAGGAGGATGAGGCAAGAGGATCGCAGGTTCAAGGTCAGCCTCAGCAACTTAGTGAGACCTTAAGCAACTCAGTGAGATCCTCTCTCTAAATAAAATATATTTTTAGAAAAAGGGCTGGGAATGTGGCTCATAGGTGAGGTGTTCCTGGGTTCAATCCCTTGTACCAAAAAACAAAACAAACAAAAAACCCCCACAAAACAACAACAAAAACCTCAAACTAATGCCAATTTTCCTCAAATTATTCCATGAAATACAAAGGGATGTAACATTTCTAAATTCTTTCTATGGAGCCAGTAGATAAAGACAGATAACCTTTGGCATAACCAAAACAGGTAAAGACACATCAAGGAAAGAAAACTTCAGACCAATATCCCTGATGAACTTAGATGAAAAAATCCTTAATAAAATATTAGCAAATCAAATTCAACAGCATACTGAGAAGATTGTACATCATTACCAATTTGGTTTTATCCTAAGGTTACTAGGGTGATTTAACACACAAATTAGTGAAGGTCATTTTCCACATTATTAGAATTAAGGACAAATATCACATATAAGTAGATGCAGAGAAAGCCTTTGACAAAATTCAGCATCCATTTAAGATAAAAACATGGGAGAAGTAGGCAGAGAAGCAGCTTAACTCAGCATCATAGAGGTATGAACAAAAAACCCCAAAGCAAACCTCTTAGTGACAAGGGAAACACAGAAAGCATTTGAACGAGAGAAGGATATGCTTTCTCACCACTCCCCTTCGGTAGAGTATAGAAATTCTAGCCAGAGCAATTAGTGAAGAGAAGGAAATAAAAGTAATAAAAACAGGAAAGGAAGAAGTCAAATCATCACTGTGTGTAGATGAGATGATTGTGTATTTGGAAGGTCAAAAGGCTCCACCAGAAGACTGCCCCAGCTAATAAACAAATTTAGTGAAGTAGCAGATTACAAAATCAACATACAAAAATCAATAGCTTTCCTACACCAATATGAATCTGCTGAGAAATCAAGTAGTAAAACAATTCTATTCACAATATCCTCACAAAAAAAACAACCAGAGTAAGAATAAATCTAACAGGAGGTGAAAGACCTCTACACAGCGAAAACTCCAGAACACCGATGAAAAACATTGAAGAGGACCTCGGAAAACGGAAAGACCTCCCACCTTCATGGAGAAGCAGAGTTAATGTTGTTGAATGGCCATACCATTAAAAGAAATGTACAGATTTAGAGCCACCCCGTCAAAGTACCAACAACATTCTTCACAGTTGTAGAAAAAATTATCCTAAAATTCCTTTGAAAGCGTAAAGGACCCAGAATAGCAACCGAGGAGGAGAAGAAGAAAAAGGAGGAGACTCGGCAATAATTCTGGAGGCCTCACATTTCCCTAATTCAAATTACAGAGCTCTAGTAACACAATCTTCATGGTCCTGGCATCAAAACAGACACACAGACCAGTGGTACCGAATAGAAGACACAGAGACAAGCCCACACATTCACAGTCATCTAGGCCTTGAGAAAAGAGCCAAAAACATATTGGAGAAAGGACAACCTCTTTAACAGATGGTGCTGGGAGAACTGGTTATCCATGTGCCGAAGAATGAGGCTAGATCCTTATCTCTCCCCTTGCACAAAAGTCAACTTGAAATGGATCAAAGACCTAGGAATTAAACCAGAAACTGTGCAACTCCCAGAAGAAAACCTAGGGTGAATCCTCCAGCACATAAGTACAGACAAGGACTTTCTCAATTGAACCCCTGAAGCTCAGGAAATAACACCAAGAGTTAATAAATGGGATGGCATCAACTTAACAAGCTTCTGCAGGCAAGAGAAATAAGAATGTGAAGAGAGAACCTACAGAATGGGAGAAAAATCTCTGCTGCCTCCTCTTCTGCTTGAAGATTAATATCCAGGATATAGAAAGAACTTTTAAAAATCCACAAATAACCCAATTAACAAATGAGAAAATGCACTGCGTGGACACTGTGGTGCTCCACCCGTGAAGCTACTTGAGTGCTCTTTTACTCAGCGCTGAGCCCTGGGGTATGGCTCAGGGGACAATCCTGACATTTCCTTGTGTAAACTGCCCAAGGCTGAGATCTCTGCTCTCGCTCTACCAAGGGGACAGCTAGAAACAGCTCTCGGAGCTCCGGAATTGGGCATAACCCTCTGGGTCTGGGCAGCCCACCTCCTGCCTTATTTGGTGAAGAACATTCTGTAGGAAACCTTTGAAGTTCCCTTGTATAAATAAGCCCAATGCTGCTCCCTCTTTTTCCAGTGTGGAAGCTGGACCCTAAGGCCGCAGAGCCGTCCGGCCCTCGCCCTTGCTGTTCAAACTTACTTTCTGTGTAGTGTGGCTTCTTCGCAGCCTTTTCTTTTTTTAGCTTTATGTTGCAGCCAGTTCACTCCACACAGAGGAACTGCAACTCAAACGGCCCGTGCAGGACATGGGTGAGAGGACACTTCTTACAAGAAGAAATACAAATGATCAACAAATATAAGAAAAAACATTCAACATCTTTAGCAATTAGGGAAATGCAAATCAAAATTACACCAAGATTTTCTCTCATTCCAGTCAGAATGGCAATCATCAAGAACACAAACAACAAAAATGCTGGAGAGGATGTGTGGAGAAAGGAGCGCTTTTACACTGCTGGTGAACTAAATTAGTTCGACCACTGCAGGAATCAGTGTGGGGCTCCTCAAAGGAGTAGGTGTGAATCTAGCACACGACCCAGCTGCACCACGCCTTGGTACTCAGCCTAAAGAATTAAAGTCAGCGTACTAGAGCAGTATTTGCGCACTCAGTTTATAGCTGCACAATTCACAGTAACCAAACTATGAAACCAGCCTAGGTGTCCATCAGTGGGTGAGTGAAAAAGAAAACATGGTATATATACACCATGGAGTTTTATTCAGCCATAAAGAAAAATGAAATTGTGCCATTTGCAGGAAAATGAATAGAACTTGAGACCAGTATATCAAGCAAAATAAAGCCAAACTCAGAAAATTAAAGGTGGCATGTTTATCTGGTATGTGAAAGCTAAAGATGAAAAAGGAAAAGAGAGGTGGGAGAGCTCATAAAAATCAAAGGGAGATCAATAGCGTAGAAAAAGGGACCAGGGGTGGGGGAAGGGGCTGGGAAGGGGAAATACCAGGAATGATGCTGGCCAAATTATATTATTACATTGTGTGCCTGTGCATGTATGTAACAGTGAACCCCACCATATGCATACTTATAATGCACCAACGAAAAATATGGAAAAAAATCCCAAATGTTGGTCTCTGCCTCTGGTAGTTCTAGGGCCTTCAGGGTTTTCCCCCAGGGAGCACAGCCTGGTGGTTCCCTGCTGGGCGGTGGAGGGAGTAGGCACAGAGCAGAGGTGGCCTCTGTGCTGCTCCTTCTGAGGTGCGCCTGGAGCGTGGACCCCTGAGCTGTAGCACAGCATCCCCTGGCAGCTGTCTGCAGCATGCATCCTGGCTCTCACCCACGGTTCTGGAGGCAGAGCCACAGTCTCTGCTTAACAATCCCTCTCAGAGACTCTGGAGCACATTGATCCTTCCAGAGAACCAGCCCCTCCCAGGAAGCTGTGATCAAGTTGGCCCAAGGTGCAGCCCAGGCCTTGGGGTTTTGAAAGCCCAAAGGTGATCCTAATGTGCACATTCGTGGTGTGTCCAGTAGAACCCTCTGCAGGAGGGAAAGGATCAGCACCTCCACTGACCAGCACAGGAGCCAACCAGGTGACCAGTGCGGCTGAGGAGCTGATCTTTTACTTAATTTAATTTTGATTAATCTAAACTGAAGTAGCTCCATGTGAAGTGCCTGCCTTATTGGATAGCGTGTTTGCAGATCGTGTAAAAGACTAATATCACCTCATTTGTTGATTTTAAAATGTTAAGGCCTCATAAAGCTAAATATTTAAGGAGACAAGAAGAAGGTATTCAAGAGTCTGTGGGGATTACTTTACATCATGCCTGGTGAAGGACAGATAGGAAAGAACTGATGGGCCTCAGAAGTTCCTCCTAACTGCTCCCTGTCCAGGCTGAATCCCACAGTTTTCCCTGTAGCAGAAAGTCCTCCACAAGAGCACTGAGTCCAGCAGGGCTTGTCTGTTCATGAGTCTAAGAATTGCAAGGAATATTACTTAAAGCTCAGACTCCACTCCTGGGGTACCCCAGATGTTCACATGCAGCAGATCTGGATTAGGACCCTCGGAACGGCATATTTGGCATACAGCTGATTTCAAGGCCGAAGTTTTAAGGAAGAGGATTTAAGACACATCGTAAATGGGCCATTATACAAATTAGGAAGCAAAAAGTCAGCCAATTTAGAAAGGTTGGAATGCTCATGCCTAAATCAAATGAACCTTGAGCTGGGAAACATGGATTCAACACACTGGAAGCTGGACATTTGCAAGGCTGTGCCAGCAGGGGAGAAACCGTGCAGGAGACTCGCCCTTACCTGTCACTAACACTGAGTCCCCTTGGTCACTTGTGGTTGGCGTTCGAGCTGCACCTGTCAGGGCCTGCTGCTCTCCCCTCTACCTGCCACCCCTGAGGGGCTCTTTGGGGTTAGCGCTATGGCCCCTGTCTGTAAGCTTGGGCCTCCTTCCTGGGTCCCAGAGCCCTTACCCTGAACTTGTAGCCAGTGCTGATGGCCCTGCCTAGATTTGTGGCACTGCCACTTGTGGGGCCTCCTGGATGTTAGCCAAGCACAGACATTACAGAGCAGCTATGTAATGTACGGTCCAACTGAAAAGCCTTTGAATGTGAATGAGAACACTATTAAATCATGTCAGGGCCACAGGGCTGTCTGGAGCACACTTGAATGTACTGTCACCCTATTGGACATTGCTGTTACAGGGGAATGAGAATTGTGAGGTCACACATGTAGGAAGGGGCCAGGACCCCAGTTCAGATCTGTCTGACTCTGCACTGGGTTGAATTGTGTTCCCTCAAATTCACACCCCTCTAGAACCCCGTAATGTGACCTTACTTGGAAATAGGGTCTTTTAAGATGTAATTAGTTAATATTGTATCATTAGTCATATTGCATTCGGGTGACCCTGCAGCCAAAGCCTGCTGTCCTTATTGGAAGAGAGAAGAACACAGAGATTCACAGGGAGAGCCTTGCTTGACAGCAGAGGCCAAGAGTGGAGAGAAATAGGAGGCTGGGGAGGGCTGGAGTCCAGAAGCCAGGAGAGTCTCCCAAACCTACTGCAGTAGGAGGTCTAGTCGCCCCTGGATCCAAGACTTCTGGCTTCCAGAACAGTACAGGAACCGCAGATTCCTGCTGCTTCAAGCCACCACTTGCAACCTTAGGAAATGTGTGCGGTCTGGTGGCCCATGCCTGCCCCACACCCTTCCTGGTACAAGAGTGCCCAGGGGCGCCGGGCTGGAGGCCGGGGACCTGGGTCAAAGCCCAACACTGAGGTTGACTTTTTCTTCAGTAAAGATTTGCTCCTGAAGATCCCTTGGGCCTATTGGTGCAGGCTCTTTTGTTACTATTTCTTTTTTCTCTCTAAATGTTTAAGTCGAAGTTCCCAAGCGCTGGGAATACAGAAGTAAAGTCACAGCTCCTTCCCTAAGGCAATACCTCTTCCGGAGAACCGCAGACACCAGTGTTGGACATCACATCTTCCTTGCTTTTTTTTTTTAAATAATTTTTTTATTTATATATGACAATGGAATGCATTAAAATTCTTATTACACATATAGAGCACAACTTTTCATGTCTCTGGCTGTGTACAAAGTATATTCACACTAATTCATGTCTTCATGCATGTACTTTAGTTAATGATGTCCATCATATTCCACCATCATCATCTTCCTTGCTTTTAATGAATTTAAAGTCTAGGGGAAGGAATAGACAAGGAATAAGCCCATTTGTGCATAGTGAGTATTATTCTAAAATGTTGTGAAAATCTGTCACTTGACGCCCAGCCCATTCCCAACAGGCCATATCAGAAGGGACAGATGACCTCCTCTCTTTACTCCCAGATGGTGGGAGGTTGGGCATGGCCTCTGGACTCAGTCAACTGGACTGGACAGTCCCACCAGCACTTTGAAACTGGAGACTAGGAAGGAACAGTGGGGAACACCTGGACTTCACCCACAGATGCTGCTGTTTGCGGCGTCCGATCCAGTCCACACACAGGACAGCATCCTTCCCTCTCCCTGGGTTCCCAGAGTGTCTTGGTTCCTGTCCATCTCCCCTCAGCTCCAGGAACTCTCGAAATCCTTTTAAATTGCCAGTTGCCTAGTTTGATGTTGCCAGAGCTGATCTTTGTCGGGGATTGGTACAAATATGGAGACAAATATGGGGAATTGACCATTATCAGTCTACCGATAATGGGGCAGAGAGCAGGGATGGCCCAGCTGACGTCCAGGGGGAGCTCTGGCAGCCCTTAGACAACATGGCAAGACTGCTAACTAGATGAGACCTATGGAGCACCTCACCCGAAATCAAAAAGAAAACTGGCAAAAGTGTTGGAGTCAACGTTTCCAAAACATAGGAGGTCAACTAAGGGCTTGAAGCAGCCCAGGATCATTCACTCCAGAAGCAGCTAAGGGGCTGGGGTTGTGGCTCAGCAGTAGCGCACTTGCCTGGCATGTGTGAGGTACTGGGTTCGGTTCTCAGCACCACATATAAATAAATAAATGAATAAAATAAAGTCCATCAACAACTATTAAAAAAAAAAAAAAGAAGAAGCTAAATCCTGGTAGGAACAAACACCTTGGGGCAGGTGAACTTGTCCCTGTCCCCTTCCTGCCTGCAGGTGCCCTGGATCCACAACAGTTTTGAAAACTTGCAGTCTGGAAGCCACTGGAGCAGGCAGGAATGGGTGGGAGCCTCCTCTAACCTCATTCCCAGAGAAGTGCTGTCATTGGACTTGGCCAGCGGTCCCCTGGAAGAGCCCATCTAGAGGGTGTTTTTATTTGACCTGATCAGAACTTGCCCAGTGCAGAACTCCTTTTCCCCTGGTGGCAATTGTATTGCCTCAGGCAACAGATGATGGTTGGGAGAATAGCATCCTAACCAGACAGCTCAGAGGGAAAAGCTGGTAGGGAGACGTCCCAGAGGGTTAGAAAGCTCTGGCACAGCCAGAGACCCACAAGGCCACAGGCATGGACAGTACTGTGACCGCACACAGGGCATGCAGACATCCAGGAGAAGCTAGAGAAGACTCTGCACTCTTGCCTCTGGCTCATCTAGAGGCTGGGCACAGGCAGGAAGTGGAGGAAAGGAAGAGTCCCCAATTGCCTGCCTGAGCATGAGTTCTAAACTGCAGAGTTCCTTGGCAAGAGCTGACAGACTTATTGGTTCCAGGTGGTTAAGGAGATCTCTGTCCAGTTGTGAGCTGACCTCTACAGCAACTGAGCAGAGATTTCTGAAAAGACTTCTGAGCAGACTTAGTAAAAGTCACTAAACAAAAAACCCTAACCCCAACCCTAACTCTCAGGAGGTAGACTCCTTTTATTTCCATAGTTGCCACTTATATAATTTTTTTTAACAATGAGACATGAAAAGAAATAAGAAAGTATGACTTACCCACAGGAAACAAAGCTAAACAAAACTGTTCCTGGGGAAGCTCAGGCATTGGACTTATTCAAAGACTTTAAATCAACTATTTTCAATATGTTCTAATAACTAAGGAAAATCATGTTCCAATAACTAAGAACTAAGGAAAGTAATGATAATGATGTCTTCATAAATAGAGAATATTTAAAATGAGATATAAGTTGTAAACAGAATCACTTAGAAATTCTGGGGTTGAAAATTTAGAGTAATAGAAATGAAAAATTCACAAAAGAGGCTCAACAGAAAATTGACCAATAGAAGAAGCAAACTCAAAGATTGATTGAGATTATGTGGCCCAAGGGAAAGAAGTGACAAAGAATGAATAAAGAGTTACAGAGCTTCAGAGGCCTGGATAACACCACTGAGCACAAATACCAGTGTTCGCATCATGGGAGTTCAGAAAGGAGAAGTGGGGTAGAAAGATGCAGAACGAATGTTAGAATAAGCAGTGACAAAATCTTCCCCAATCTGTTGAAAGACATGAATCTACACATCCAAGAAATTCAATAGACTCCAAGTAGGATAAACTCAGACATCCACACCAAGATACATATAATGAAACTTTCAGAGGACAAAGACTAAGAATCTTGAAGGCAGCAATAAAGAAGCATCTCATCCTGTGCAAGGGATCTCCAAAGACTAACAGCTTGTCTGATTCTGTTTCTTTCTACCTGAGATTGGTAATTCATTAAAAGCAGATGTTTATTTGGCTCATGGTCCTGTAAGCTTGGAAGTCTAAGGGGCTTGTGCTCTGCATCCCATTATGAATGGACAAAGGCTAGTGAATGTGTGAGACAGAGAAGCAAGAGAGGGCCAAACTTGTTCTCTAATGAATCCACACTGGTGAAAACGAGTCCATTATCACAGTAGCAACAGTGAACCATTCATGAGAGAGGTGACCCAGAGGCAGGGGCTGGGGCTCAGCAGTAGAGCGCTCGCCTAGCATGTGCGAGGCCCGGGGTTTGATCCTCAGCACCACATATAAATTAATAAATAAAGGTATTTAAAAAAAGAAGAAGAAGGAAAAGTGACCTAGTTACCTCCTTCTCATGAGGCCCCACCTCCCAATACTGCTACCCTGGGAATACAGTTTCCCACACACACCACACCACAAACCATGCCAGGCTCAGTTTTCATCAGGAAGTAATGACTTAGCACACTCTCCAAAGAAATTAATACTTCAGGGTGG
The DNA here is from genome assembly GCF_048772815.1 of Callospermophilus lateralis. Lineage (NCBI taxonomy): Eukaryota > Metazoa > Chordata > Mammalia > Rodentia > Sciuridae > Callospermophilus > Callospermophilus lateralis. The sequence continues at coordinate 2,194,504 of NC_135321.1, read as the reverse complement.
AAGGTAGGGATTCTAGATCATAATGGGAATCCACATGAAGGATAAAAGAACATTGGTAAAGCTCAGTACATAAGTGACTTGTGTGTTAATGTGGTTTTTCCTACCTGAGTTAAAGGCAACTGTTTCAAATAATATTGGTAGATCTATGTTGATAGGCACATAAAATACAAAGATATAATTTGTGCCAACAACAAAATAAGGAGGCAGATCTATAAAGAAACCAAGTGCTTGTATTTCATTGAATTAAGTTGGTATGCATCCAAACTAGACTTTTGTAAATTGGGATGCTAATTTTAATCCCTAGGGCAATCAATAATAAAATGGCATACGTGCACACACACACATATTTGTACATACAGTAAAAAAGTTTAAGTATTCAGTATATATACATACAGTATTTATATAAACAGTAAAAGAAACAAACAAGGAAATTAAAATAATACACTAGAAAGTATCTAAAAAATAAGGAGAAACTGAGGAACAAAAACGTTATAAAATGTATAGAAAACAAATAACAAGGGGCTGGAGTTGTGGCTCAGTGATAGAGCACTTGCCTAGCATGTGTGAGGACCTAGGTTCAATTCTCAGCACTGCATATATATAAGTGAAAAAAAATAAAGGTCCATCAACATCTAAAAAATATATAGAAAAAGAAAACAATTAACAAAATGGCATAAGTCCTTTTAAAACAGATTTTATTAAATGTAAATTAATACAACTGTATAACAAAAAGGCAGAAATTTATAGAATGAAATTGAAAAAAAAATCCACATGGTCCAAGTTTACATGTCTACAAAAGACTCTCTTTCAATTTAAAAACCCAAATAGATTGAAAGTAAAAGGATGGAAGAAGAATCCTTGCAAGGAAGCAGGAGAGTCTGAGGCCGTGCTAGGACTTGGGGCTGACTCTAAGAACCTTATGGGAGATGCAAAAGACTGGTTGGTAAAGAAGCTCATCTGTCAAGAAGATATAACAATAATGAACACATGTACACTAAAAACACAGAGCTATAACTGGAGAAACTGAAGTGAGAAACAGACAACAATCATGCTCGAAGGCTTCAGTGCCTTTTAAATAATGCATGGAATAGCTGGACCGAAGATCAGCAAAGAGACTGAAGACCCAGAGAACATGAAACCAAGCAGGCCTAACAGACAGGCCACCAGCAGCAGACATTCTTCCCACAGCACCCGCAGGGTTCTCCAGGACGGACCTTGTCTTGGAGACACAGAACAAGTCACAACATGCTGACCCCACAGACAGCATCTTCTTCCACGCAGTGGAAAGAGACCAGAACTCAATAACAAGAAATGTGGAAAATCACAAATAAGTGTGAGCTTAACATCACACACCAATGAGCCAGAAAGAGGTCACAAAGGAAACTTGAAAATGCCTGAATATGAATAAAAACAAAAACACAAAACACCCAAAATTTGGGGGACTGTTAGAGTCTGTAAACAAGTCTGGATGGTGCCTGGCATTTTGCCAGAGGGAGTGGTTTGTGAAGTAACGCCAGCGAGCCATTAAGTGTGGAGATTCCTGATTGGTTGACTGCTGTATCCAGTTTATGTTAATTAGATAAGCTGTGTGGAATGTATAAATACCTCTGTTGTCCTACAATAAACGGCTCCCTCTCCTGCTGTATCAATCTACACAAGTTGTTTGTCACCCCCCGATTATTTTGCTGCAGCCGGACTGCGGCAGGGAACAGTGCTCAGAGGAAAATTTATAACATACCTGTAATGGAACTAGAAGAAGCAGAACAACTGAAACACAAAGCCAGCAGTAGGAAGGGGATCACAGAGGTCAGAGTGGAGACCAGCACACAGACCACTAAAAATAACAGAACATCAGCAAAACCAAAAGTTGGTTCTTCAGAGAAAAAAAAAAAAAAAAAAAAGAGGTGGACGTTTTGCTAGACTAATGACGAAGAAGAGAGACTCCAAGAACTGAAGTCAGGAGTGGGGCAGGGCCAATACACCAGACTCATGTTGGAAAAAAGGATTATAACAGAAAACTATTAGTAATTGCACACCAGCATATTCAATTATCTAGATGAAATGGACAAATTCCTACAACACATTAAGTACCAAAACTAACTAAAAAAAAATTGATTCTTGAAAATCTGAGTAAACTGCACTAAGTAAAGACAGTAAATCAAACATCGAAAACCTCCCAATAAAATCCCAGAACTACACGCTTTCCTGATGAATGCAACCAAACACTCAAAAAGAACCAACACCAATCCTTCTCAAACTCTTTGAAAACACTACTTCCTAATTCACCCTACGAGGGTAGCATTGCCCCAATGTGAAATGATTTCTGAAGAGAAAACTACAGACCAGTATCCTTTATGAATATAGATGCTAAAATCCTCATCAAAATATCAGCAAACTGAAGTCAAGGGCCTATTAAAAGAACTATAACCATGACCAGGTGAGATGCGATGGATCAACAACGAAAACCAAGAAACACTCCACACAAATAGAGCAAAGGGTGAAAGAACCGGGATCATTTCGATTGACACACAAAAAATGCCACTCAATAAAATCAACATCCACTCATAATGAGAGAATTGGGGAACTTTGTCAACTTCATAAAGTGCAGCAATTCTTAAAACTCACAGTCCACATGGCACCTAGCAAAGGACCACTCTGGAATGTCTCTCAGACAAGGGTCCAGAATGGTGGGCGGGTGGGGTGAAGCTGTGGTAGAGCACTTGCCCAGCATCCGCAGGACCCTCAGTTCATCCCCGGCAACACACACACACACACACACACACACACACACACATACACACAGCTCTTGTCATTCATATTCAGCATCGTACTGAAGGTTTTAGGCAGGACAATTGGGCAAGAAACAGAAGATAAAGATATCCAGATTAAAAAGAAGGAAAAAAATTTTATTTGCAGATGAAATGATCTTATAAATTGTCAAAAAATTTAAAAATCCATTACCGCTGATTAACAAGGCCAACAAGATTGCAGAAAATAAGATTGATGCACAAAGATTAATTGTATTTTTATACACTAGCAATGAATAATCTGAAAATGAAATTAACAAAATGACTTCATTTATAATCACATCAAAAAGAACAAAATACTCAGGAATAAACAAATAAGTGCAAGACTTATATGCATAAAACTACAAAACTTTGTTAAAGGACATCAAGCCAAACCTAAATGAATAGGCTTTAAGGATTGGAAGACTCCGTGTCAATATGGCGAAGTAGCATGACTTCTCACAGTGAGCTACTGATTCAGCACAATCCCTACAAATTGTTCTCCTCTTTTTTTCCTCCTTTGATGGGGGGATCGAACCTACGGCTTTGTGCATGCTACCCATCAAAAGTTTAGCTGGCTAGTTTTTTCAATATTAAAAAAATGATCTTTAAATTCACATATAGGTGCAAGGGGCCCTCCAAGTAGCCCAAACAACCTAACGAAGCTGGACTTGCCCATCCCGACTTCCAGCTACCGTGTCTGATAGCCAGTGGGAAGACAGAACGTGGATCAGCAGAATGGCTTCGAGTCTAGGAAAATGTTCACTTATACGAAGATGCTTTTTAAAAAGTTGCTTAGCTTGCTCCTGGAGATGGGATGAGGGGGCCAATGTCAAAGCTGCCACACAGGAGCTGAGAGCTTGGATCTACCTGGTCATAAGACTCATGCCCAGCAGCCCCCACACTGGGCAGATAAAAGGGCAGGACTGGAGCTGAATGGGGCATGGGTGTTTTAGGAAGAAGTCACCAACGTCTCTGGCAGCCCGTGTCTCCCACGTGGTGGCCTCACCTCAATACGTAAGGCCCTGGGGCCTCTCTCCTCATCACCTGCTGGTTGATGAAGGACGTATTTCCACTCAGTTCACCAATGTCTTGGCCCAATACGCAGCCACCAGATGCTGGGATCTTCACAGTTCTGTAGCTCTACTGGGGCCTAGAGAACTAAAGGACAGTGGACAGGGAAAAACCTCCTTTTGGGCACATGGCTTGTCCATTTGGATGCAGAAGTTTATCTTAGGAAATGTTCTATACCAATTCACCTACCGGCCAATAGTTTATCTTATGACTAGAGCCATATTTATAAATGAGAAAGAGAGAGACTATCTATCTATCCATATATTCATAGACACATAATTTTTATATATAATAACTATTTACCAATATATAACTATTATATATAAATAACTATTTATACATATATATGTATATATACACATATATCATATCTATATAAAACTATGTATAAAGAGCTACATATATGTGTGTGTGTGTGCGTGTATGTATATACACACACATATATATAATTCTCCACTGCCCCACATATTCAGAGAGAATTCTGCAGCAGGCTGTCTGCAAACTTGAGCTACAACATTGGCTCTTCCTGGGTCTCCAGCTTGCCAGTCCGTCCTGCAGATTCTGCTTTTGCCAGCTTCCAGGAACTGCATGAGCCAATTCCCTAATCTCCACACACACACACACACCCACACACCCTGGTTGTGAAGAATACAGTTGTCCACAGACAGGACCAGCAAGGTCCAGATTCCTTGAGAACTGGTATTTGGGGAGCCCTGTGGGAAAGGACCTCAGACCATCAGAAGTGGTGGCTGAAAACAAAACAGACCTGACAGGGTCATGGTCAGTGTCTGCTGGGGCCGCACACCGTCTGCGGAAACCGGACGGCGTCCTCTGCCACTGCTCCCCTCCTTGCTGTGCGGAGTGCCTCCTTGGGGGCTGACTCCCTTACTCCTCCCTTGGCCCTCGCTATGGCAGAGACAGTCTGTTTGTAGTCACTGTAATTCAGTTTGCAGCTTAAGAAGAGCCATGGAGTGTGGAGCAGTGGACGCCCAGGAGAAGGAGGCACAGGCAGTGCCCGCTGGCGAGAGGGTGGGTACAGTTCTTGCTGGAATCAGGAGTGCACTCTAGTAAACAGAACCTGCTTATTGGCTTCGGTAGAAATGGCTGCCAGGAAAGAGTGTGTATGGTAACTGAGGTGGAGAATGAGATTTCAGGGGCTTTTTGGTCAGCCAGGGTTTTGTTTTGGCAGAATCCTGTGGGGGGCAGGCTCAGTCTTACCTGCTGAGGATGAAGTGCCAGCCCCCCAGCCCCGCCCACCCTCGGTGGTCTGCAGTTGGGCCTTGGTGGATACTTAACCTGTGAGAAGCTCCCACAGGGACCTGGGACTTGACTCCCTTCACAGTGCAGTATTGCTGTCCAGGGCTGGAAGCCGGGCCAGGCTTTTCAAGCAGAGTGAGGACCGTGCTGCTGCCTGCCCCTGGACCTTGCAGAATTAGCTCCTGGCAGCCTTCTGAGCCTCAGTCTTTCTGTGGCCCACGGCCCATTCCCTACCCTTTCAATGACTCTCTGTGGCTGCAGACAGCCAGGCACCTTGGATGACTTCCCCAGAAGGAGCGTGTGTGAGGGGATGGCGGCTATTCCCAGGCAGCACCTCCGATGACCGAGGGCCTGGCACACACTTGGGGAAGCAAACTACAGAGGCCTGGTTGGGGGGCGGGGTGCATTGCCATCTAGCTGCATCAGGAGGAGAGGGAAGCAGCTCTGGAGGCCTCAGGCCTGGCTCGGAAGCTCACTGCAGCAGAGTCTGACCTTTGGGAGATGCTAGAGCTTGGGACTGGGCCGTGTCTCCCACCTGCCGTCACTCAGATCCCCACTGGGATGAATTTCAAAGCTCCTGGTGGAGTCCTTTGGATCTTTCTTTTATGCTGCAATGTTCTCCATAAACCTGGGAGGACCACAAAGACATTCTAGCATGTTCCAGGTAAGCCCCTCAGGATGAAAACACCTCCTTCCAGGACCAGGTAGGTCTCCACCACCTGCCATCTGGTTCCTCCACTCACAGGAGGGTCTTGCAGCGGTGCTGCCTGGGTTCCCTGTTCAAGGCCAGTCCACCTGGACAGTGGGAACGAAAAGGTCATGACTTAACAGCTGCCCCACTAACGGGGAAGAGCAAAGGGGACTGGGGCTGGGGAGCACCTCTGGAGAGCACCCAGACCTCTTCGGCTAAGACACGTGTTAGGACCAGCTCAGTCCATGGTGACAGACCTGCACACTCACTCGTGGCTGGAGCTTGGGAACCTTACCTGTTCCCCAAGGCATCTGACACCGTGTCCCACAAATGAAGTTCTCACGTAGCAAGTTCTTAGACTGCAGTTACAGATTCAGGGCTAAAATGTGGATTTCTTCTCCCTCAAATCAGTGCTTGTTGTACTGGAACCAATAACCAGACTTGGCCCACCATGTCCTGGGATTCAGGGTGCGTCTTCAAGGCAGAACGAGGTGCTGAGCCCAAGGCTGCCCTCTCCTGAGGGCTGGGGGGCTCAGAGTCAAACCTTAACTCTTTGCCTCCCTCTGCCCTAGTCCCTTTCTGTCTTGTGGGGGCTGGGAGGGGAAATCACAGGATACTCTCCTTCTAATATTCTCTTATAGTCCAGGGAAATCACATGACCAAAAAAGAAAAATAAGCTATCCATTTTATTTTGTATGATTTTTCCCCCAGACATTCTGCTAAATAAATTTTAAGTCATCATCTTTATCTTGTTTCACATGTTTTGAAAGTTTGGACAGACATGTACTTGAAGTTCAGCCACTGGTCTTACTTGGGCTTATTACTGGATCGTAGTTGCTGGGTTTGAATGGTCACAGCAAGTCCCTGCCAACCAGCCTCTTGTCTATGAAGGAGGCGTGACAATCCGATCAAAGGCCTGGCTGGGTAGGAGCCAGTGCTCTGGACGGCGCTCTGGGGGCCACAGAGCCACTAAGAGCAGCCAGTGGACATCACTCAGCCACAGAATCGAAGAAAGCCCCAGAGTGCGCGTGCGATGCAAGGGGCGAGGGCAAGGCCCTGGGCCAGCCTCAGTGTGGGTCAGAGCCTGGCTAGTGTTGCCGGGGGACCTTCTGGGGCTTTCCTGAAGAGACACTGTGAAATCGTCATCCTGCATTCACCTTTGACTGGCTTTCCTTCACATTTCCCACATAATTGTGAACTCCTACACACGCGTTGCTACGTCCTGCCTATGTTTGGAGTCTCCGTGAGCAGCGTCAGGACGGAGGCCCTTACTCTTGCTCGGTGTGTGTTTGGAAGGCCATCTGGGGGTTGCTGTGCGTAGCCCTGTCATTCACCCCCACGGTCATGGAAAACTCCATTGCATGAGCACAGGACCTTGACTCACCCTCAGGAGGACGTTATTCTTTATCTTTTCTCAGACACATTTTAATGTTATTTATACACATGAAGTAATTATTGTCCATTATTAACCCGTGGACATTCTCTTAATGTCGGCTCTGATACATGGAAGACTGAATTGTGAATCGGCTAATTTTCTACATGGTTTCTTTGGAAACCAAAGATTTGGGATCTGGAGTTACTGCTCATTTCCTCTTCCAGCCTGACTAGACTCTAATGCTCACCTGTTCCCCAAATGCTGTTCTCTAACTGTGACACCAACTAGATGTCGAAGCCACAGTGGTATCCTCTCATGTCAGGACATCAATTTATGTCAAATGTGATTTAACCTAAGGCAGTTTCCTCCTCCAGAATGGTGATATCAATAACCAAATGTTTTCCTTTCACCTTCCCTGATTCTAGTTTCTAAAACAACACCCTACTTCAGTGTGCTCATTTGTAAAATGGCAATGCCATTACCAACATCTGTCTGTCACGAGGAATACCCTATGGAGGTTTTGAAGCACTTTGTGATGGACAGAATGTTCTATAAATGGGTAATGCAAATAGTTGAGACGATCCTGGATCCAAACAGGCCACAGAGATACCATAGCAACAGATGAACAATAATTGTGCATTACAGGCCATTTCCTGAGCTGCACTCCCCTGCGGTGGCAGCCCACGCTGCTTCGGAGGAGCCCCAGGTTGGGAAGGGCTGCCACCCACGAGGAGGGCTGGGAGGGCCAGGTGGGCTCCAGGAGGCAACATGGGTGCGTTGTCACCTTCTGCACCCTCTCTGCTTCCGTCCTGCATTTGCAGACACCTCAGCATGGCCCCAGGTCCCTTTGCCAGAGATGGGGTACCCCCACCCCAAAAAGTCTACCCAAACTGCCCAGTAACATTTCCATCTGAAGGAACTGCCTGTTGCACCAGGGGCCTGTCCTCCGTGGACGCATGGCTCAGGGCAGTGCGGAATGTCGGCTGCAAGAAGGCAAAAGCGACACAGCCCGCCATCCTGCAAACCACCCAGGGGCATGGCAGCAGAAGGACCGTGTCCCCTCCCTGGAGGTCTGTGCCAGGAGTGTACAGTAGTCTCTGGAAATGGTCACATGGCAGATGTGGCCCTGCCCCAGTTTCCTTTGGCACACATGGGCTTGGAAGGCCCACCAAGCTATTGACTGAAGACAATGATGATCCTAAGGACACTTCAGTGTGAGCAATGTGTGAGCACCTCCTCATCATGTGGCCAAAGTACCCGACAAGAACAAATCAGATGAGGACACACTCTGGCTTGTGGTTCAGAGATCCAGGTCATGTCCACTGAGTCCAAGGCAGAACCATCATGGCAGGTGGAAGAAAGCAGCTCCGCTCATGGCGGCTGAGAAGCAGAGAGACAGAGAGCCGGGAAGAGGCTGGTGTTCCAGGGCTCGCCCCCGGGGACCGACTTCCTCCAGAGAGGTCCTATCCTCTCTAGTCGGTGACCTCTCAGTGGACTAGTCCATGGCGATGCCAGAGTCCTCATGGTTCAGTCCCTCCCCACAGCCCACTCCAAGCACCCGAGACCTTGGGGACATTCCAGATCCAAACTGCGACAGGGAAGCAAGCTCATCTCCCTGTCCAGGTGCACAGGTGCGTGGGCTGGGCATCCTGCCAGTGCAGCCACCTTCCCCAGCGCTGGGAAGACTCACTGCGGGCAGCTGTGGAGAGCGGGTTCTTCTGTGGAGTCGCCGAGTGGCCCGTTCCTTCTGAAAAGACACAAAGGGTGAGTGGGAGAGTGGGACGGGAAGTGTGGTCATTAACCTCCTCTGTGGGTTCAAGCGCTCCAGCTTCTGAGCAGCCAGAGTCCTGCTGTCCCAGCCAGGCATCGAGAGGCGTTGAGAACTGGTCTGACCAAGGTCCCAGTGTTAGAACCAGGTCCCAGGCGCGGAGTGATGTGGAGTTTGTTTCCTTCGCTGTCTTTTCTTACTAACTGCAGGTCCTTTACCCATGAGAGAAGTAGCTCTCGCAGCTTTATTGGAGGACTGGGTGAGGTGCGGAAAGGATTTAGCACAGGACGTGTTATGCCCACGAGGAGCCATCCCTGCTACTCTCAGCACAATTGTTCCAAAAAGCCATCAAGGGCTGGGGGTGTAGCTCAGTAGTAGAGTGCTTACCTAGCATGTGTGAGTCCCTGGGTTCAGTCCCCAGCACCACACACACACACACACACACACACTCAGATCCCCTGATACAAACCAAGATGAAGCGATTTGGCATATAAGGTGTGTTTGTGAGAACCCTCGGAGGACTGGTGATGGGGATGCAGAGCGTGGAGCCTGGAGCCAACCAGGGCTGGGTTTGCTGCACTTGCTGAGGGGGTGTGTGGCACAGGGCTGCAAGCGGTGGTCCCAGAGCCCCCACATGTGTGTTCCAATGGTGCTGGCTCACAGTGCATGTGGGATCTTGGGAACCCACGTGAAGTTTGCTACATGTGTCTGAGTTTTCAGGAAAGTGATGATCATAATCCACACTTCACTGAGCTGAGAAGATTACCATGTGCACCAACACTCAAAAGGACATTGGACCCGCTCTCTAGGGAACCTGCTGCCACCCTGAATGTGTTGGACATCCCATGGCACACAGAAAACAGCCATGTCCTTTACCCTCCCACCTTGGAACCTGCTGTGTGACCTCTTGCCATGCTACACCTGCAGCTAGAAGCTCATGCTGGTCCTCAAGACCTTTCTGGTCACTGTTGAATATACAAAGCCTTTTGGTCACTTCTTGACGTAATGGTGGCCTGATTTCAGAAGTTAAGGCCTGCATTGCACAGATGCCCATGTCTAAAAGGATCAGAAGCAAGGCGTGGAATCACAGGGACTGACTCACAGTACCTGCTCTCCCCTCCTGGATGCCCAGCCCCTGAATGAAACCCAATCCCACTCACAAAGAAGAAGGGGCCGAGGGCAGGCAGCAGGTCGCCGCAGAGCACCGTTCTTCACCAGCACGAGGAAGCAGCAGGGTAGCCTGAGGACTCCGACTGATGTGGAGGCTGGGGAGTGGCTCTGCTTTCCACAAGCGGGACACCCAGCAGGAGAGCGCACACCGGGCTGGGTTTCAGGGCTCCTATGGCAGCCAGAGAAAGCCCAGTCCTGGGTTCACTGATGTGCGCCGTCTCTTGACCAGTATCAGGCAGATATTTGAAGTTACTAGTGATAGGAACCCAGGTTCCAGTTGTGTAGGCACAAAGAGGAAATGTACTGGCTTCCTAGGCTGGGCCATGGCAGGGGACACAGGGCACAGGCAGGGGATCTTCTTCTGGAACATCTTACAGCTTGCAGACCAGAGCGAGGGAATTTGCTTCCCACATCCCTAATGGCACTCCCGCAAGACTCTGAGTATCCTGTCTTGGCCCAGCTTCCACTGCAGCCTGGGGAGGGCCTGGGGCCACGCGTCCATGGGCCAAGGTGGAGAGGAGAATCAGAGTCACTGCAACCAGGAGGTGAGGCTTGGATGCGACTTTATATGTCAAAGTCGCTAACAGAGGAAACCTCACGAAAATGCCAGTGCACCTGGAGGGAGATGTCACCGCAGGTCCCATAGCTCATGGGGAGATTCACTGAGCGCCCTTCCTCCACCAGCTGGGCCTGGCGGGAACAAGGTCCCTGAGGCAGGCGCCGGGTCTGCTTGTGGCCTTAGCTCTAGTGCTGACAGTGGGTGGGGCCTGGTCCAGCCGCCGCTGAGTGGTGGCAGATGACCCTGTTTCTCACAGCACTCATGACCTTCTTACTCCATGGGTCAGCCATGGCCCTGGTCCTGGAGGGGAGGTGGTGGCTCTGACGGGCACTCAGGGCACACCTGCTGGTGAGCAGGTGGGTATGTGGGTGGGACGCCCTTCTGGGCCCCTGGCCCTGCACTCTGCAGAGGAAGGCCCGGGCCCCGAGGTGCGGAGTCAAAGTGGTGTTACTTGCAGGATCTCTCCCCATTCTGCTCAAATTGGTGTTGTCTGTCTGGGATTAATTGTCCTAAACAGCGTGACTGGGTCCACCCAGGTCTAGTGGAGGTACTTGAGCTGTGGACAGTAAGAGCTGGAGGGAGGAAGGGCAGCCTGGGGGACGCAGTGGAGGAAGGTGCCCATGGCAAGTAAGCAGGATGGTGGTCATGGGCCTCAGCCTCCTGGGATCCACCGGCCACGTGTCTCAGTCCATGTGGGCTTCTGCCACTAAAAACCACCGTCTGTGTCACAAGAGAGCTTTATTTCTTACAGCTCTGGAGCAGAAGCCGAGGTCAAGGCAGCTCTGGGCTGATGGAAGCCCATGTCCTGCTCCACAGACGGCACCTTCTCCCCACCTCATCACCAGGCAGAGGAAAGAAGTCTCTCCCAGGCCTCTTTCATAAGAGTGTGCTGAGAGCCACAGCCGAGTCGGAATAATGCATGGCATTTTTGCCAGAACGGAGTGGTTGAGAGGTGACGCCAGCAAGCCATTGAAATGATAATGGTTATGTTAAGCTGTGTATATTAGGCCCCTGCTGTCGGCCTCGGCCTGCTACTTTGGAGTTCTCGTGGGGATTCCCGGAGAGTTCCCATTGGTTGGGGAAGTGCCAGAGGAGGGATTTTCTGGTTGGTGGTTCCTGGAGGAGCGCATGGCATTTGGGAGAATTCCCGGGGAGCGTGTGTGGAGTGTGCTGGTGGAGTTCAGAAATAAAGTTTGTTCCTGCTTCAGTGGCTCGTGATTTGTGCCCAGCCAGACTGCGGCAAGAGTGCTAATCTCATCCATAAGGGTAGAGCCCTCCCGAAGCCCCCTCCCCACAAGACCTTCATCTAGAGCCTGAGGATGTCCTTATGTGGACTTCGGGTGACACATGTGTTGGCAAGTTACTCGCTCTCCACGTGGCATGTTCACTCTCTGCGACAGGGAGGGCAGTAGCCACCGCGGGTACAAGTAAGGGACTTCATGAAGCCAAGTGCCTGGCTTAGGGACAGTACCCTGTGAGTAATGACTGTGGCCTGCACACGACCCCCAGTAGGCCCCCCTTTGCTTCTTGGTCCTCTCGATCAGCACTCTTATGCTTTACTGGTAGTGCATGAACAGGTTCATGATGGGGCGATAGTGGCTAAAAGAGAACTGAGATTGTTTGAGTGGCAGGACATGCTTCCCGCCCCCCGCCACCCTTCCCATGAATGGAGGGCTCCCTGGTCCTTCCCATGGGACCCATCTGCTCTCCCTGCCCTCCCACAAACAAGCTCCTGTCTGCAAGGAGATGTGGCTGTTGGCTGTTTGAAGCTACCTAATTAATGGAGAATGCTGGAATGTACTCACCACTAAATCTACTTTATAACTTTCTAATGTCTCTCATCTGGTGCCTCAAACTTCTGTAAAAGGAAAAGAATTTCAGCCCCAACAGAAATAGCATGCAGCTGCTGATGGCACTGAGGGCTTTCAAGACCAAATCACCCTATTCCTAAATGTGTCTTTGCAAGACCCCTGCCCATAACTCCAGCTCAGTCACTTGAGAACCAGCCCTTTTATCCACATCAGACAGCAAAGCAGAGGTACCAACACTGCACCTGCCATGACCCAGGTCCACGGAATGTAAGTCCACTTTTGAAAGTAGGAGGAAGTGGTGCCACGTGGCCACACCCAAGAGGAAGGCTGCAGTCATTATTACCTGCATAAGTTCAGGTTCCCCTTAAGTAACAAGAGAATGCTTGGCTCACCTGATCCTCATAGCAACCCTAGAGGCAGGGCCTGGGCTTTGTTCCCTCTTCCAGCCAACAGTGAGAGGGAAAGGTATGTTTGCGATTGAAGTTGTGCACCCACGAGGTGGTTGGCAGGCCAGGGGGTGCCCTGAGATCGGACTTTACCATTCACACTGTGCAGCCCTTGCCCAAGGGGACCTGGCTTCAGGCTGTGTGCACCGCTGGTGGAGAGGTCAGGCATAAAATAGGCGGGGTGCACAGTGGGATGTGGAGAAGTAGGGCAGCTCATGCTCCCTATCAGCAGAACGTAAACATCTGTATTTTAAAAAAGAAAAAAAAAAAAGGTCTCCCTTTCACTCCAGTAGTGATCTAGACCCAGATGTGCAGGGAAAACTCCCAGGCGTCACAACACCTCTCTTTCCTCCTCCTGCTCAGTAGACCCTTCTAAATGCCACTGGGAAAGCCAACCGTTCCTCGTCCTCATCTGCTGCGTGCAGTCTGTTTCTCAGGAGTAAGCAATTGTGCATTGGGCATAAAGGTGACATATTTAAGAATGAGGGTGTCCTGCCCCTGACATTCTCCACAGGGGGAGCTTCTTGGTTATTGAATTATTTCACGGCTGCTGTTTTGAATCGTCCCTTGTAAGTGACCTCAACTGAGACTGTTTCCTGTAGTGTCGAGCACTCAATAAACACAAGGAGGTGGTAACTGCTTCTTTTTGGAGTCTCTCCTCGGCCTAGAAGGACAAAGGCCATTCCAAGCACCCGACAATGAACAGGCATGGGCCACCCTGCTCTTCCCATGTCTCCTCTCCTCTTCTCCCCTGCCTGCCTGAAAACATTCCGTCCTTGAGTCTTTAATCATACAAATGGTATTCCAGCAATGTCATGACTGAGGAGAGCACTGAGGAAATACAACGGGAGGATGATCAGCAAGTGTTTGTAAAAACATAGGCCCGTCGTTCTTTCAAATAGGTTTCAAGCAGGCTCCAAGTTTAAGCTGTGGAAGTGATATTTAATTTCTGATTCCAGAAAATCAAAATCCCTGCTCCCTTTTGCAGACTCGGCAGCAGCTGGAGCACTTCTCGGCTACAGGTGGTGGCCATTGACTGCCACCATGTTAGGCTGGGACATGCTCTGACCACATAGGGCCTGGGCTAGATTGTTCCCTTGACTGGTGTCTTCATTGGCACTTGCCGGCTGTGGCGGATCTGTCATGGAAAAGAGGAGAGTGAAGCAGTCCCTGCGGACCAGGAGGTAGCCAGGGTGGGACGCATGCTCTCTGCAGGGGCTGCCATGGCACGGTCCCTCCGAGCGGGTGGTCTAGAAGGGCTGGCCAGGCAGAGGGGATGTTCTGTCAGCCTTCTTCCCATTCCCGGGGGGGGGTGGGGGGTGGAATAAACTTTGCACAAAACTCCTCTTCTAGCCGTGAAGTCATCCTTTCTCCACCCCTGGCTCGTCCCTCCCTCCTAGTAGCTTTCCAAAAAAATCAAACCTGGATATTTCAATGGCCACAAAGTTTCTTCACATGAATGGGAAATTCAGTTCTTCCTTCTTGGGGCAGAAAATCCCTCAGTTTCACATCACATCATCATGGTGGGACACGCCGGCCAGCGTGGAGAATCACCACCATCCACTGATAAAATCCCTCAGGACACCTGGAGTCCAGAGAGCCAGAGGCCCAGCCACGGCTGGTGGAGTCTATTTATGGATGTCCGAAGGAGGAGGCCTTTTTTGGTCAGTATGCCACTGCTCTCTGCTACCTCTGGTCAGGATGGCCATTTGACTCCTGTCACATCTGGAAGGGCAGTTCTGTGGCTACAGACCACCATGGCTTTCTGGGCTCCCCCAGGGAGAGCGTCCTCTTACGCGGTGTTGGAGGGACCCAGCAGGACAAGGACTACCGCAATCTGGTCCTTCAGGGAAGAAGGAGTGGGAGATTCAAAATCAAATCACTGCAAGGTACAAGGTTTAACGCAATCAGTGACAACACGACCAGATGCAAAGTATAAAGGGGAGAAAAAAGTGAGATCAGAAGTTCAGAGAGGCAGGTTCTATGTGTGAGGGGAAGGGCCGCCTTCCTGCTCTCCAGCACCTGGAAGAGAGTCACAGGCAGCAGCCGGGGAGGAATCCCAAGAGTGAGTGGAAGGTGAGGCAGAGGAGTTACGAAGAGCGTCTGCAGCAAGTATGGACAAGAAGATCTGTGAGAAGGGCCCCTTCCTGCACCCCAGTAGCAGGGTCGAGGGACATCAGCTCCTGCTTCTCCATCTCGCAGGGATTGAAGGTTTATTCGGAGGAGAAAGTGATAGGATGTGCTCTGGACATGGGGACCAGGTGCCATCAAGTTGGCATGGGGAGTAGGCTCCAGGCAGGGTACTGGAAGTTCTCCCTACTCTTCTCACTCAAGGATAGTCAGAAACCAGGAGAGGCCACTGTCCCCGCAGGGGCCAGTGCAGTGTGCCCAGCCCGCAGCTCCCCTGTCATGCAGCCAGCCTGGGTTCAGACCTCAGTGACCCACGGGGAGGACCATCATGCATCCCCACTAGATTGGTGAAAAACAAGAATAGAGATAAAAGCTAACTTAGAGAAAATAGAGGAGCAGAAAAACACTTTTAAAATCACCTGTGTTCATACCCTAAAAGAGACAACAAATTTTGCATTCATAAAATAAGAACAGGGTGAGCACTCAGAGCGTAGATCACAGCTCCTGGGTTTGAAGAGGCAGAGCTCAAATAACAGTTCTATAAAAGGGTGGAGGATAGCTCAGGAGGTCCTCAGGACCAAGGGACGGGAGGCCACGTGACGGGCCTGCTGAGCACCAGGAGGAAGAGCAGCGACCACAGGCCTGTGGATCCTGAGCTCCGGACACCAGCGTCCAGGAGGTGACGCGACTCGAGGGCTCGGGAGCAGGGGCAACAAGCGGTCCATGTGCAGTGGGCACTGAGGCCCACGGGCTTCTCCATAGTGGGAAGTTAGAAGACGTGGACCTCTATCTGCAGAGTCTAGGGTGGAGCTGGGCGGGTTGAAGGGTCGCTGGCAGAGGGTGTCCACAGACCACTGTGCTACTCTGTCGTGTGTGTGTGTGTGTGTGTGTGTGTGTGTGTGTGTGCGTGCATGCGCGCTCAGAGCTTCAAATACAGAAATCTTAGAGCCCACCATGAAACAAATCAAGAAAGGCTTGAGAAAGCTGATGTCCAGGAGTTAGCAAGCAGCACCACATCCGACTTAAACAGGGGTCAGCCAGCGATGCCCAAAGAAACATCCAGAGGGGGAACAGGACCCGCGGCTGGATCAGGTTCTGGTGGGTTTGCTGTCAGGCCCTCTGAAAAATTCTCTCAGAAAAACAAAAGTCAAAATTACAAACTGGAGAAGTTATGAGTGGAAAATTTTATCCAACGTGTAATTTTATACCCCACTAAACCACAAATACAAAGGAAAACACAGACGTCTTCAGGGATGCCAGGGCCTAAGACCACACCCCAATCCAGAAGGAGGGTAGAGAGGAGCCCAGGAGGAGATCTGTCAAGTTAGGCCCTGTGACACGCAGACACACCACCATGAGTCCTGCTCATGCATGTGGGGACAATGCACTGATTAAAACAAGGGCACACAGCAGGGGTGGGGTGGGCAGAGTAGAGCTGGTGCACAGCGGAGGCACAGGGCAGCACCCTGAGCCAGCTGGCCCCTGCCCACATGATCTTGTGACAGGTGGACCCCACTATGGTGCGTGATTGTGATGCACCAATGAAAGTAAACTGAATGAAAGAGCATGCCCCTCTGCATCCTTCTTAAGACAAGGCTGGGGATACTCACCTTGTGGAGGACGGTCCATCTGGGGCTGAGGAAGGCCTGGGACCAGGGAGTGAGCCCACACAGGCCAGCAGCACGGGAGGCCCTGGTGACTTCACTGCCATCAGGTCCACGGAGCGCATGGCCAGACCTCTCACCCCCTGCAGGTGCTGCTGGCCCACACCTCCCTGCCACACCTGCAGTGGGGGACGAGCAGGTCAGCCCAGGGAGCAATCACAGCCAGAGCACACGGCCACAAGTCCAGCAGGCATCTTTCCGGCAACCACAGCGAGGAAACTGCTTGCACGTGGGGAATCCAGGGGTCATTGCTGCTCTCGCTCCCTGCGCGGAATCACCCAGCCCACCCGGGGGAGTTTGAGACGGAGAGACCTGTGAGGGAGAGTGGGCCGTGGAGGGGTCTGGGCCCTGCCCTCCGTGGCCTCTCAGATGAGGAGGGTCCTTTCCCCACACCCCCACCCCGGGAAGTAGTCAAGCAGGGCTGGAGAGGAGGGCCCAGCAGCAAGAGGGGAGCGGTGGGTGTGCAGCCTCAGGTGGAGGGACAGCTGGGGACCAGTGGACCCCGGCAGGCCAGAGTCAGCTCCCACTTCAGGGCAGACATCCCCGGCCTGCCCCCGGCACTAAGGAAGTCATACTGTGCTTTTGAGGGACAGCATTCAGAGCCTGCTCAGGCTTGCTGGACGGGACTCCACAGCCCAGGGAGTATCACAGGCGGTCAGACCTCTCGGGGTTGCAGCCAGCAGCACGGATGGGGCAGAGAGCTTCAGTCCACACACCTCACGGGCCCAGGAGGACCAGATGCCCGCCCCAAGGCATCCCGTGAAGGAGAAGGAAGGGGAAACCCTTCCCTACACAGGAAAGCAGGGCCAGAGAACAGAGCTCCAGGCACTTGGGCTGACTGTCCAGGGGCACTGGACCCTGCACACGCTGGCCTGCTCACAGGGAGAGGGCAGGACAGCCTCTGTGCAAAGACTCTGTATGTCCCCAAGGCCAGCTGCGTGCCCAGGCCACAGTAGTTGATGTCACCACAGGATGTGGGCCCTCATGGCAGGCATCTGGCGGACAGAGGAGGTTCAAGGATTTCAAAGGAATACTGTGGCCCCCTTTAAAACAGGTGAACAGGGACCCAATCCTGGACTATTTGACTGCTCTTGGGAGGACACTAGAACCAGTCATCATGTGGTCAGCTGGCCATCAGCGAGGAGGGTAGAAGGCACAGGGGAGGGCCGCAGATGATCCTGGAGGGCCAGAGGAACTGTGCTGCGCAAGGTCCCCCAGAGTTTTGAGAACTCAGGGTGCGAAGGGGCTGGGCTCCACGGTCACCAGGGTTCTGGCCACCATGGACAGACCCTTGCAGGGCACTGAGAAACATCCCTTCTGTGGTGCCTTGCAAACCCCTCCAGTGTGTAAGATGGTGGACACAGAAAGCAGGGTTTGCAATCCACAGGGCAAAGCAGTCACCCTCAGGATGGGCTCACCAGGTCCCAGAGAAAACCTGTCCTCCTCCCGACCCAGAGAGGCCTACAAACCTGACTGCAGCACAGTGGTCCAGGGAGGGACGGCGAGCCGCACTGCAGAGCTGGAGAAGAGTCACCGGGCAGCCTTCCAGGGTCTGCAGGCAGAGGCTGCAGTAGAAAGTGGCCAGCATGAGGCCAACCCTTCATGGCCCCGTGTTCCAAGCACTGGACCTCTCACTCTCGTGGCCCACACAGCCCTGCTCCTGAATGTCTCTCCATCCTGTCCACGTGGCACCTGAACAGGTAAGACGTCCAGCTGGACAGAATCAAGTGTGACACTTTGTGCTACATCGAACAGTATGGTCCCTTTTACTTCTGGAGCAAGAGAGCAGCAGGTACAAGAGGAAACGACAGCATCTCAGGAGAAGAGAGACCCCAGCTTGGAGGAGCATCAGGCCCTTGGCTTGGTGGTTCCTTGCAGAGGGACCCCACCCCGTTACTCCACTTCGGCTGGAGGACAGTCCGGCCCAGGGTGAGGGTGCCGTGCCACTGGAACCACGCCTGGGTGTGGTCGCTGAGATCTGAACCTGTGGGCAGAGACCCAGGCTTCTCCAGCCCTTCCTCTCTCCAGGTAAAGGGACCCACGGTCTGCAGAGAATGCGGAGGTGGCTGTGAGACAGGAGAAGTCCCGGAGGGGTGCACGAATGGAGGGCAGGCCAGGCCCAGCGCCTTTCCCTGCTGTGCTGGCCAGCGCGTGGCCCTGGGCTGCAGCCACTAGGCCCACTGAGTAGCTGAATGCTACTCCTGGCTTTGAGACCAGAGCCAGTGCTTTTGCTGTTCCTGTAATGTCTCCAGGAAAAGACCTCTGCAGGTTAGCTCCAGGCGCGAGGGCGTGGTGGGTGGATGTCCCCCCCCCGCGGGACCTGAGTGGGGGGTGCTTCTACAGAGTCCGCTCCTTTGCGTTTGCCACTTTTTTCAGGAGAACTGGATGTACGACCCACAGGCACTGCCATCACACAAAGGCGGGCCGCTGTGACTGCTGGGGACTCCCCGCTGGTCCCTGCTGCTACCCCTCCATGCTGTACAGAGACTGAGTGCGGATGGCGGATGCAGGACCCTTCACTAAAGATGCAGATCACAAGTGGGGGTCCTTGGAACATGATTCTCGCACTCCTCTCTTGCCCCAGAACTGAGGCTGAACTGAGAGCCTTGGCACCAACCCGGGCAGTGCTGGTACTAAGCGCGGGCCCAGAGCCTGGGGTTCCAGGCTGCGTGCACTGTGTGTGTGCCAACTGACCCTGCCCGGCGGGCACCGTTCTCTGGGCTGCTGCACAGAGCAGGGGCCGGGGGGGACAGCAGATCTGACGCTCATCCCCACACAGGCTGAGGCAGGAAATAGCAAAAGGACTGCCCAATTCTGAAAAATGGCAGAAACAGAAAGCGATCTTTACAGAGTGAAAAGGGATGGTGTGTGCATCAGTTCAGGAGATTCTGGTCAGGGGAGGGTAGAACAAACACACTCTTTTTCCTCTCACTAAGCAGAGCTAAGATGCCTGAACCTCACACCTGAAGCCAGGGTCCCCACGCGAAAGTCCCCCAGAAGGTGAGCCTGGGAGGTGAGAGAGGGCCCTGTGTTCTCCCCCGCTGCCCTGCAGAGCACTGCAGAAGCCGGGAACCGGGGATGCCACTGGGTGCAGACCAAGAAAAGTCCCCCGACCAGCCAGGACAGAGGGAGCCAAGCAAGACTGCAAACTTCAGGCAGGGGAAGAGCACAGCGGAAAAGCTCACAGTCTCGCCCCTACCCCTGGGCAAAGGCTGGGTGGGCAGTCCAGACCAGAGCTGCAGTTTGACATGAACTGTGTGGCTCTGGAGGCAGGCAGGAGCCGGGGACTTGGGACACCTCCAGTCCTACACCTCCAGTCCTACACCCCCCAGGGGCTGTGACAAGAAGATTGTGGTGAGCTGAGGACGTAATGTGAGGCCCGGAGCAACTGCAGCAATCTAAACAAGGAGTTAGGTTACAGACAGAGGCAAGCACACGGTCCAGGCCCCCAGGAAGCCGGGAAGAGGGCGAGAAGAGAGAAAAGAAACAGGAAATGAACAGAAAACAAACCAAAATGGCAGAGTGAAGCTCCACAGATCTGAAGCCACATCACGTTTGAGTGCTCTGACCAGAGGACTGTAAGGGCAGGGATGGTGGGGGCGGGGGGGCTCAGGACTGTGCACTGGGGCGGGTGCCAACTGGAAAGAGCCCCTCTCAATGGAAAGATCGCCTGTGACTCCATTTACACAGCGTTCTGGAAATGAACAGGCAAGTTGGTGAGGGACAGCCGGTCCCTGGGGGCTGGGGTTGGGACGGTGGGGCTGGGGGGGTTGACGGTAGGTCCTCAGGTGGGGGGTGGGCGGAGAGGAGCAGGCCTGCGTCTGGGTGGAGCGGGTGGCACACTTCCACAAGACCCTGAAAGGCTGGAGCTGCGCTCACCATACTGGTCGTCCTGGAAAGTACGGGATTCCATCAGGACGAAACCATGGCGGGGCAGGGGAGGCCTACACAGGACCCTCTGTCCTGGGCCTCCACCTCCTGTGCATCTGCGTTTAAAGTAAAAGCTTCGAAAAGTAAGATCTCACTAGGAAAAAGCACAAAACAGTAAATTAGGAGAAAGCAAATCCACTACTCAGGGTAAGCTCCCTGGCTAAGTATAAACGATAGGAACTCACCACGGAAATGGATGTCACCCGCCAACCTGAAACCCAGACAGCAGTTGGCCAAGGGGAAGGCCCGACGCCCGAGGTGCTCTGTGGGGAGCCCACGCCCAGCGTCAGAGTGGCACCGGTGTCCTTCCTCGCACTACTCTGACTTTTGTAAAAAAAAGTTGAACCCCATGATGATGTTTGGAATTTCTTTTAAAAGACACTGCCTAAGTAGCACCACAGGAAGTAACGCGGGATGCGTGCTATCGGCCTTTGCAACACTGCGGCCAAAATGCCCAACAAGAGCAACTTACAGGAGGGAGGGTGTTCGGAGCTCATGGTTCAGAGGACGCAGTCCACAGACGGCCCAGGAGAGGCACTGTGTCATGGGAGGGCATGGGGCAGGGAAGGTGCTCAGCTCACAACGGAGAGGGAGGGAGGTCGCAGGGAAGATGTGTCCCAGTGGCCCACCCCCTGCCACGCCCCACCTCCCACAGTCACCACCCCGTCGGTGGGTGCAATCCAGCCAGGATGGACCGGTCAGGTCACAGCTCACGTGCAGTCATTTCAGCCGGGAACACCTCTCCTTGGGGGACACCCACATCCAAACCCTAACAGATGTAAGGAGAAACGGATCAGCCAGGCCACAGGGGATTGCTTGACCACTTTCTTTAAATTAATGCTGAATTTACAAAACGGAGCACTGATGAGTTTCCACGAACATAACAAACAGAACTAACTTCAGGGGAATCAGTCCAGGGGAGGGGTAGAAGCGTGAGGCCAGAGGCCTGGGATGGGTCCTCTTGGCACCCCTGGCTCCAGAACCGCATGTCCCATGTTTACCTGGGCTCGGGGGTGTGCAGGCTTGGGGAGGGATCTGTGACTGCGCATGTGACTGTCAAGGACAGCCACCAGATTTCCCTCTGGTTGCCAGGCAGCTCAAGGCTGAGTTTTGAGTTTTGCCTCAAGCTTCTGGAATTCATTTCAGTTCTTTTCCACCATTTTCATATTTTGTCCTTGTTTATTGTTCCCCTAGTGCCCAGGAGAGGGCTGAGCCTGGACATCCACAGGTGGTCTCCAGGGGCAGGATTCCTGTCAAAGGCTGAACCTGGCTTTGAGGTGGTAAAGCTTTGGCATGGACTGAGGGAAGCATGAGGAAGCTCTGCTCTGAGAAACCCTTGACTGAAAGGGACGACGAGTTCTGCTCGGTAAGAGCGCGGCCTTCGCCTGGACTCACAGCTGTTCCCGACGCAGCGGTCCCGGGGAGTGAGTCCCGTCCTTTGTTCAGTGAGATTTTATAGGTTTTGGGGGGATACTCTATGTGTCACAACATCACACAGCAAGTCATTCCACTCCACGGGAAAGTCAAACAACAACTCTTAACGTTGATTAGCACATGCACTGGCGGGAACAAGTTGGGTAGGGTGATTGGTTAGTACAAGAGGGGGATTCCTTTGAACTGATTGGTTTAGGCCACGAGGGGCGTATGTGCTAAACTACATGGTTTCCTAACATGTTATCAACCACCATAAACTACTGGGGGGTCATCCGGCACCCAGATATTTTCCCTGTCTCATGCTGATTGGTGGTTGCTAGGGGCTGCTATGGGTCCTCACCTAGCCTGACTGAGTCAGGGACACCTGGCGCCGCAGACCTCTCCTGTTATTTGCAGACAAACAACTCAGCAGGGTGGGTATGTGCCTAGGAGTGCTCTGTGGGTTTTTCCAAGGACAAGGGTCAGGCTCCCTTCCTTAGAACAGGCCTTGAGGTAGAAGCTGCTGTTATTTATTTATTTTTAAAAATGGGTCACATTAGTTTCTCAGTGCCTTCTCCCTAGCCAGGGATTCTCGGGAGTTGTCCCCTATTGTGCCTGTTTTCCCACCTGTGAAGTGGAGTTAGTGGAGAGCTTACCTGTGGTCAGAGTACAGGTGTGCTAGTGCCTGCAGAGACCTGGGACCCCTTCCCACAAGCACCCAGCATCCACTATGGGATGGGAGAAGAGCACCTGCAGGCCTCTTGCCTTCCCAGACGGCAGCCTGGGAGTGTGAGGAGTCGGCCCAGGTTCCTGCAGATCAGGAGTCTCCGGCTTGTGGCTCTCCTGTTTCCTCCCTGCCTTCGCCCCTCCTGCCCCGCCACCTGAACTGGCCGTGGGATGACTCTGGGCGAGTCTCAGGGGGAAGGAGACCTGATTGGAGGAGGCCGTGGACACGTGCAAACCTCACACCCCTCCACTGCCACCAGGTACATGGGGCCGGTCTTCAGAGACACGTTACTGGGGCTGTTCCCACCCTGCTCCACATTGTCCGGGTCTGTTTCCACGTTGGAAAGCAAGATGTCGTCTTGGATTCAGTTTGACTTAAAATCTGGTCCTTCTTTTACTTACAGTGATGAAAATCTCACCCGCCCGCTACCTGAAGGACTCCCCGAGGAGCCTGCAACCTGGTGCAGCTTGCAAGACTCCACACCAGGGCTTGCCCCTCCCCACAGAGGGACGTTTTTGAGCAGAATGTGCAGGGACATTCTTCATGTTGGCCACCAGGGTCCAATGCCTAAGGTGACAACTGCCTGCTTGCACTGGGAACCGTCTCCTGGCCTGTCTCCTAGTGCTGGCTGAACTGACCTTCCAGGATTCAGGGAGCAGACCCAAGAGGGCAACCGAGGCACTTCCTCTCCCAACCAGTGACTGCCTGGCAGGTAGACAGGAACTGGAGCCGGCCAAGCCCGGGCCCTCGGTGCCAGGGCTTCGTGGAACCTGCTGGCTGAGCAGGCCACAGTGGCCACAGGTGAGGGCCTAGGCCTCGGTTGGTCCCAGCAAGCCTCACAAGCTCATTAATTCTCCTCGCAGCCCTGGGGAGTGGGCTCATTTTCTTCTGGGTGTGCTGGTGGGGATCCAAGGGGCTTGGTAGATTGTAGGGAATGACTTTGAAATAAGCCTTCAACTCCCATGCCCTGGAGATTTGTGGTTGGAACTGGGCACCCTCTACCTTGTCTCTTGGGCTCCTCATCTCTGTGTTGGATACAACTAAATGTGGGGTTTTCCCATTAATAGTTCAAAGATGCAATTGTCCTGATATGGTAAAGTGACTTTGAACACAACATAAACGTTTTTCTTCCCTAGTTTTTATGATTAGTGTCCAAATTGCCCCAATTCAAAGCAAACCTTCCACTGGTGTGTTCTGGAGGCGAGGACCTCACCACTTGACACACAGACTGTTCGTAGTCACCATTAACGACCCCAACATCCGGTCCCGATGCCAGCAGCTTGCTCCACGGAGCCCCTCACAGCGTCTCTGCACGTGGACTTTATGAAGAACACGTTGCCAGGGCAGGGTGTCATTCTGTGATTGTGGTCGGGAGAGAAGTCAGGGGAAGAGCGAGGAAGGAGTGAAGGACTCTGTCATTTAAGGTGTCCTGAGAGGGAAGACTCGAAGCCAGGTTGTCACTGAGACTTGAAAGGCTTTTTCAATTTAACCATACCACACATTGCTGTCTGAGCTCATAAAAAAGAAATTATCAGAGGTCCAGGCCCCATTACTTTGGTCATCATCAGGAAAACATGAGAAAACAGTCTTCAAGAAAAAATGCTGGAGTGCTCTGAGTTGGCGAGGTCTCCTGGAGCCTGCAAGCCCACCCAGGAAAGCACTGTGACCCTTGCGGTCAGCACCTTCGGGACCATCCTGAGCCTCCGAGAGAACCCTGAGCTGCACCAACACCAGGAGGCCCCTTCCCTGCCCAGCAGCCCTGGAGCCTGTCTTGGGTCTTGCTAATGGTGTGGATATCTGTCCCTCTGAGATTCCAGCCCAGCCCATGGCCACTGGGGGAGAGTCAGAGTTGGGGCCTCTACCCTAACCCAGAGAGAATCTGCCCTCTGTCTCCTGGCTTTCCTGCCAGGCTGGGGCACAGGGAAGGCCTCACTGATTGGACTTCCCACCCTCCCGCTGTTACAGCTGCAAAAATGAACCAAGACGGTGGGTTGGATTTGCCTGTCCTGTGCCCTTCAGGTGAAGGGAACCGTGCACCGTGTGGTCCTTCCTGGGCGGCTCTTCCTGGACGCAGGTTTCACTGTATTGGTATTGTGGCATGTGGCAGGACCCCAGCCTCATCTGGAGTCGTGCCGGACGCACCTGGCCACCTCTCCATTCATCAGCTCCAGGCTCGTGGACCTCGCTGAGTTCCGCCTGCTGTCCGTGGTGATGTGTCCTCCTTCTCTTGGGCCCTCCCTGTGAGTGAAGGACTATGTGTATTCAGTGGGAACACCTCCAGCCGTTCATGAGGATTCGCATGTCACCAACCTGCAGTGCTCAATTCTTTACATAATTCTTGTTTCTTTCTAAAAGAGGGAGAAGTGGACATTAAATATTGATTGAATAAGAGCTCAGTTAAATATGTTCTCTATTTGATGCAGCACCAATGGGTCCCTCTCAGCCTCTAATAAATGCATACATCTATAGAGGTGCCATGAAACAGCTTTTATTTTATCTGATGTTGTCAAGAATATTCTAAGAATAAAGTTTTCAGATGACTGAATTTTTTTCTATTTTTTTCATGAAAATGATAAATGAACGTTTATCTCTTAGAGGCCCATTGTCTCTGGTGGTCTACAGGGTTTGCTGCTTGGATCACCAGATGCCATATTATTTCCACACACCATAACACAGGCACCACCCAGAGGACGGAGGCTTGGATTCTTGTTCTGGAGTCTATTCCAGGACTCCCGGGGACTGGACCTTTGGGGTCATGCATCCATGTCCCAGGGACATTCGTCTGTTACCGATTCTGCTTTCAGTCCTCAGTGTGGCGGTAGAAATGGCCAACTGTCCAAGTGGTGCTGTATTCAGAGTGGGCCCTGTGCCATTAGGTGGAGGGGAAGATGACGGATGGTCTGACCATACAACCCGGGCCCTTGGTCCCTTTGAAATTCCTTTTTCCCAAAGCAGGGAGTTCCTTTTGCCCCATTTGGAGACAATGGGGCAAGTCCTCTAGGAGCCTTTGGAGTCATGCCCTAAGGCTCTTTGGGTTTCCAGGGTAACCCAAATGGAGCCCAAGAGACGCAGCCTGGGGTTTGCCCGTCCAGGAAGTACACTGGCCCCGTGAGCCTGCCCATCTGAAGGTGGCTCTCTGGGAGGCCACCACCTGCCCGTCCTCCCTGCTGGTCCTCCAGCTTCCCAGCGCCTCTGCTCCCTCATCCCCACCAAGACAGTAAGCGTCCATTCCCACAGTGCTGCACTCTGTGTGGCTGAACGACAACGGATCTCAGAGGCCAGGAGCAAGTTGTAGGTAGGTGGCTCCGCAAAGGGAAAGCCGTGTGGCAGGAAGGAAGCAGGGGATCGGTTAAGGATGGGTGTCACCCGAACCTCAGAGGGGCAGGGAAGGCTTTGCCCAGAGCCTCTGTGGGGGGCTGGCCCTGCCTAGGCCTGGACTCCTGGCATTCAGAACTATGAAAGCATAAGTTCTTGTTGTTCGCAGCCACTGGTTTGTGTAATTTGTCTGGCGGCCTCGGAATCGTAAGTGGGGAAGCAGCCTGGCGGAGGCGGCCCCCCAGGGTGGAAGCCTACTCTCTTCGCCATGCTCACTGTGCTCAGCTCCTCTTGCAGGGAAAGGCGCAGCTCCGCCAACATCCTCCACAGGCAAAACGGCCTGTCTGTGAGGAAGGCTCCAGAGAGGAGGAAGGCTCACTCCCTGTGGGCCAGAAGTTCCAAGCTGCGCACCGGGTTTCCTCGTGGCCCGGACTCTGTGGTCAGCAAGAGGCAAGAGGCTTTGTACATGAACATCGAACGTCGTAGCATTTACTTTGCGGCTCAGAGGCCTTTAAACAATTGCTCCTCCATCCTGGATTCTGTCCCTGAGAAGGAAGCGGCTCTGGAAGTTGCTCCAGTAAAGAACTGTCACTGCGTCTTCCTGGGTCATCATCGCAGGCCCTGCCCCAGGCTCATGGCTGTGAAGGGTGACAGCCCTGCACCAGGGCAGGCAGAGGGGGAGCCGCTCCGGGGTGCTGGGGGCCACCCTCTCTGTGCTTCACCACAGTCAAAGCCCCTGGTGTCCCAGTGCCCAGAGGAGGAGACGTGCGGAGAAAAGGCCAGTCTCTCCCCAAAATGAAACAGGAGGCCAGTTCTACTGAGCATCCTGCTGGAAGGCGAGACCCTGCGCGAGAGACCCAGGTCTCTGTCCTCCCAACTCTGAGCTCCCAGCACCCATCGGGGGCCAGGCACCCCTGAGAAGAGTCAGTGGAGGAGCTGGCAACCCTCTGTCACTGGCAAGGAGCAGGCATTTGAGGAAGTGGCCCTGGCTGGGCACCGTGGTCAGGAAATTAGCCTTACTGAGCCCTGGTTCCCTTATCACTGATATTGGCAAAATGGGATTGGTTAGAGAATTAAACCAGATTATCCCCGTGAGATGCCCAACACAGTGTCCGGAAATAGCCCAGGCTCAGTAAGAAGCAGTCAGTCTGTGTTAATATTATTAAAATCATAATTTAAGAGGGAAAAATTCAAATTGTGCTCCAGCCGTATATCTCACTTTTATGCAGCCATTAAAATGTGTTTGCATTTTGTTTACAAAATTAAATGCATGAGTGAAATTTTATGCTATGTTAAATTTTTTAGTTTCCAAAATTATATATATACTGTATGATTTCAATTATACTTCAAAAAAACTGTAATAAAAACACAATCTGAGTGGTGAGATCGTGTATGATTATTTCCTAGTTCTTCTCTTTTTCCACCTACTTCCCAGGAAGCAGAGGACCGACTCTGTGGTTCCAAACACAATCCACCAAAGCTGTGAGTAAAGGCCAACGTGCAAGCATCAGGTGTGCCTTCCCTTCCCGGGCAGCCCTCTGGCCTTGCTGCACCCGACAGCCCCGTCCCCAGCGGCTCAGCACTGGGCTGTTGCACCTCAGGGCTGGTTCTCACCGGAACACAGCTGGCCGCGTCCTCCGGACTCTGGAGGTGCTCACAAGCGCTATCCCTGGACAGCCACATCCTCCCATCTAGGGGTCAGGGCAGCCTGGCTCTGCGCTGGTTCAGAGGCATCGGGAAGAGCTCTCGTCTCTGCGCCAGCAACCCTGGATCCTCCTTTGACCTGCTTGTCCATTTCCTTCCGAGTCCATCCTGGCTCCAAGAGCAGGGAGAGGAAGAGCCTGCGAGGAGCGGACGAGGCTGCCGGTGAGGTCTGCCAAGCAGGGCAGTGCCTGTCACGGAGGCCAGGGCCTGCAGGGGAGACGGGGCGCCAGCAGCGTCTCCTTCCCCTGAACCGCATTTCCACATTCCCAGAGCACCTCGCCCTACGGAGGCACTGAGTGTTGGTGCCTGCTAGACTCTGAGGGTGACTGGTTAAAGGGAGCCACGTCCCCCAAGTCCCCCGTTCTTCTGAGGCCCATGAGGCTGAGAATCTGTTTTCCTCTTGGGAGCACAGAAGCTGTCCGAGAGCCTTAGCCCATTTTCTGTTGCTATAACTGAATACCACAGACTGGGTGCTTTATAAAGAATAGGGGTTGGTTTGGCTCACAGTTCTAGGGGCTAGGAAGTCCAAGGTACATCGCTGCCTCTGCTCGGCGCCTGGTGAAGGCCTCGTGCTGCACCCCTGCATGGCGGAGGCACCACCTGTGAGAACAGTATATGAGCTCAGGTCTCCCCTGCTTTCTAGTAAAGCCAGTGGTGCCACAGTGCTCCCCCAGAGCCTCATCTAATCCCAGGGACCTTTCATGGCCCCACCTCCAAACACCATGAGCATGAATTTAGGGGTTAACTTTCCAACACAGGAAAGTTGGGGGACACGTTCCTACCACAGCACAAGGTTTGGCGTAACTTCCAAACACCTACCAGAGAGCGGGGTGTGCTGTGAAGGACGTCCACTCCTGATGGATGGCTCAGGAGGGCCCTCCAGGCTCTGCTGCTGTCTGTGCTTGGCCATCCTTGAGCACAACTGCACAGGTGTTAGAGTCTGTAAACAAGTCTGGATGGCGCCTGGCATATTGCCAGAGGGAGTGGTTTGTGCAGTAACGCCAGTGAGCCATTAAGTGTGGAGATTCCTTATTGGCTGACTGCTGTATCTAGTTTATGTTAATTAAGATAAGCTGTGTGGAATGTATACATACCCCTCCTGTCCTACAATAAAGGGCTCCTACTCCTGCTGTATGGATCTACACAAGTTGTTCGTCACCCCCGGTTATTTTGCTGCAGCCGGACTGCGGCAGATGGTGGCCCGTACGGGGAGCCCTGGGACACTCGGGGGTAAGTGACGAAAAAAAGCTGCCCGTCCATAGATAGGACGGGAGCAAATCTGCTCGTCCCTAGGCAGATAGGGCAAGAGGAAAAATGGCCATTTTAAGAAAATGGAGAAGATTGATACAGTATGTTTGTGTCTTGTTTTGTCTTGAAATGTTGTATTGTCTTTGTGACGAAAATATGGAAGGGGTGAGAAGTAAATTACTAAGAAAAAGAGGCACCCCAGTGGAACCAAAAATAGTTAGGGCATGTGTTGATGGAAGCCCAAGAACTCTAGTCAGAAAGAAGGAAGTTCAAAAAAAGAAGGATTATCAGAAAAAAATTTGCAGCAAAAGGCTATTACTAAATACTTTTCATTACCGGAGGGTGCATGAATCCGTGCGGCGGCTACCACGTGTGCAAGCGGGTCATGGCGCAGCAAGGACTTTCCAAACTGTGGCAGCTGGCTCTTCCACTGCCGAGAGCCCAAATCTAGGAGGCACAGTCTCGCAATCTCTTGATCCCTGTGCCCAGAAGCAGTTTGAGTCCGGGACTCTTCCCAGGGCCATCTGGGGCTGCCCAGGATGCTACAGCCGCTACCAGCGTCCCTGAAGTTTGATCATTTCCAAGGCCAGTAACTACAATGGTTCTCCCACACCTGGAAGCTAATGAGTAATGAGCACTATTAAGGCTTGTTTCAAATGTAAAAAAAAAAAAAAAAAAAAAACTTTGAGATAATATACTAAATTGTTCGGAAGGTTATTTTCTTAGTGGAATGCTACAGGATTTTCTTTAGCATCTTTGCTGGAGTTCCTGCCTTCATCCCAGTGCCGGTGAAAACAAGGGAGGAAGAATTTCCAGTGTTGCTGAAAACTGGACGAAACTTCGGCTGAGAAACAGAGGAGACTTCAGATCAAGCTAGCTGCCTGCAAAACTTACCTGGACTGTGATTTAAGCTAGCTGCCTGAAGAACTTACCTGGACTGTGATTTACCTGAACTGTGAGTTAATCTATTGAGACACTGCTTTACCTGGACTGAGACAACAAACTGTAATCTACAACAAATTGTAACTCGGTATCTTTGCAAACGGTGTCATTGCTGGTAAAATTTTTCCAAGGGCTTCTTGCATGGAGCCATCAATTGGCTTGGTATTGTGGCATTTTGTATCCTCCCCTTCTGCTTGTAGCAGATTGTTTATGGTATTTGTGTAAAAACCACTATGGTCGTTATTTAAATTAAACAAAAGGGGGAAATATTAGAGTCTGTAAACAAGTCTGGATGGCGCCTGGCAAAATGCCAGAGGGAATGGTTTGTGAAGTAACGCCAGCAAGCCATTAAGTGTGGAGATTCCTTATTGGTTGACTGCTGTATCTATTTTATGCTAATTAAGATAAGCTATGTGGAATGTATAAATACCGCTCTCTCCCACTCCTGCTGCATCAATCTACACAAGTTGTTCATCACCCCCCGGTTATTTTGCTGCAGCTGGACTGTGGCACACAGGTCTGGAGGGAGGAGAGGATGTGTCAGCTTAGGACCTGAAGGGAGCCTCTGTCCTGAGTGCCCAGACGGGTGATTCGCTGCGTTTCTTATGAGCAGAGAAAGGATTTGCCAGGAGTCAGCCGATGGTGATGGGAGAGCATCTGGTATCCTCTGAGGTGCACTCTTAAGAATGTCTCACACCTGGGTAAATCAAGGAAGGATGCTCCATTGGAGGCCTGGCCTTCCTGAGTCTACGGCTTTCGTCGGCACTTCCTAACCACTGGAATAAATGAGCACCACCGCTGGCCCCATATTTACCGACCCCTTCACTCGATTCCCAGAGCCCCCTCCTTGGTCTGCACCTACAGAACACTCACCCTGTATCAGCATTCCCAAGAAGGGAGCAACCCAGGCTGCTGCTCTGGTGCCCATGCAGAAGGTGCCACCTGCCACGTTCCAGGATTACACCTGCTCCAAGGCTCTAAGAAACCTGCACCCTGTTATGGTGTGGATGTGAGGAGTCCCCAGAGGCTCACGTGTGAGACAGTGCAAGAGGTTCTGAGGGAGATGATTGGGTCGTGAGGGGAACTGGGGTGTGGCTGTGGGTGTGTATCTGTGTCTGCCAAGTGGAGCCTGCTCCCTGCTTCCTGATGGTCAGTGAGCTGTTTCCCTCTGCCACACTCATCCACCACGCTCTTCCTGGACCCTCTGGAGCCCTGAGGAGCAGAGCCCACTGTCTATGGCCTGAGGTCAACCTCTGAAACCGTGAGCCCTCAATAAACTCTAGTTGGGTCATTTAGTCACAGCAGCAAAAACGCCGACTAGAACACACTCCGACGGTCATCTTTGGAATTCAACATGGGTCGTCTCTATGTGAAGTAACACTGGGAGAGTGACATGTCCAGCTCCACTTGACCTTGCTAATGCTGATGAAGTGAGTTAGCAGGGAGGGGATTCCTGCCCGAGAGCACTTGCCTTCCCTCCTGGGAGGGACACAATGACACCCTGCTCTCCTGTAAGTCCTGCAGAGACTGAGGGAGGTGCTGGGGGCACCACTGGAGGACCGTGTCAAAGAGCAACGCAGAGTTACCGGCCAGTTCCTGGGAAGCTTGCTGGGCACTTAGCTTCCTCCCCCGTGGAGACCACCCCCCAGCACAGTGTGACGTGGCGGGCGTGTCTGGCCCTTGCTGGCCCTCCCTGGCTGCGAGCTCACGGGCACCTCAGGCCCTGGCCATTCTCTCTGCCTGTGGTTGGAGCTGTTCCTTTGGTGGCTGGTTGTGTTTTGCTTTGGAGATAGCACACAAGAGTTGAATGTGGCTTCCAGACCGCAAGTGATGCCCGGAGGATTTATCCCCCGGAGAATGGGATGGCTCTCCAACGTGTGTCAGGCAGTTTCTAAACGCGCCCCTGCCTCTGTCAGGCTTCATGCTGCCGCCCTGCTGTCAGGAACACTCTGCTCCAGACCCATCCGGTCCCTGCTCAGCAGAGGAACGTCGTCCCTGCCGTCCAGCACGGTGGTGGGGCCATCCCTCTGTGTTCTGCGTTCAGGAGGACAGGGTTGGTCACAGCACTGCAGATGTCCCACTCTTGGGGGACTAGCCCTGGCTTGCCAGCAGAGGCCCTGCACCTGGGGAGGGGGAGGCGGGGAAGCTTGGAGACGGTTTTCCAAGAGCAGACGCCCTCTCCCAGGACACTGTGGAGCTGCGGGATCTGGGGGTCGGGCCAGCCTTAGCAACCCGTTGTTGAGTTCTTCCTCTTAAACAGGCAGGTAATTCCAGGGCCTCCTCTCAGTCCTGGGTCAGTCTGACCCAGATCTGATGCTGAGCCCTGCTAGCAGGGCAAGAGCACAGCCCCTGACCTTCCTCCTGCCAACAGAGGGGAGTTCAAGGGACTGACCTCAACAGATGCTGTTGGGGTAAGTTATCGTGTTACAGGCGCGAATTTCACCAGGTACCAGTGGACTCAAAGTCGCCTCCAAGCCTGCGCCCTGGTGTGGGCGCCAGGGTGTCCTGGTTCTCAACCGCAGAGACGCAGGGAGGCCAGGAAAAGATACTTTCACAAACCTGTTTCCGGTCAAGTCCTGTGGAACCCGGTGTTTCTTTCAGGCCTCAAAGCACACAGTTCAACCCCCAGCTCTTCTTCCCAACATCCCAGGGAGCTCTCGGGCAGGGGGCCACACGCCCAGTTGAGAGACCCTGTAAACAGGTAAGAGTCACTTTTCCTTGATGTGCAGTTTACTGCCCTTTGCAGACCCCTCAGGGCCACAGGAGGGAGAACGCGAAGGCCAGGTGTTTGGGAGGCCCTGGAAATGCAGGGCAGGGCCCTGGGGACCTCGTGTGAGTCTCGGGAACGCAGGTGACGGCTCCCTACAGCACCAACTCTCGGGCCTTTCTGTGGAACTGGAGATGGACATGATTGTGCGTCCGCAGCACTTGGGGCTGGGAGTCCACCCGGTGGAGCCAGCCATTTTCAATCAGCTTCATCTAGCAAGGTGCTTGGCCAGCCGTCACTGTGGAGTGTCCCAGGGCAGCCTGCAAGGCCCCGTCTCAGGGCCATGGGGAGCAGTGTTGGAGACATTGCCAGAGAAGGCAAGGGGGAAGCTCCGAAGGCACTGTCCACACGGTGCAGCGGTGCCCTGGGCAGTGACATGGGACCACCCAGGGTGCAGCATGCTAGCATCAGAGTGACCCAGGTCCAGGGCCCTGGGGCTCAGACTTGTCAGTAGAAGGGAGGCGCCAGACATGGGCGCTGGAGAGGGTTCCAAGGAAGAGAGGTGAGACTGGCCATTGTCCTGGCTCAGGTGGGCATAGGAGGCAGGGAAGAGCTCGAGGAGAGCAGCTCAGCTCACCCTGCCTCCGTGGCCCTGGTCTTCACCCTGTTCCCCAGGTCAAAGTGGTGGTGTGTTCAGCCCTGGAAGAGCCAATGTGTCAGGCAGCGGGAAGGACCACCTACTGAGGTCCTTGTTTTAGGGGCATTGCAAGGTCCACAGTGCCCTGCTGAGCTCCGAGGCTGGCACTAATACTGCTGGGGAAAGTCGGAGGCCCCCACAGAGCACAGGACACAGACCTCGCCTGCCTGCCCAGCACCTGCCTCGGCCTCCCACCTGGAACCCAGATTACTTCTTCCAGTTTATGCAGCCCTGGATTCACCAGAGGGGAGATGCAGGCTGGAAATGCCAGATGCAGCCCTTCTCCCCTCACCCAGCCTTCAAGACCGCCCACACCCCCACGGCCATGTCAGGGTCGGGCAGGAGGGAGTGACCAGGTGGTCACTGGGAAAGCCGAATTTCGTTGGGATCCAGCATGTTCTAGCCCAAGCCTCAGGGAAGCCATAGGCAGGGGTCAGGGGTAAAAGGGGTCAGTTTCTGGGAGAATGAAACTACCAAAAGGCCAGGAGAGTGAGGGGCTTTGGTGGAGGGTGAGTGGGACTCCACTGCTGCCCTCAGAAACCAGGGGAGACCTGTGGTCCAGCCTTACCCTCTGCCTTCTCTCCGGTTCCACCTCCAGCCTGGAGTGGAGCCCAGGCAGCACTGAGGGGGAGGAGGAGAGCGTGTGACCACGAGACCTTCCTGGAGACCCTCACCAGGACTTCCTGACCCTCACCAGGACTTCCTGACCCTCCCAGGACTTACTTCCTAACCCTCACCAGGACTTCCTGACCCTCACCAGGACTTCCTGACCCTCACCAGGACTTCCTGACCCTCACCAGGACTTACTTCCTAACCCTCACCAGGACTTCCTGACCCTCACCAGGACTTCCTGACCCTCACCACGACTTCCTGACCCTCACCAGGACTTACTTCCTGACCCTCACCAGGACTTACTTCCTGACCCTCACCAGGACTTACTTCCTGACCCTCACCAGGACTTACTTCCTGACCCTCACCAGGACTTCCTGACCCTCACCAGGACTTCCTGACCCTCACCAGGACTTACTTCCTGACCCTCACCAGGACTTACTTCCTGACCCTCACCAGGACTTCCTGACCCTCACTAGGACTTTCTGACCCTCACCACGACTTCCTGACCCTCACCAGGACTTCCTGACCCTCACCAGGACTTCCTGACCCTCACCAGGACTTACTTCCTGACCCTCACCAGGACTTACTTCCTGACCCTCACCAGGACTTACTTCCTGACCCTCACCAGGACTTACTTCCTGACCCTCACCAGGACTTCCTGACCCTCACCAGGACTTACTTCCTGACCCTCACCAGGACTTACTTCCTGACCCTCACCAGGACTTCCTGACCCTCACCAGGACTTACTTCCTGACCCTCACCAGGACTTACTTCCTGACCCTCACCAGGACTTCCTGACCCCCACTAGGACTTTCTGACCCTCACCACGACTTCCTGACCCTCACCAGGACTTCCTGACCCTCACCAGGACTTACTTCCTGACCTTCACCAGGACTTACTTCCTGACCCTCACCAGGACTTACTTCCTGACCTTCACCAGGACTTACTTCCTGACCCTCACCAGGACTTACTTCCTGACCTTCACCAGGACTTACTTCCTGACCCTCACCAGGACTTACTTCCTGACCCTCACCAGGACTTACTTCCTGACCCTCACCAGGACTTTCTGACCCTCACCACGACTTCCTGACCCTCACCAGGACTTCCTGACCCTCACCAGGACTTACTTCCTGACCCTCACCAGGACTTACTTCCTGACCCTCACCAGGACTTCCTGACCCTCACCAGGACTTCCTGACCCTCACCAGGACTTCCTGACCCTCACCAGGACTTACTTCCTGACCCTCACCAGGACTTACTTCCTGACCCTCACCAGGACTTCCTGACCCCCACTAGGACTTTCTGACCCTCGCCACGACTTCCTGACCCTCACCAGGACTTACTTCCTGACCCTCACCAGGACTTACTTCCTGACCCCCACTAGGACTTCCTGACCCTCACCAGGACTTCCTGACCCTCACCACGCCAACTTGGTCTCCTAGGGGTTCTCCGAATCCAGAGATTAGCGCCACCTGACCATGCCTCCTGCCCCCCTCCCGAGGAGGCCCTGGTCCCCAGAGACCACTCCTCCCTCAGCCACTCTCTGCACCCCCTCCTGCTGGACAGCTCACCCGGGACTTTAGGTGCCCCTCATTTGCATGTGCGCTCATGTCAAAGGCTCCGTTGAGGAAGTGGAACTGCTGTACTTTATGTTAACAGATGAACTGCATCCCCAGAACCTCTCTCTGAGACCACACCTCGCCACGGCTTTGTGACAAGAGGCGTGCCATCTGGGAATCCCTGGTTATTTCCTTAACAAGCGTATTGTCACAGGGGGCACCTAGCAGACACCCTCTCTGTGGATCTGGAGTCACACGGCACCTGCGGGGTGGGCAAAGGTGGCGGCCAACGCACTGGTCAGAAGCCGAGTCTGAGACGAGCGTCTGCGTTTCTGTTAGAGGGCATCAGTTTACCTCCTAACTGGGCGAAAGTGACCATTCATTCGCAGTAACAGAAAATTCCACTTCTAAAGTGAAATATCTTGAAAGAGCATATTAAAATCAGTCTCTGGTGTTTTCAAACGCTGCCTGACCAGGAGTCTGCGGAAGAAGGCGGAACTGCCCGCCCCCACCCTGACACAGACTCCATGAAAGCTCAGCGGCGATGAGTCTGTGGCGGAGCGGGCTTCCCAGCACCCAGACAGGCCTGGGTGATGTCCTCGCTGAGCGCCACCTGCCTCTCCCCTGGAAAATGGAAATAAAGGGAGGGCAGGGAGCAGGGGGCAGGGAGTCTGTCCTGAGAGCCCACGCTCCTGCCCAGGGCAGCCTGGCGTCCCCCGGAGGTGCCTCCTCCCAGCTGCGCTGGCCTGCGCGGGGCGTGTCCTCTTCTGCAGGGACTCGGGGGCAGAGCAGGGCGTGAAGCTGTGTTCTGAAGGTCAAGAGTGCTCCCTGGGAGCAGCTTGTCGCTGCAGGCATGGTGGCCCGTGGAAAAGACAAACGGAAGAGTGCTTCTTGTTTCCATCTATAGGTGTTGTCTCCCCACCTCCAGTTACAGCTGGGCCAGAGCGCTGAGCCACAGTAAGACGCCACCAGAAATGTCCCTCAGTTGATGACAACTCTGGAGTGATCCCAATGTTCCCTCTACAAGAGGGATGGGCAGACACCAACATGTGCTCATCACGAGCTTCCAAGATGGCCTGTCCCTAACACAGGGCCGCGGGTCCCTCCCTAGCTGGACTTTGGTCCTGTCCCAGCTCTTCAGAGAGTCACATTCTCCTTTTTGGCACCTTAAGCCCCAGCGAGACATGGGGCAGTGTGGGGGCACTTGCAGGGTCTGAGGTCTGCCACCCACCCCTGGCTAACCTCCAGGAGTGAGGGCATCTTTTGTTTCTGTGCTAGAACACGCATCACACAGCGCCTGGACAGTCCCCGGGAGGCGCTTCCTGAAGCAAGGCCCCAATGCATGGAGAGAGCCAGGTGGTCAGTCCCTTCAAGCACCCGGGGACTACATTCTACTCCTCAGGCTCTAGCACGTGGTCAGCCAGGACCGTCAGCAGTTTGCCCTCAGACACGCCCCGGAGCATCCTTCCAACCTGACCTTGGACTGTGCACCCAGCACACCAGACACACAGGCCTGCCTGGGCAGCTCCGTCCCACCGTGTCGCGTCACCACGCCCACAGTGACTTCTTCATGGTGTTCCTCACTTCACTGCCCAGGTCAGCACCGGGTGCCACACAGAGCACATCCCCCAGAGTTGCCTCACACAGACCCCCAGGGGCAGCTATGGGGCCAGGCTCCACCACATACCAGGCCTCAGACTCCTGCTC
The DNA here is from genome assembly GCF_048772815.1 of Callospermophilus lateralis. NCBI lineage: Eukaryota > Metazoa > Chordata > Mammalia > Rodentia > Sciuridae > Callospermophilus > Callospermophilus lateralis. The sequence continues at coordinate 2,157,212 of NC_135321.1, read as the reverse complement.
GCTGGCAAGGTGCCCTTCTGGGAACGCCCACCCTCACGGAAGTCCAGACCCAGGTGCCTCACAGAAGGGACAGTCAAGGGAGACCTGCCTCTACTGACGCTGAGCAGAGCAGCACTTCTCACCTCTCGCGGTTGCTGTCACCGCGGGGCGGTCTCCAGGAAGTCTTAGTCCTAGCTACAAGCAGCCCTCATGACAGTGACCGGGACTGATTTTGAGTATGGTTTTGAAGGGTAGTTTGGGAGGTTTCTTCCTGTGATAGAATTCATGCCTGTGGTGTGCACGATGGTGCCCATGTCTCCCCTCCATTTGCCACGTGCCCGGCATGGCAGAGCCCAGAGGTAAGTGCCCACAGTGGACCAGGCAGGCTTGCTGCCACCCAGAGGCAAGCTTGCAGGTCACTATGCACCTGCCTTGGTCGCATGGAAATCGGACGACTTGAGCAAGGGCTGTGCAGGGCACAAGGAGGCAGGAAGCAGGGCGTCAAACACCCACTACTGTGCAGCTGCGCATGGCCACCTGGGTAGTCGGGGTGTTTTCCAATGCGCTAAGACTTAGGATGAGTCTGCGCTGAAAAGATGGTGAATTCTCCTTCTCCCGAGGTTAGAAGAAATAGTCATTTAATGCTGCCCAAGTGGGTCTGCAGACCATGGATGTTTTCACTCACCAGCCTGCACAGAAGCCACCACAAACCCAAGAACAGGCGTGGTGGGCGCTGCGAGGCGGTGGGAAGTGTTGCACCAGCCGTGGGAAGTTCTGGAGACCTTCCTTCCCACTGGAGTTCGTCTGTGCTGAGGCGCGGAACTACCCTGGCCCCAGGCCCAGGCCCCGCGTGGGCTCCTGAGGCCGCTCCCAGCTCTGGAGCGGGTCGCCTATTCCGCACAGAGGTAGGTGCAGAGGGGCTCACGGTGGACACTGCTCTCTGTCCTCTGGTTCCCACTGTGCAACCTGGTCTGAGTTAATTTCCTTTTTGCTCCACACTAAGCCCTTAATCTTAATTACAAACCCTTTTTGTGTTGGGGTTTGTAAAACCTGACTGGGAAACAGTTTGTTCAAGGCTATTTTAATGAAAAGCATCTATCCGAGTGCAAATACTTCCAGAGAAGTAAAGAATGATTTCTTGTTTTGATTTATAAAATTTAAAGGTGGGGGGGAGGATGTAACGTTTTTCTCCAAACAAGGTTTTTGTGTTGCAGAAGCAGCCCACACATCCTCAGTGTGAGTCAGCAGCTGATCTTCCAGAGACAGTCGGAGAGACTACAGCCTCTGGAGAGAGACGCAGGAGCCAGCCATCTCGCGAGCACACCATCTCCCACGCCGCGGCCTTTCCTGCAGGATGTTCCAGCACTGTAAATGTTCATTCTCCCCCTCTCCCTCCTCCCTCCACCTGAGCACAGGACACAGAGGGCGTCCCCAACCCCACAGGCTGTGTGTCTCAGGACGCCTTTCCCGTGTGGTCACGTCCACCGCCAATCTCTCCCACCTCTCCGTGATTCAGACGTCACTGAGCTCAGGAAGGACCCCACCCCTTTGGTCCTTTCTCCTTCACATTCCTGGAGACTCGCTAAACCTTCCTGGGCCTCCCCGTGTCGCTCCCGCTTTGTACATGGTAATTGGCAAGATTAGAAAATTCAGGTCCATGAAAATAAGGGCGAGCCACTCAGAAGCCCACAACCAATCATATCGCCATGGATATTTGGGGCATGTCTGCCCTGAGGATTTTCTAAGTGCATGGGATGGTGTGTCTCCTTGTCCTTTAATACCTGCTCACGTTTGTTAATGTCATCAGGGTAACGCATCATATGTGACAATTTAAATACCCATCATTATCTCCAACAGTTGAAGACTAATTATTTTTATACTAGGAATTAAACTCAGGGGCACTCAACCACTGAGCCACACCCCAGCCCTATTTTGTATTTTATTTAGAGGCAGGGTCTCACTGAGTTGCTTGGCTCCTTTTTGCTGAGGCTGGCTTTGAACTCACGATCCTCCTGTCTCAGACTCCCGAGCCGCTGGGATTACAGGCATGTGCCACGGCACCCGACAACTGGAGACTACTGCACGGCTGTGCGTGATGACGTTAACTGAATCCCAATATCTGAACACTGAAGTTCTTCCAAGACCCTCTCCTTGAACAATCCCAGAAAGCTCTGGACACATATTAAGTGTTGCTTGTTGTTTTTCTTCCTTTGAAAAACAATTTTATGTCCTGCAACCTGCTTCTCACATTTAAAAAAATATATCATGAAAGACCTTCCAGAGAATTCTTTTAACAGTGTAGAATATTCTATAGTATAATACACTCTCTTGGTGCAACCTTTTTCTTGAGGATACTCTGGCTACTTCCTGGTGTTTGCCACACAAGGGTTGATGCACATGGGTGCCCATCCACGTGTGCACTTCCATAGCATGAGGGGATGTGGGGTGCTGGGTGAACGGCAGGATTGCACTGCCAGTGGCTTGGCAGAGACACCCGTGGAGGTGTGCGCCCAGCATGGGGATCCAAGCTGCTCTGCCAGTTCTCAGGGATTCTTGGTCGGACACACAAAGCCCTCGTGTGCAGCACACAGACAAAGCAACGAGTGCTCAGAGAAGGAGGAGGACTTGCTCAAGGTCACACAGCTAAACATTTCAGAGTCAGAGCTTTGACCAGCACTCCTGAGCCTCAAGGGGACATGTCCCTTC